>NC_056531.1:5611743-5637464 GCF_019175285.1 Sceloporus undulatus
TGTGGTAAAATGCATCCTTTATCCCCTTCTGTTCCCATCCCGCTCCCTTTTGTTCCGCCCCCATCATGTCCCCGGCGGCCATGCGATAAGCTTATGGGTCACCATGAGGATTCTGGACGTTGTATTAAACACTTTATTCACAAGAAGTTCTGATATGTGAAAAAATCTCACAATGGGCTGAGGTTGTTGTGTTTACCAAAATGATATGTCAAAGCGCCAAGACAGGTTTTCTCCTCAAATACAAGAAAACCTGCAAGTGTTCTTTACACTCCTTCTCTTACGTAGCCCCCTTCTCCATTGAATACTTGACTCTCTATAAACGTTCTCCCTCTCTGACCCCATTTCGTTATAGCTGACATTTTTTCCCTTTCTTTTTCTCTTCTTTTTGTCCTTTGACCCATGTACTCTGAGTGTATGCAGGAATGTTTCACAAGTCAAATTGTCCACAGGGCAGCTTGTGCGTAATTTTAATCACAGGATTATGTTGATAAAAACCATTGCCTAACAATGCCCACTTGCTAATCGGCTGTAATCAGTATTGTGGATAATAACTCTAATCTGTGACCAGTGTGTCAGCCAACTCGTAATTCAGCTTCACAGTTTCTGAATGTGTAATGAAGTCCACATCCGTTGTTTCTCCCTCCACTCCAAAGAAGTCTGTTTATGGAATTTTAATTTGTGAAATCGAAGGCTTTCATGGCCGGCATCCATAGTTTATTGTGGGTTTTTCGGGCTCTGTGGCCATGTTCTAGGAAGAAACTCTTCTAGAACATGGCCACAGAGCCCAAAAACCCACAAAAAACTATGAATTTTAATTTGTCACAGCCCGACTTGTCCATCCTCCTTTACTACTTTGCATTTTGTGCTGCAGTTCCATGGAGTGGATGTTGCAGGGGGGAATAGTGCCACTCTGCTCTGGTCAGGCCCCACCTAGAATATTGTATCCAGTTCTGGGCACCACAATTTAAAAAGCATGTTGAAAAACTGGAGTGTGTCAAAGAGGACGACTAAAATGGTGAAGGGTCTGGAAACCATGCCCTATGAGGAATGACTTAGGGAGCTGGGGATGTTTAGCCTGGAGAAAAGAAGATTAAGCGGTAATATGATAGCCCTGTTTAAATATTTGAAGGGATGTCATATTGATGAGGGAGCAAGCTTGTTTTCTTCTGCTCCAGAGACTAGGACCCAGAGCAATGGATGCAAGCTACAGGAAAAGAGATTCCACTTCAGCATTAGGAGGGAACTTCCTGACAGTAAGGGCTGTTTGACAGTGGAACAAACTCCCTTGGAGTGTAGTGGAATCTCCTTCTTTGGAGGTCTTTAAACAGAGGCTGGATGGCCATCTGTCGGGGATGCTTTGATTGTGAGTTCCTGCATGGCAAAGGGTTGGACTGGATGGCCCTTGTGCTCTCTTCAAACTCTATGATTCTATGATTCTACAGATTGTCAACCAGCCTATGTTTGTGACCTTAGGCACCAACGGAGACAACACCTTTTAAACAGCAACACCTTTTAAACAGATTTGGATTTGTCAAATTTGCTTCAGAGTTGCATTGCAGCTTAATGTTGAATTAGTTCTTGTATGAGTCTTGAATTAGTTATCATCTTACTATTCAAGAGACTCGGAGAATTTAGCAGTTGTTCTTCAACATAATCAGTTGGCAGAGATACCAGACGGCGGTGTTTGGATGTGGGTGTGTATGTGTTTGTGTGGTTAATTCTATTCATTGTGAGTAATTCTAAAGATTACAGTCTGAATTCTCTTGCTAGACCTACCAAAAGTAGACTCATTAACAGGCTATACAATCCAATGGCTAAAAGCTGCCCGTCTTTGCCCCTGGTCAGTGACACAGCAGCCCCATGCTGTGGCACTGACCCACTCCCTAAAAAGAAGCCGCTCCAGGCAGCTTCTTTACAGCTTCTTTACAGAAGGCATCACCAGAATGGCCAGCACCGTTCGAGATCTCGGACACCTGTGCATCATCATGGCACACCCCGTATAGACGGGTGCACACCATGATGGTGCACGGGCAGCAAAGATAGGGCTGGGCGCATGTGACTGGCCAGCCCTATCTAGCCCTAGTTACGGCCCCAGGCTGGCACAAATCGCATTGATATTTAGAGCCCATATCAATGCAATTTACCTACATGCTGATTTCCCATTCAACAATTTATTGAATGCATCTACTCTAGTTGGGACTAACCAACAGGATCTCTGCCAATATCTGAATCTTTTTAACATGGGAAGAGATACTGTCATCAACAACCCCAACAGTGAAGAGCAATTATAATTATGTTGAGGTTTATAAACTTGATCAGTCATGCCAACAACCAGACGGTTATTGTTAGATTACTGCAAAAATATGGGAAAGTTAAGATCCTGCTGTTCTGAAAGTTACAGGATTGTTGACCTCTCTTGATGTATGGAAGGCAGCTTGGTCACGTTTCAGAGATGAAGGCAGTTATCCAGGAAACCAGCTCTTAAATGTTACAGAATAATTTGCTTTGGAGTTAGAAATAGGTACAAATCACGCTTCTAGGATAAGTGGTGGAGTTGGGTCTTCAGGGGGCCGGGTTGAAAACTGAACTCATCAATCACTTTTTAACGGCATAATTTCTCCCGCTTGGGATTAAATTAAAGGGAGGAGTGCGTTTTTGTGTTTATGCCAATGAATACACGGAGCCTATCAAGTCATTAGGGAAACAAGCAAAAAAGAAATGCTCCTTAACGTTTTTGCCTGTTAATGATCTATTTACATGAAATAACTGCGCCTCCCTTTGTACATTGGGAGTCTTTGGGAATTAATTAATTCACATCTGCTTGCGGCAGGAAACATGCCTTCTCTCCTGTATGAAGAACTTTGCAATCTGAGCCCCAAAGTTAGTATTCGGACTCCACTATTCCTTGACTAGGAAGCAGACATTGTTCAGGAGATGTGAGAAAGAGTCCTTCAGTCAAAACAGGATCATAGAGCTGGAAGAGACCACAAGGGCCATCCAGTCCAACCCCATTCTGCCATGCAGGAAACTCACAATCCAAGCACTCCCGACAGATGGCCATCCAGCCTCTGTTTAAAGACCTCCAAAGAAGGAGACTCCACTACACTCCAAGGGAATATCTTCCATTGTCAAACAGCCCTTACTGTCAGGAAGTTCTTCCTAATGTTGAGGTGGAATCTCTTTTCCTGTAGCTGGCATCCATTGTTCCGGGTCCTGTTCTCTGGAGCAGCAGAAAACAAGCTTGCTCCCTCCTCAAAATGGCATCCCTTCAAGTATTTAAACAGGGCTATCATATCACCGTCTTTAAGCTTCTCTTCTCCAGGCTAAACATCCCCAGCTCCCTAAGGTGTTCCTCATAGGACATGGTTTCCAGACACTTCGCCATGGTTCTGGTTTGCTTTGCTTTATGCTCTTTAGTCTTCCAGTGCCCAACATTAACCTGTAGCTCTGCCCAGAGCTTGAAAGGGTTGTTTTTCTTTTTAAATTACCAATCTCAGAATACTCAAGGCTTCCTGGGACAGCCCTGTATCTTCTCATTTTAACAGGCATTCCCACAGAACTGACCTTGACAGCTTCTAGTAATAATCTATATAAATAAAAATGTGAGATATGTCTATGGTAGGACTCCTAAGTCTCCCCAAGACCTCCTGTGGGTACGGGTGTTGAGGTAGAATATTCTCCTTCTTCCTCTTCCTCCTCTTCTGAAAAGATCTGCCTTGCAGTTCAAGTCAGCCAGTAGCCTCAGACCATGCAAGATGACTAGTCAAAAGGCTGATATCTATGAAGAGCATATCACTGAGCTACGTTTCCGGTCAGTGAAGGGGATAGGTATGTATATGTTCCTCTGAATCCATTGATTGCATTGCTCTATGATTTATATGTTTGGACAGTTTCCAGGCAAATCAATCACAACTAATTTTGACAGAGATGAACTATTAGCTTCCTGCATCCATATCCTGGCAGAGCTGGCCTGATAGTTACCCAACCCCAACAAACGTCAGTCATTGGTAATGATGCTAATGGCACCTGTTACATGCGTCGTAATGAGTGATCCCAAAACTGGCTACTCTTGAAGTTCGGATGCCTTTTTTTTTTTAATGTGCAAGGAAGTATTGGGGAAAAGGTTTAAAAATTCCTGCTGTCCATTAGCACAACAAACCATGCCTTTGATTTCTTTCCTCCCAGATGCAAAACCCCAAAGTAATTAATCAAAATAAGTCTATTCGTTTTCAGGTGCCTCTAATGAAGCCATTAGCCAAGAGGCAGAGGAGTGAAATGTCTTAATTACGGATATGATAGAACACAAGTAGAACCATTTGCTCTCCCTCCCTCCTTTCTTCTCTGCCTCTCTTGCATAACTTTCAGAATATCCCCCTGTTACAGCAAAGGCAACAAACATTCGTTCCTTGTGGTTCAAGAAGTTGAAACGCCATAGTGGCAGTGTGATGCAGTGGTTAGACGGCTGAAGTAGGACTTGAATTAAAGTCCCCATCGCAACATGAAGCTCTCTGGGTGACCCCTGGGCAGGTCCCTCTTGCTCAGTGTGACCTACCTGAAAGTGTTGTTGTGAGAGTGAAATAAGGCCCAGTACAGACTAGCGCTATGCGCTGGCCTGGGGCAGAAATTAGGGCTTGGGAGAGCGGAGCATCCGCGCTCTCCCAAGGCCTACTGTGCTGTCCAGGCACCATCTTGGCGCACCCTGATGGTGTGCCTTGTGTGCTGTGTCCAAATGGCGTAAGAGGGGCATCATCATGGCACGTGGGTGTGCCAATGACACTCATTCTGTGGCACAAAAAGAAGCCCCTTTTTAGGGCTTCTTTTTCTGCTGTGTGCAGGCTGTGCCATGTGGTTGCCACAGACTGCTTCCGAGGCAGAAAGGGGCAGCATCTCACCGCCCCTTTCTGCCTGTCTGTCGAGCTCCTAAGAAGAGAAGCCATATATGCTGTCTTGAGCTCATTACAAGAAAAATGGGATAGATATTGTATGTGAAACATCAGAATTCTCAGTGAGTTCCAGAAATGCTTAAAGTGTACATGCAACCTGTCTTCTAACCCTATCTCTAATTACAATGATCTCGCCACTTGTAACTTTCAATGTACAGGAATTCCCATGGGGTCAGAAAATATCCCACATTTCACACAGTACAATTTTAAAAAATAAAATAAAATCCTAGTACATGAGGGTTAAAAATTTCACATTTAAGATATCCTAGCCATCGCTAAGAACCTGAACAGAAACACAGTTTCCACAAATAACTTATTCTGTTCCTTTTGTTCTTCAGTGGAGGAGATGAAGCTGAAAGCGAAGCATCTTAAAATCTGGGGTCGGGTATGATGTGGGGGACGGGGAGAGTATGATTTTCAAACGGTTGGAAATGAAACAAGGGAAGCCATTGGACTTCCTTTGATTCCTATTTAAGTCAACCTTTACAGAATGTTCTCTTCCTTTTGCTGGAAGTTGAAAGGTGCTTCTCGAAAACTTTGAAGTTCTTGGAAAAATTGAACCGGTGCGTTGTGGGAGGGCAGGAGGGGGCACAGCAAAGGCGAAACTTGTTGAAAAACAGTCTGCTCTTCATTTAGATCAGAGCTGTGTTGAAAGGTTCACTCATATCTGGATTTGTGCTATTCAGCTTTCTTTGGCTAGTATTCCTGTTTTAGTGTGGCAAGGGGTCTATAACTAAGGGCTGTTAAGTCATAAGCTACTCTCAGCAGTGCTGGAGAATGTTAGTTTTTTTGGGCTGTGAATCTCCACACTTTCTCAACCAGTATGGCCACTGGGAGCAGTCGTGCAAAAAGTAACCTTTCCAAACTAGTCCACAACGTGGGCTTGAGCTGATAAATACTTTAACAAGGTGGTTTTAACCGCAGTCCATGTAACTATAAAATATAAAGAAGACTAATGCAAACTATTAATGAAAGCAAGCTCAAATTACAGAACAGTTCATTTGATAATGTAGAAGAATCTAAAATAATATATATATATATATTAAAAGTCCTTTTTAAAAAAAAATAAGAGGTGGGAGAGGCCTTCTGATATCCAGTGAGGATCATGCTAAAACCTAGGCTTCACTCTTAAAAACTCCCTGCAACTCACTCCCCTTCCAAAGGCCTGCATTCTTTCTCACTCGATACCAGGCAGCTAAATAATCTTGAATCCCAAAAAGATCTGCCTGCACCTGCTCACCTCTCCCAACACACAGGCCCACTCCAACATGGTTCCAGAGTAAGTAAGCAAGCTTTAGCATAACTGAGGGATCTAAGGTCCAAAACAGATGACCCTAAAGGGGCGGCTTGATGCTGCCTCATTGATAGCTGGATCGGGGCCATGGCAACCACATGGTGCAGCCCCAATCCAGCATTTTTCCAGCCCCCCAAAAAGCACCAAATGCCACTCCATTTTGCGCTGGGAAAAAAGGCCCTTTCCACCACCCCTGCGGCTTTTCGGCATTCCTGCAGCATGTGGTGCCTAAATGCTGTGCCGCTAGAACCCCGAAAACCTGCCCCCATGTGGACAGCAGGGTGGCATGATGCCAGCTTTGGGGTGGCATTGGGACGTGCGTCATCCATACGCCATGACCCCAGATCACCAGAAAGCTGGTGTATTGTTCTGGTCTGTACCTGCCCTAAGTCTGTGGACTCTCTAACATTCTGTCCACCTCCCGCTAAACTCCCCATCCTAAAGTAAAGCACAGAAAGCAGCATCAAAAGTTAGAAATCATCATACAGTGGACCCTTGTTATACGCTGGGGTTTGGTTCCAAGATCCCTCATGGATAACAAAATCCATGGATGCTCAAGTCTCATTAAATACAATGACAGAGCAAAATGGTGTCCCTTATAAAAAATGGAAAATCAAGATTTGATATTTGAAATTTATACTTTATTTGAACATTTTTCAAACCGTGTATGCTTGAATCCATGTATAAGAAGGGCTGACTGTACAGTATACATGAAAAAGTTAAACAGGTAAGGCATGATAAACAAATTAATTAAGGCACAGTACAGACCATCCAAAAAGGACGGTCTCCCGGTGCCTAGTTTTGCCCTGTGGGGAAGCCGCAGCCGCCAAATCGTGCGGCTTCTCTGCGGAGCAAAATGAACCTGCAAAAAGCAGGTTCTTTTTACGCCACGCTTGTAATGCCCGAGTGCACCACTGGTGCATTCAGGCGTCACAATGGAGGTGCAACGTGTGGACGCTATGCGTTCATCACGTAACAATGGCAGCGCCTGTATACACGGGGTGCTGCCATTGTTACGGTGCCGTGGTGTAGTAGAGTTAGGGACCATGCGGTTGCTGCCCGGTCCCTTAACCCTACTAAGCCACCAGCATGGCGCAAAAGGCGCATCTGTACCACACCTATAACACATTAGCCAGGCCCAGGCTTCTTAGAATATTTCTTGTGAACATCCCAAACCAAAGGAGAAATTTAAAGGTACAAACTATAAAGTGATGCATTTTATGATTATAGCAGCAAGACTGTTGTATGCCCAAAACTGGAAAATTGATTGTCTTACTACAGAAGACAAGTGGACTACTAAAGTTTTTGAGCTGGTGGACATGGTGATGTTGAGCAAAGAAAAATCATTTAACAACTTTTTAAAAGACTGGGAATTATTTTTGTCTTATGTGAGAAAGAACAAAATGAAGATTGTGGTTGCAGAATTTGTGGCTTGAAGCAATCAATGTTGTTGAATTTTTTAGGCCAGAAGTAAAATAAGTACTACTATTACAGAGAAATTAAACATAATAACCATTGCTATGCTTAGACGTTGGAAATGGGAGGTCAGCTATCGTTTGTGTTAATTGGGTTTGTGTTTATTGTATTAACTTGTATACTTTTGTATAGGAGATGATAGTGATTTAATTTAGTTTAGGTACAAGATCAAACGCATACGTCAGGTTTTTGCCTGCTAATATGTGCTTGTATATCTGGCCAGCATGAAATCACCTTAACTCTAGTAAGTAGGCCGTTAGGAGAAAGGGAACCCAGTGACTTTCATATTGTATAAAGGAGCCAGTGTGGAGTAGTGGTTTGAGCATTGCAGTAGAACTCTGGAGACCTCACTTGGGCATGGAAACCCACTGGGTTACGTTGAATAAGTCTCCCTCTTTCAGCTTCAGAGGAAGGAAAAGCCAAACCTCCTCTGAACAAGTCTTGCCAAGAAAACACCATGTTTGCCATACGTTGGAAATTACTAGAAGGCATACAACAGTTTCTTTTTGGAAGCTCCAGAAACTTGTTGCAGACATGCTAATGGTCTTTCTAGAGCTCTTCTCAAGCAATTCTGTAATGAAGCTTCTTTTGCCTTTTTGTTTTCATTGTGTTGCAGGACACAGAAATCCTCAACACTGCTATCCTTACGGGGAAGACAGTTGCTGTTCCCATCAAAGTGGTTTCAATCGAAGAAAACAGCTCTGTGACAGATATCTCAGAATCGGTGGAATGCAAGTCTTCTGCTGAGGATGTTGTCAAAGTAAGTCTCAGGGGGATCACCAGCTGTTAGTAAACTTGCACTGTGTACCTTCTAGGAGTCAAATATGTTCCTTGAGCAAACCATGGGCCAAGGATGAGGCACCTCTGGCCATCCTCATCCCTGGTCCTTGAACTACTACTCCCATTGTACCTTACCATTGACAAGCCTAGCTAGAGGAGATGGAAACTGATGTTCAACAACAGGAAGGCCAGAAGTTCATCAGCTCTGCCATTTTGTTGGTTCTTTGACTGGTTCACCCACCTACTGCCCCTCAAGAACCAAATAATGGAATGGCCTGGGTACATTATTTCGTTAAAGGCTTTATATCAAAATCTCTCTTTGTCATTCTTTATTGTTTATTTGAAAACATGGGGCGGGGGGGGATTGGTATGCTAACTGAATCCCATCTCTCTTCTTCTCAGTTATACAGTTGACAGCACAAGATATATGAAAATAAGCCCCCTCTTCTCATGGTTCCTTTCCCCATAATTCCCCCTTTCCCATTGTTCGCTCCTTCCCTTCAGATCACTGACATGTGAACAAGTCTGTGTGGTTTATGTATTCAGCCATTTGTAGTTATCACTTTTGTTGTTGTTGTTGTCAACCACCCTTGGATTGATGTTGACTCATGGTGGTCCTGTGGATGAGACATCTCCAAGACTTCCTAACCTCCACTGCTCTACTTAGTTCCTGTAAATTCATACCCATGACCTCCTTAAAGTCCATCCATAGAGCATTTCTACTATTTCTAGTTCCCTCCACCTTTCCTAGCATTATTGTTTTTTCCGATGAGTTGTGCCTTCTCACGATGTGGCCATAGTATGACAGCCTCAGTTTCATCATCTTGGCTTCCAGGGAGATATCCAGCTTGACCTGTTCAAGGACCCATTTGTTTGTCTTTTTGGCTGTCCGCAGAATCCTTAGCACTTTAACTATCTCATATATTGCCTATTGCGGTTTTAATGCCCTTTCTTTATCTGCCCCAATAAATATGTTTCATGGATGAGCCAGAAAGAGTTTATTGAAGATCAGCATCCTTTGCCATGACTGTCACTGAAGCATAAGTTTCGCTATTAAAATTCCCAACAAACACTGCCCCTCCCAATGACCTGTATTCCTTTCCCAGGCAAAAGGACCTTCGATCTCACGGGACTTCTTAGTTGCTGCTTACCCCTCCTAACACAACAAGGTCTCTTCTAATATGACTACAGCCTAGGTTAAATAAAGGTAACTTTAACATAGCAGAGGAAGCCTGGAAGGGTGACCCTGACATCTGCACCCCCAAGTTTCCCACCAATGAAGTGGGTAGCAGTTTTAAGTCCTGTCCATACACAACTTGAAAAGGTGAATATCCTGTAGTTTGATGGACAGATTATTGTAAGCAACCTCTGCAAAGGCCAGGTACTCAGTCCAATTGCTTTGCTGAACATTTATGTTGGGCAACCCATCTGCATTTGAAAGAGGGTAAATGTTCTTAATTGGTTTTGTATTGTGTGCACAGCCCATTGTTCTTTAATGCCCAGACTATCTCAAAGTCATTATCAGTTCGCCTCTGCAAGCTCATATTTTGGTTTTTTGACCCTTCCACAGAACAACATTAAAGTCATGTTT
Source organism: Sceloporus undulatus (assembly GCF_019175285.1). Taxonomy (NCBI): domain Eukaryota; kingdom Metazoa; phylum Chordata; class Lepidosauria; order Squamata; family Phrynosomatidae; genus Sceloporus; species Sceloporus undulatus. The sequence goes on from NC_056531.1 coordinate 5,621,828, forward strand.
TGCCCATCCAGAGGTATTCCTTTCACTTTTAGGAGACAGCCCACAAGTTAGGAAAAAGTTAAATACAGACCTGTTCCCCTGCTCTGCTCTTCAGCCATCCTAGGCTCCACTTCATGTCGGAGGGTGAGAAAATTCATGTGTGTGTTTTGGTCTGTAATCCCTTATTAGCTACACCATTTTAGCCCCTCTTAAATTGGTTAAGAGTAGCTCCTATGCCATTGTCATGCCTTTTACTTTGTGAAACATTTGCATTGAATATTCTGTTGGATTCTACAACTAATTTTTTTCTACCTTTTAAATAAAGAAACAATTGTTTTGCTGCAAAATCAGCTTATCCTTCTATTTCACTCTCACTTGGAGTCACTCTGGTTAGCTGTCCATTTTTTAAAACTGCCAGCCTGTTACGTCTTGCAGAGAGCTAGTGCCTGTAAGAGCATTTTCCACCAAACCAGTAAAACCAGTGCACTGCTCTTAACAATGCAATTCAGCATGTAACTGATGTTCCTGCTTGATCTGCCAACTCTTCCCCCTCTGCTCGGATTCCACTTTTGACAGCACCATAGCTCTGTTGTGTCGGGATTTATGCTCATCTTTGTAAGCTATAAAAGCGCTAGGCTTCCAAATGATGGTTCTAACCTTTTAAAAGTGGACCAAAATATATTTACAGCGGCATTAAAACATGACTAGCGTCCAAATCCTGCTTGCTAAGCTCCATTCCACCAAGAGTAGCTCTGCACATCTATTAATAATGGTTGACCCATCCCTGGCTGCAGGGCTAGCTTCATTTCCTAGAAACTTAGGAAGGACCTGATGGGTTTTTAACATGACCACATTATTCCATCATTATTCTTGTTAATATGTGGGTCAGCTCTTCCTGCCATGGCCAATTAAATGAAATGGCACTTGTTGTTGTTCTGTCCTAGTGGCATTACTGGTGGAAATCTCTTTTTGTTATGCTTGGTTACTTACCATGATCAGGCCTGAGAAGTAGTCAACTACCTAAGAAGTACCTAAGACTATTACCTAAGAAGTAGTCAACCCATTCAGCCTAGAACACAAATACAGATATTAGACTAGCATTATTTTTATTATTGCATTCCTCAATCTAACGCTTTGGAGATATATGTCCAATCCATCCTTCTTGATCTCACCAAATTTGGAACATTTCTTCCAAGTTATGGCACACGTCTGGCTCTAAAGATACAGTATTCATCAGAGGTCCTGTTCCACATACATTCCAAGATACCCTTTACGGGTACTTGGGCTTGGCAATTTTTTTGTTACCTTTTAGTCACTAAGCATTTTTTTTTCTTCCTCTGCCCTTGTAACAATCTGTTTTAATTTCTGTGGCTATCTTGTGGTTCTAGGTAGTTTTAACAATATGGTTTTAGATTATTGTGAATTGTGAATTGCCATGGGAAGTCTATACTGCTTTTAACTGATTTGTTATGGCTTTGGATTTAATTTGTGGTGTTTGTTGTATTGCTATAGGGCAATTAATACATTTTAGAGATAAATAAAGATAATCAAAGAACAGTGCTCTTCTCCACCTAAATCCAGAACAAGTGACCCAGTCCTTTAGTCAACATTCTTTCTGTATTTAATAATGTCTATTTATTGGTGTGCCTCTTCAGATTAAAGCGAATCAAGCATCCTCGACCATCTAACTCAAATGCGTCTAACTTTGACAAAAAGAAAGCTGACAGAGAAGAATGTCCTAAGGAGATCAGCAAATAATTGTTGCATAGTATGTTTAAGGAGGGGAGGTAATCTATGCTTCAGCCCCCCAGTTAGAGCTGACTTTTGAACAATCCTGTATCTGGAGAGCCAACTAAGGGGGGGGGGGTGGAATCCTGCAGCTGAATAATTTGCAAAAGATGTGTTCAGCGATTTCCTGACTGCTGCCAATATGTAATGATGGGGTCATTTTAATAAAAAATAATAAAATAATAATAATAATAAAACTTTATTTTTATACCACCCTTCCGAAGATCAGGGCGGTTTACAGCATATTAAACAATAAAACACATCATATACATCATAAACATCATAAACAACAAGGTTAAAACAATACACAAACAGAATAAAAGCCCCGTTAGCCTGTCCTCTTTGCCACAAAAGAGGAAGGGAGGCCCACTGGACTCTAATCGGGGAATGCATCCTGAAATAGAAAGGTTTTAAGATCCTTTCTAAATTGGGCCAGGGAGGTGGCCGAGCGGAGCTCAGTGGGCAGCGTGTTCCAAAGGGCCGGGGCAACGATGGAAAATGACCTCCTCGTAGTGGAGGTCAACCTAGCCCCTGGCACCCTAAGTAATTGCTGCCCAGATGTTCTGAGGGTGCGGGACGGATTGTATGGGGAGAGGCGGTCCTTCAGGTATCCTGGGCCCAAGCCATTTAGGGCTTTATAGGTCATTACCAACACCTTATATTGTGCCCGGAAGCGAATAGGCAGCCAATGCAGATCTTTGAGCACCGGTGTAATATGGCTGGCCCTGGAAGTACCAGTGACCAGCCTGGCTGCCATATTCTGAACCAATTGTAGCTTCCAGGTTTGGTATAAGGGTTGCCCCATGTAGAGTGCGTTGCAGAAATCCAATCTCGAGGTTACCAGAGCGTGTACCACCATTTCAAGGTCCCTCTGGTCCAGGTATGGGCGCAGCTGGCGAATAAGCCGAAGCTGATGACAGGTGTTCTTGACCGTCGCATTCACCTGAGCAGTCAGGTGAAGCGACGAGTCAAGAAGCACCCCCAGACTGCGCACAGAGTCCTTCACAGGGAGCGTGACCCCGTTCAGGACAGGTGGAACTACCACCATTCCTGGACCAGGGGAACCTATCACAAGTACCTCCGTTTTCTCTGGATTCAATTTGAGTCGGTTTTCCCTCATCCAGCCCATTACTGACTCCAGGCACGCCACGAGAGGATTTTGAAGTGCTTAATAATGCCAAATTGTTCCATACTTGTGAGATGCAAATTCTTATATTGTTTCAAGTTGCAAACTGAATTGGCTTTCTTAGTAGATGCATTAACTAAACCTGGTTGATTAGTTGGGGAAGGCCATCTTGAATTAGTGAAGTATTTTTAAGAATGTGTTTTTAATAATAATAATAATAAAATAAGAATAATAAAATTTATTTATATCCCGCCTCTCTACAAGATGCAATCAGGGTGGCTTACAAAGATTAAATATATATATATATAATCCAAGTCCCTCAATCCCCCCCTTAAAATACAATTAAACAATATAAGAATTAAAACATACTTAAAAATAATATATTAAACAATAAATTGTGACTGTGGTGAGGTTGGAGTTCAACAGTTAGCTTTTCCTGCTAGTGGCTAGGGAACTATTCAGGAAAGGCTTGCTGGAAGAGATCCATCTTTATAGCTTTTTAAAAGCTATTTAGGGTGGTAATATGACGGATCTCATCCAGCAGGCCATTCCACAATCTGTGAGCGATAGCTGAGAAGGTCCTCTGGGAGGTCGAAGATAGCCTTGTTTTATAAGGCTGTAACAGATTCCTCCCCGAGGATCATTTTCAGTGAGGGAACTGATGGAGGATGATAGATAAAATAATCCATAAAACCACAGTTACATATTGTTAGGGCCTTTACAGACCAGCTTGAAAGGCTGACCTGGTGGCAGAATCAGGGCACAGTGTCCTGATGACACTTGACCGACTCTGCCCCCCAGGGTGCCTTGACACTGTGCGCCACTCCCGACGATGCACGGCATCATGGTGCACCTCCAGCACTGCATCCAGATGATGCAGCACTGAAGGGACACCATATAGCCATGCTGCCGTGGCTATGGCACCCTTTCGAGGGCGCAAAAAGGAGCCGTTTTTTGCAGCTCCTTTTTACTCCCTCAGAAGGCCAGATCAGGGCCACAGTGTGAGGTTGCCGTGGCCCCAATTTGGAGTAAAAAGGGGCGACTGCAAGCCGCCCCAAAGACTGATGAATTCTAGGGTCTATGTGAAGTTATGGGTCAGGATCTTAGATTTGCACACCATAAAGCCCTCTGCTGAGGATGATAAAGGGAGTCCATACGAAACCGTGCCCGGTGAGGAGTGGCTCAGGGCGCTGGGTATGTTTAGACTGGAGAAGAGGAGGTTAAGGGGTGATATGATAGCCATGTTTAAATATTTGAAGAGATATATTGAGGATGGAGCAAGCTTGCTTTCCGCTGCTCCAGAGAACAGGACACAAAGCAATACAGTGGTGCCTCGGGTTACGAAATTAATTCGTTCCGCGGCCGCTTTCGTAACCCGAAAAGCCTTCGTAAGCCGAATTGCCATAGGCGCTAATGGGGAAAAGCCGCGTTTCGTGCGAAAAAGCGCCGAAAAGCACCAAAAATTTTCTTCGTAACCCGAAAAAACATTCGTAACCCGGAACAATTATTTCCAATGGGATTTTTTCGTATCCCGAAAATTTCGTAACCTGGGTATTTCGTATCCCGAGGTACCACTGTAGATTCAAAAGAAAAGAGGTTTCACCTAAACATTAGGATGAGCTTCCTGACAGCTGTTCAGCAGTGGACGATGCTTGCTCTGAGAGTGGCTGAGTCTCTTTCTTTGGAGGTTCTTAAACAGAGGCCAGATGGCCAAATGTCAGGAGTGCTTTGATGGGGTATTCCTTCATGGCAGGGGGATTAGACTAGATGGCCCTTGTGGTTCCTTCCAACTCTATGATACTATGATTCTATGAGTCAAGGATTCGACACCCAGCCTTCCAGTTGACCCACTTTCCTGGCTACAGCAGGGCTTTGGTCACCTTGTTCCACCAAAAACCCAAACTGATGATTTTCAGCCCTGTTGGAAGATTAAATATCCACACAAAATGAGCCCTTTACTAGTCTGAGACCTGGGCATTCAGACTTTATGGATGTCCTGGACTGGACAAGAGAGCAAACCAGCCAACTTCTGTTAACACCCAACCCATGCAAAACAGTCAAAGCAGCAAGGTGCTGGATTTAGAGCATTGGCTAATCTTACCTGTTCACATGGATGCACACCAACTATTTACTTATGAGTAGCATATTCGCTGATAGTCACAGATCAGATGGGAAAGCCATACCTAGTCCTTTGCATTCCCAATTTCTCTAATTTAAAAAATGATTCCTATTCCTGCAAACTTCAAAGGGGCTACAGTTACTTTTCCCTCAATGATCTCAGCCTCTTCCTCCAAAAGAGAGGAGAGGATGGGATTGAGTCTTGCCCTTCCCAGTAAGGTCAAGCAAAAGCAATAGACAGCCACACGGTTTTGGAAGGGAACAGCCTGTGCTGTGTTACAATCATTGCTTTTTGTGATGAGCAAAAGGAATAAACAGAGACACACATGCTTAAATGCACACACCTAGAAAAAGCAGAGGTAAGAGAAAGCCCTACCAGTTTAGAGGAGCCTTCCTTATGGAGTTCCCTTTTGAAAAGTGCACCAGGTGCTCTATCAATCTCTCTTTCTTACAGACACAGATAATTTCTATAGGTTTTTTGTGGGTTTTTCACGCTACGAGGCCAGGTTCTGGAAGAGTTTAACCCTATAGGAATAAACTCTTCTAGAACCCAGTCTCATAGTCCAAAAAACCCACAAAAATCTATGGATGCCGGCTGTGAAAGCCTTCGACTTCACAAAATAATTTCCTCCACACTCATTTCTCTAAAAAGATCAATATTTAAGAGAAGCATTCCTAATGTAAAAATAGCCCCCCCCCCCGGATGCTGCTTGGTTTTGAGATTTGCATAAATCTTATATTTTAAAGTTCTACTTGTTTTCTTCTCTTTACTTCCTTTATTTTCCATTGGGTGTATGTGTACATGTGCCAAGTCTACATAGAGTCATAAGAAAGAAACTATAACCTGTAGACATTCAGTAGTGAGAGAGACTTGGGTGTCTGCCGTGAGAGATGTTTCTGCAGAGCAATGTTCCATTTACATTAAGAATTCAGGGCCCAAACAGACAGGCCAAAATAAAGCTGCTTTGGGTCACTTTGGAGGTATGCTGGTTAAATGAAGCACACATCTTAAGAGGCCAGAAGCTCCGCCAAAACTGTGCTCCAGTCCTTAGGACTGGAGCATGGATTTGGCACGGCTTCTGACCTTTTAGGACGCATGCAACATTTAAACAGCATACCTCCAAAGTGACCCAAAGCAACTTTATTTTGGCCTGTCTGTTCAGGCCCTCAGTTGTTATTGCCAATATACCCTTCTTCATCAGGCTTTAAACTGCCAATGTCTCCTCTGCATGAGGAAACAACTATATATGTGTGTGCGCGCATGTGTGTTTGTGTACACAGTTGATTATATATTATATATATAGGTGCCAGATGCATGGACAAAACCCACCTCTATATGCAATGTTTTAAAGTCTCCTTGCATGTCCCTTGTTCCTTGCTTCTCACTTTTTCAGTTCTTGAGTTCTTTAAGAGCAATACTTTGACATGATTTAAAAGAGTGCACTCTGTTTTTACTGCATGTAATGGGAAAAAATAAAAACAAGCAGTTGGCCCGGAAAGAGCAAGTTTCTCATAGACACCCAATGGGGTGAGGGACTTTAAACTCCAAATAGATGAGCTATTGAGGACTCAAACAACTTTATAGAGATACATTTCATTCTACACTGTGTTGGATCATTTTGAGCAACAAAATGTTTAGAGGGTATTGTATGCTTTAGGAATGAAGGGTGTTCAGTAGAAGATCTCAGCCTAATATTCTAGCCCAGAAATGGATGGTTTACGCGATCTATCACAGTGGTACAATGGCTAGATATCTTCAGAAATGAGACAAGTGTCTACTGAAGAGGGACTGAAGTGGCACCTCAACTGTGGGTAATCTATTTGGGTACCACTATCCTCAGCCTTAGAGCATGAACCTCTTGCAGTATCTCCATCTGCCAGACTTCTGGAAGTCAATGGCTCCAAAATTCAGTGAGTGCTCTTTTACAGCCCAACCAGATTCCATAGGACAATGAAGATAACCATACTGTTTTCTAGTGAGTCATATCTTCTCATGCTATGTCCAAAGTATGACAGTCTCAGTCTAGTCATCATAGCTTCTAGGGAGATGTCAGATTTGATTTGCTCTTGTTGTTGTGTGCTTTCAAGTCATTTCTGACTTATGGCAACCCAAAGAGAAACCTATTGTGAGATTTTCTTGGTAAGGTTTGTTCAGAAGCTGTTTGCCAATACCGAGGCTGAGAGAGTTGTCTTGCCCAGAGTCACCCACTGGGTTTCCATGGTTGATCAGGAATTTGAATCCTGGTTACCAGAGTTGCAGCCCAACACTCAAACCACTACATCATGCCGGCTCTTTTTATTTTCTCCAGGACCCATTTATTAGAGGTTTCCTTTAGCAGACCGAGTAACTGCATAACTCTTCTCCAGCATCATGTCTCAAATACGTTGATTCTTTTCCTATCCATATGTTTGCAATATGATCCCTAGTGCCTTTTTCTTTCCTGAATCCATCTTGGACATCTGGCATTTCTCACTCCATATATAGTAAAAGTCTTTATTACAGAATCGACAGCATCACTTTGCATGCTTCGAGAGAGAGTTCAGACCTGATTTGTCATTGGTCATTTCGACAGCCCATGGTATCAGCAGAACTCTCCTCCAACGCCACACTTCAAATGAGTTGATTCTCCACACATAGAAATTGGACATATGATGGCATGGAAAATCCTGACTTTGGTATGCTGACTGAATGTCTTCTGACCTGGGAGTGTCATCTTCTGGCACTATCTCTTGTTTCATTTTTGTCTCATCATAGAGTTTTCATAGTAAAAGCCATTGAGAAGTGGTTTACCAGTGCCTCTCTCTGTACAGTACTAACAAGTGTTAGCTATGGTGCTATTGTCATTGTCTCTGAGAGATCTTCCAGTAGCATCGCACTCAGTTACTGCTGCTGCCCAGGAGCTGTTTGGCACATCTAGGTTAGCTCCTCAGCAAAGGCACACCGGACTTGGGAGACTCTACCAGTAGCACTGCTGCCACCAGCAATAGCCTCTTGATTCACAGGAGCACACAATCCCATCAATGCAGAAAGCTAGTACTCTGATGGGCAAACATGTATATTCTACTACATTTATTTGAGTCTATTCCATGTCTCTGTGATGAAAGCTGAACATTGGGAAAGTGATAGATACACTATTTTATTAGATACTGTATACCTTTGCTAGCAGGATGGCTTTATGATTTGATTAAACTCATTGAACAGGCAGGATGTCCACTTGTTCCTGTTAAAAGAAACTTCTTTACTCTGTGTTCGTGTGAGCCATGACTTTATACAGCATGATCAATTTAATGAAATGCATGCCTCAGGAGCTATATCTTCTTCCTTCGGTAGATTGATCCATCGGAATCTGACTTTGATAGTCTTCTAGAAATGGGCTTCTCCAGCCTTTCTGACTTGCACCTCTAACGTATGCTAGTAGGACCCTAATGGGGTGGTCATTAGAATGAAGTGGTCAAATAGCGTGTCCAAAGGAGGGCGACCAAAATGGTGAAGGGTCTGGAAACCATGCCCTATGAGGAACGACTTAAGGAGCTGGGGAAGTTTGGCCTGGAGAAGAGAAGGTTAAGAGGTGATATAATAGCCCTGTTTCAATATTTGAAGGGATGTCATATTGAGGAGGGAGCTAGCTTGTTTTCTGCTGCTCCAGCGAATAGGACCCAGCACAGTGGATGCAAGCTAAAGGAAAAGAAATTCCATCTCAACATTAGGAGGAACTTTTTGACAGTAAGAGCTGTTTGACAGTGGAACAAACTCCCTCGGAGTGTAGTGGAATCTTCTTCTTTGGGGGCTAGATGGCCACCTGTCGGGTATGCTTTCATTGAGATTTCCTGCATGGCAGAATGGGGTTGGACTGGATGGCTCTTGGGGTCTCTTGCAACTCTATGATTCTATGCTTTTTCATGAAATATAAAAGCCCATATTAGGGGACACCAACATGTGGCCCATGGGCACAAGTGTTCCCCAGACTCCCTCGCACTCCTCATGTCAGATTATACTTCTAGACCCCACTACCTAAATGCCCCCCCCAGCCAAAAAAAAAGTTTTTTAACAAACTGGGAGTAAATAGGTGGTCCCTTCCTGTGACTTTTTAAAAAATATCACTGATACTCACTGTCTAAAAGAAAAATATGTCACCCCAAAAACCTCTAGTACTATTTTGTTTTTTCTCATATGCAAATGTATGAAGATGTAAATTAACAAAATGTTAATAGACTAACATTTTCCTGATAAATTCACTTAGGCTGCCATCCCTTTCTTGCTTTCCATGATCAAGTTCCATTCAGCTTGAGGGAGCTAAGTAAGCATTGCATTGTGCCACAAATAAAGTTGTGAATCAGCCAAGTAGTGGCAGCTTATGGTTTCCATATCAGTGAGGTGATGAATTTCTTCATGGTTTTAGTCCAGAGCTATCCCAGGTGCTGAACTTGTTTTGAAACTAGGATTCAGTACCTCAGATAGCTCCTTTAAAATTCAGATTAAAATCCATTGTGGCTTTCCCCAGTGACTAGTATTTAGAGGCCTACTGCCCTAGAGGCAGCACATAGCTCTAGCAACTAGTAGCCATTAGTGTCTTTCTCCTATAGGAACAGGACATCATTTGTTGAGCCTTTTAAATGAAGATGCCATTCCAACAGGCTGAACTGGGACTTTCGGCATGAAAACCATGCGCTCGGCCACTAAGAAAACCGAGCTCCTTCTTTTCTGGCACCCTGTCACTAGCTATCAGATCCTTAAGGGTACTTTAGGACTGAAACCGCCTGCTTTTCAGTGATCCAAGGTTAGTCTTTGTCCAGTGCCTCTCTTCTGGACACAAACATATTTTATTACCAGGCAAAGCTGCTGGAGAATTTAGCAGGGTGAGTTTTTTCACAAGTGATGCCAGGAAAAATAACCGGGGAAAATAGGAAAGAAATAAGGGAACTGGAAGAAATCATCTCCACATTTATTTATTTTTTGCTTAGGTTAGTTGTTTCTTTATTGCTTTATTTCTAGGCCCCTCTCCTCTCCCCGGCTCTCCCAGTATTTCCTTGAAAGTGAGAAGTGGCAGAGGAAGGTTGCTGCCATGCAACTTTTTATAATCAAAGGAAACCGCTGAGAGAGCATCAGATTGAGCTCCTTAAAATGCACAATTGCCACAGCCATCCTCCCCACTGAAAGAGAATTTGCATAAAGGTGATTGCAAAAGCATGGCGCTCCCCTCTGTCTCTTGCCTCATCAGATGGCAAAGATAAAAAGACATTTGAAAGCCACAAAACAGGTTGTTTTTTAAGGAAAAAGAAAAATAGGACTCGAGTTTGAGAGGGATGGCAGCTCACAGGATCATAAATAAAGAACTCGGCATACCTGCAGTAGCTTCTGGCTGCTCCGGATGCGGTCTTTGAGCTCGGGAGTCTTACGACAAAGGGGACAATCTTCCTTTTCCCAGCCCCTGGTTGCTTTCAGTTGTGCATACTGCATGCCATTTTCTTAGCTATAGCTCCAAACCAATATATTACCCCTCTGATCTGAGTTGGGAGATACTAAAGAAGTTATCTGGTCCAACCTCTGCTCGGTGCAAGAATGCTCCATGCAAAGAGACATGGTGCGGTGGGATTATGGCTAGAGTCCTAATCAGAGTAGGCAGGATATAAATAAAAGATTATTATTATTATTATTATTATTATTATTATTATTATTATTATTAGAGTGCTGGGCTTGGACTTGCAACATGAACCTGGATTGTTCAAATCCAAGTCCAGCCCTGTCATCATGATATTTCTGGGGTGAATTTGGACATGTCAGTCCCTCTTAACTGTACCTATTTCACCAGGTTGTTGCAAGGATAAAGTGGGCAAGTGGGGAGCCATCTATACCATCTGAAAATCACTCTGGAAAAGGCAGGATAGAAATACAGTCGTCCCTCCCTTTTCATGGCCTTGGGATCCGGGACCTCGCTCTTTGCAGACAGTGAGCAGGGAGGGAACAAAATGGCATGCGTGCCCAAGGCCTGTGACCATTTAAATACATGGGATCCTAATATTGGCGAGTTTTCAGATTCGTGGGGGAAGACGTCCTTTGCAGCAGCCAGGCAGTAATAAATCTGTTGAGCTACCTCTTCCTTGCTTTTTAGAATAACGCAGGGACAGGTTTTAGGGCTCAAAACAGAGGATGTTTCAATTCCTCCCAGAGCCCACAGACATAAGGTTGAAATGTAGGCTATGCCCAGGAAAAGGAAGACCTCTGGTCACCCTGCTCTTGAATCTTTAAATGGATTTGTTTTAAGTGGCTTTAACTATATCAATAGTTCAGTTGCATTTTAGCCAATGTTTTATATATTTTTCCTTATTCCTTTGTACAGTGGGTCCTTGTTATCCGCTGGGGTTTGGTTCCAGGATCCCTCATGGATACCAAAATTCGTGGATGCTCAAGTCCCGTTAAATACAATGGCATAGCAAAATGGTGTCCCTTATATCAAATGGCAAAATCAAGGTTTGCTTTTTGGAGTTCATACATTTTTTGAATATTTTCAAGCCATGGATGCTTGAATCCATGGATTTAAAAAAATCCATGGACAAGGAGAGCCGACCGTGTGTGATTTTATCTGTATTTGTTTTATTTTAAGCTCCCTGGGGCCCCAGTTTTGAAGGACAAATAGCACATAAATGAAATAGTAGTAGTCGTAGAAGTTATCATCATCATCATAACCATGAAAGAAAGGGCTATCTATTCTTTCTTAAAAGCCAGCATGGAACAGGAGCCTAGTGCATTCCTGTGACAAACTCTGTTCCACTGTCAAACAGCTTCTGTCATACGGTTAGTTTCTCTTGATTTTAGCTAAATGCAATTTCTATACATTGGTTCTCATCCTTCCTTCTGGAGCAACAAAGAACACATCTGCTCCATCTTCATGATTAGATCTGTTTTTTCTTCTTGTCATTCTTATTGCTCTGTGGGTCCACTCTCTCCTGTCTTCTGTCTCCTAGAGTTTTGATTTAACTGGGATTTGTACGACAAAATTGGAACGTGCACAATTGGCTGCAGATTCCTGCGCGTTTGAATCTCCTCTTCCTCGTGGTACCAATGTAAAGCCAACAAACATTTGAGGAAGCAGTTTTCATGTATACTTCTCCTACCATTTTGTTTCAGAATCCTGTGCCATTGCCTGAATTGTTATGATGTCATGAAGCGATATTGATTTTTAAAAGTGCGGAGGTGACTGTGCCAGCTATGGAATTATGACAAGCAGCTGCTGCGCTTTTATGCTTTCAGACATGCAAACCCAACTGAGGGCATGTCTCTAACAGTACAGGATTGCCAGTTGGAGGTTCCTGTTGTGCAATCCCTTTGTGCAACGGTGCAACCTGCAGCAACTGCGTGACTGTCTGTTTGCACTCTGCGAATACTGAACGGTATCCTGGCACCGGATTTGAGGGAAATTCTGTGACAACATCATAGGGGTCGACGCTGCCTGTTGGGTTTGACTGTTCATTTTTTGTGCTGTTGGGTCCTACTCCTTAGTAATGTGGAAGGTTCTCATCCGCCCTCAGCGCTGCCCCATTGCAGGCCACTTTCTGTATGATTAATGTATTGCAAGATTTCCTCTGGCATTTATGACACCTTTAGGAATTGCTGTGACAACAACTTTATCACACGGAGCCACTTCATCCTAGCCACATCTTTCTTAATGATTTATATCTTTGGGAGATGATCTCTCTCTCTCTCTTTCTCTCTTTCTCTCTCTCTCAAAAAAACCCCAATCCCTCCTGCTTATATTCAGCACAGTAATAAATGAGAAAACTCAATGGTCTGTAAATTACAACATTGATTAAAGGAGTGATTACTGATATAATTCTTAAACTGACTGTGCTAATACATGCTTGTATTTCAGGACAGTATTTAAATGCTAATGATAAATCCGCTGCAGCACTGGTGGCTGAGGAGGTGGAGGCAAAATCGCTTGATGGCTTTAAACCAATTGTAAATGCTTATAATAGCCCATTGTGGAATAAATTGTTTTCACCTGGCTTTCCACGCGCCGAACCAGAGGATGAAGAAAACTGATGTAGCTCGGTAACCAGTAAGTTACATTCATTTTCCTCTGCCGTTGGTAAGGAGAATGGAAAATCGGGTGAAAATAATTTCCTCCCAAAAGGTGTGGGTTGCGAATCAGGAAAGACCTCCATTTGAATCTCACCTCTCCTAACTTCACGGGCTCTCCTGTCTGCAACACGGGGAAACAACAATATGGGGAAATGGAAAAGGGGGGAAATCACCAAAGGAATTCAAATGAATAGCCAGCATGTGTAGGGAGAAAATCATAGCTAAAGCACATATGAAACTCAGGATTACTAGACAGCTTAAATCATAGCAACATAGAATCATAGAATTGGAAGAGACCACAAGGGCCATCCAGTCCAACCCCATTCTGCCATGCAGGAAATCTCAATCAAAGCATCCCTGACAGATGGCCATCCAGCCTCTGCTTAAAGACCTCCAAGGAAGGAGACTCCACTACATTCCGAGGGAATATCTTCCACTGTTGAACAGCCCTTACTGTCAGGAAGTTCCTCCTAATGTTGAGGTGCAATCTCTTTTCTTGGAGCTTCCATCCATTGCTCCTTGTCCTGTTCTCTGGAGGAGCAGAACACAAGCTTGCTCCCTCCTCAATATGACATCCCTTCAAGTATTTAAACAGGGCTATCACATCACCTCTTAACCGTCTCTTCTCTAGGCTAAACATCTCCAGCTTCCTAAGTCGTTCCTCATAGGGCATGGTTTCCAGACCCTTCACCATTTTGGTCGCCCTCCTTTGGACACGCTCCAGTTTCTCAATGTCCTTTTTGAATTGTGGAGCCCAGAAAATCTCTGAAGATGCCAAAATGACATTTGGGGGGCGGGGTTATATCCACACCAATAGGAAGCAATAGGAAATGGTAGGCCCGTTTCCTATTGCTTCCTTTGGAGAAAATTATTCCATGCATGGAGAAAATGGAAAAATGCTTACAAGGGACAGAGAAAAAGCAGAACTCCTCAACACATTATTTGCCTCAGTCTTCTCCCAAAAGGAGAACAGTGCTCAACCTGGGGAAAATGGAACAGGTGATGCAGCTGGGGAAATCCAGCACAAGAGGTGGTACAGGAATACCCAGCTATTCTAAATAAATCCGAGTTTACAGTGCCAGGTGATGCAGCAGCTAAAAAAGCTAATACGATCCTAGCCCGCATCAATAAGAGTATAGTGTCTAGGTCAAGGGAAGTTATAGTACCACTCTATTCTGCTTTGGTCAGGCCTCACCTGGAATATTGTATCCAGTTCTGGGTACCACAGTTCAAGAGGGATGTTGACAAGCTGAAATGTGTCCAGAGGAGGCAACCAAAATGGTGAAAAGTCTGGAAACCATGCCCTATGAGGAGCCCTATGAGGATGCAATGAAAAACTTTTTCTGGTATTTTAATTTGTTTTTAACATCCACAATATCTTGTATTTTGTTTGCTGAATTTGAAAAACATGAGAACATTATATCATAGACAGCCCCCCCAATTCAATATTTTTATCAATTCAGTTGTTACTCAGCTTTGGTTAAGTGTGGACACTGATGTTCCAGTGCCGTTTCTTTTAGTGCTTTTGAATGGATTTTTGTGTTTCATATCTGCGAATTAAAGAGTTTTGAAAGTCTGTTAGAAAACTTTAACCCTGACTCTTTCTTTGCAGGATAATTCTTTGCAGGATAATTTAATTCCTTCTCACATTACAACCTAGAAACTGTCAAAGCAAATAGTGAAAAATCTGCATGTGATGATGCAGGCCTGAGATCATTTTCCTATTTAATTATTTAATTCAGTCACATATTACAACATAGAAACATCAGAGCAAATAGAGGGGGGGGAAACTACACATGATGGAGCAAATCTGAGGTCAATTTTGGATCTAGGATACCAAAAACCTGTAAAACCAGCATACATTTTTCAAAAGGTTTTTATGACCCTCCGTTTTGGAGGCTTGTGTAATATATGGTGGACCTTACTGATAAAACATTTGAGAATCAGTGAATCTCTTTGGCAGAGTTTAAAATAGCATTGAAGCAGGAGGCCAGAAACGGTAAGAAACCAACTTCTAACTACCCCACATGTCTTTCTAGCCTACTAAAAGAATCAAACACCGTCTTCCTTTAAAAAGACATAAAAGGTAGTTTATTCACAGTCTCGTGCATAATTCATAATTCAGCTTCTCGAGGAAGACACAAAGAAAGAGAAAGTCTACATGGTGGATCAAAGTAGCTATGGACTACTCAGAAAAAGAGCTCCATCTCCATCCTAAAGTATGGCGTCTGGAGAGAGAGAAGGGTTTCGAAAAGACAAAAGATGTTATGTGCTCAAGGAAAAGAGGGGCAGATGTGAAAAATATGAATTACCACAAGCACAAGCCTAGTTAACCCCACCTTACAAGTTGTGGTAAGGATTACAGCTGAAAAGTCCATCTGAAACACAGAGCACTTGGAAAGATCGTGCAGATGCAAATTGTTGTTGTTACTGCTATTATTATCCTATTGTTACAGATGGGAAGTGCCACTACAGAGAAGATCCTATTCTCTGGACATAATAATAATAATAATAATAATAATAATAATAATAATAATAATAATAAT
>NC_056531.1:5637474-5723689 GCF_019175285.1 Sceloporus undulatus
TTATATTCCACTTAATTACTTGGAATCCAAGCGAATTACAATAAAACGGGATACGGTTAAAAAGTTCGAAAAACCACTGTCCCTCCCCCCAGTATACAAACATAGTAATGCTAAAAGACATTAAAACTATAGTATATAATAGCAGTTAAAATCAATAGAAGATTTGTAAGAAATTTATAGCAGGGTCCAGATAGGATGGAAAAGGAGGACGGGACGTCATTGTTCCGTCTCTATCCTGTGCTTCTTGTGCGATCGCGGGAAGTACTTCCACGCTAAATCGTGTTTATCCAGACATTATCCCATCTAGAAAGCGTGAGTGAAAGTAGCGCGAAAGACTTTCTCACGACAGCATGCCAATCCCGTGAATGAAGTAGAATTGGCCCCTTAGTTCCCATCATTTGCTAATAATAATAAAAAATAAAACTTTTATTTGTACCCCACTTTTCTGTAAAAGAACAATCGAAGTGGCTAACACAGCTAAAACATCCAATATACCATACTTATAGCGTATAATTGGCTATTATCGGAACATCCCCTTAGTGCAATTCTACTTCACTGACAGGACATGACAGGATTAGTGTGATGCAGTGAGAAAACCTTTTCCACAATCACTTTCACTCATGCTTTCTGGGTGGGATAAGGAAGCCCATTCCCATCTGATAAAGTCCTCTGTCTCCAATACATCTGTATAAAGTGCAGTGGGGCAGGAAAGAAACTGATTTATTTGCTAATTTGATTAATATGTCAGAGACTGATGGTGATGTGAGATGTATGGTTTCAGATCTGTGATGGATATTCACATAGAATCGTAGAATCATAGAGTTGGAAGAGACCAGAAGGGCCATCCAGTCCAACCCCATTCTGCCATGCAGGAACTCTCAATCAAAGCATCCCCGACAGATGGGCATCCAGCCTCTGTTTAAAGACCTCTAAGGAAGGAGACTCCACTACACTCCGAGGGAGTTTGTTCTACTGTCGAACTGCCCTTACTGTCAGGAAGTTTCTCCTAATGTTGAGGTGGAATCTCTTTTCCTGGAGCTTGCATCCATTGTTCTGTGTCCTGTTCCCTGGAGCAGCAGAAAACAAGCTTACTCCCTCCTCAATATGACATCCCTTCAAATATTTAAACAGGGCTATCATATCACCTCTTAACCTTCTCTTCTCCAAGTTAAACAGCCCCAGCTCCCAAAGTCGTTCCTCATAGGACATGGTTTCCAGGCCCTTCACCATTTTAGTCACCCTCCTTTGGACATGCTCCAGTTACTCAACATCCTTTTTGAATTGTGGTGCCCAACATTCTTGACTCCTGACTTGTTACTATAGCCATTTAGTGGCATGTATGCATGTATTGGCATCATCCTAAAATGCTGCTTCCTCCTCCCTTTCTAGGTTTCCGACCGGTGCGACTATGTTTTTGTCAACGGGAAGGAAATGAAAGGCAAGGTGAATGCATTAGTGAACTTCACCTACCAGTATCTGAGTGCTCCCCTGCAGGTTACTGTTTGGGTGCCACGTCTGCCTCTGCAAATCGAAGTTTCAGACACTGAGCTCAGCCAAATAAAAGGCTGGAGAGTTCCCATCGTTTCCAATAAGAGGTGGGTTTTGTTGCTTGGCGTATGTGATTTTCTCAGAGTCAAGCTCTATCTTAGACTGTAAGACTCAAGAGGTGTCATGTGGGAATTGCTCTGGCACTTTTTCTTTGGAACCAGCAGAATACGTCTTTTTAATGGCAAGAAAAGCTACGCCAACACAAACAAAAAGAAAGAAAAAATAAATTTAAAGTAAAATAACAACAACAAAAGCAAACAAAAAGGGTGTTATTGATACCAGTTGTTAGCTTCATTTTGTACACTTTTATGTTCTTGATGTGAATTGATGTTTTATCTGAGAATTGTTTTTCACTCTAAAATATTAATAGGGATATTTTTGAACAAACATGAAGAGGCCTGAAACAGGGGCAGCTGGTGGGTCGCATAGCAGTTGAATCTACTTTAGGTCCAGATTTTAGTAGAGCAATCTAAGGTGCTGAATGGATTTAGAGGATGAGGTTCTGCACCTTGTGTTGTTTGTTGTTTGCTGCCTACGAAATGGCCTCGACTCATGGCAACCCTGTGAATGGGATGTCTCCAAGCCCCGCTATCTTTTATCTCTCTGCTCAGATCCTATAGGCTCAGGCCCGTGTCTCCCTAATTCCCACTTACAGCTAAATCGGTGTGCGATCCGAATCGATGTATCAATTTGACATCAGATTGCAGTTTAAACTACACTTGCCCCAATCACATTTTCCGTCATTTTCTGGCATCAAAATAACCGACTTTTGGTTTGCATTCACGAATGAATCAATTCAAAATGATCCGGTGCCAGCCAGCCAAAGAGTAAATTTGAATCCATTCCGATCCGCTTGTGGTTCACACTTGTGTTGAACTGATTTGGTGGAAAAGACATGGAAAGAATCTGCGTCAAAAAGAAATGGGTCATTTGAACTGGTTCAAAACGAATTGCGATCCGGTTTAAAAGGTATTGGGAATGAGGCCTAGATGACTCTTTTAAACCTTAGACTAAAATTCAGAGAAGGAATGGCCATCTGTCGGGGATGCTTTGATTAGGATTTCCTGCATGGCAGGGGGTTGGACTGGATGGCCTTTGCGGTCTCTTCCAACTCTATGATTCTATGATGAAAATCTTCACTTATTTTGTTCTCATGTGCAAGAATGAATCATTTCAGCAGGTTCCCCCTCGACAGGGATCTCTGTACAATTTTTTGAGCATGTTTTGCACTTCGGGGCGTTTTTTTTTTCTCTGCACAAAATTTGAATTTTGCCCAGGAAACCATATCCTGGATAAAACTATTGCTTTATCCTATTTTCTGTAGAGAAGAACATGTTCATTTTTGTGCAAATAAATTTTCCTCCGAAGAGTAAGTGTAAGGGGGGGGGGGAGAGCTTTTGCTCTTCTTTGTTTTCTTAGGAAGGCCTCGCTTTTGAGTCTTGGGGTGCTCTTTTTTTAAGCTAAGAATGTAAATGTGAATGAGTACTGTATTACTAATACAGTACTAGAGGTGGTTCAACAATTGCTGGCTCAGCTAAGGCTCTCACTTTAGCATGCAGAAAGATCAGCCATGTGTATTTGAATCCTCCTTCAGCTGTTTTGTTTTGTTTGGATCCAGCATGGTGAAATAGTTTGACCTTTGGCCTATGATTCTGGAGAGCAGGGTTCAAATCCCCATTCGGCCAGTGAAACCCACTGAGTGACCTTAGGCATGTCACTCTCTCTTAGCCTCAGAGAAAGGCAAAAGCAAACTGCCTCTGAACAAATCTCGCCAAGAAAACCCTGTGATCGGTTCATCTAAGGGTTGCCCTAAGTTGGAAAAAACTTGAAGACGCACAACAGCAACCACTTTTCTACTGTAAGGAGGGCACCTTTTAAAAGACGGCCAAAGCTGAACACTTTCTCCTCCACTGAATGGAAAAACTTTGAACCATGTCCATTTTTTTAGTGACCTGGATCCCTAGTCCCACCATCCCAAGATCTGCCAAAATCTGCCCTATTCAACCCACAGGGCAGAAGATGAACTAGAAGAGAATTCTCTGTGATAGTAGGCTAGTGGAGGAGAGGATTGTATCTCCTTTCTCTCTTGGGAAGATTGAGAGTTGCCATATTCCAGGCCAGAAAATGTATCCACCAAGCCCAGTATTGCCTACTCTGCCTGGCAGCAGCTCTCCAAGAACTAAAGAAGAGATGGGGATTTCTCATCAACTACTGTTTGATCTTTTAACTGGAGATGCCATGGAGTGAACTTGAGGCCTTCTACATGCAAAACTCTTTTCTTGGTCAAAGACATCCACCTGAAATAAGTGCCTAGGTGTTGACAAGGGCCCTATGAGGAGGTTGGTTGCTCAGATTCTAGCAATTCTAATGGCATGTGTGGGTCTTCCTTTGTCACTTCTCTGAGTGACAAAAAGCTGTATATGCACAATGGTGAATCTTCATGTTTGGGGCATCCGTGCACATAAGTTTTGCAGTCTGCTTGCTGGATATCCTTGTTTGGAGGATGGACTGTAATTGCAAATAATAATCTTTCAGACCAACACGGGACAGCGATGAGGAGGAGGAAGATGAGCGGAAGGGGAGAGGCTGCACCCTGCAGTACCAGCATGCCATGGTGCGCGTTCTCACTCAGTTTGTGGCCGAGGATGCCACCCCATGGGGACAGCTCACCTATCTGCTGGGCTCAGACTGGCAGTTTGACATCACAGATTTGGTGACAGACTTCATGAAACTCGAGGAGCCGCATGTGGCCCAGCTACAAGGAGGCAAGGTTCTGGTTGGACAAGAAGTTGGCATGACAATGGTCCAGGTCAGTCATCAACATTAAACTGTCTTTTGAACTTCCATTGGTGCACCTTACTATGGACTTTATCACACAGGGAAAATCGGGGGCTCAACTAGTGATTGACCCATGAAAATCACACAATCATGATTAAAGATTTTCACACACATTGACCTTAAAGAGACATTATCCCAGGAATAATGAGGGAATAACCAGGCATTAAGCAGCAACAAATCATTCGTGAGATTTCCCCATGAATGATTGGTTGCTGTTCATTTCCAGTTTATTCCCGGGATAATGGTACTTTAATGTCGACGTCATGTGAAAATCTTAATGGTGATGGCACAATTTTCATGGGTTAATTGCTCGTTAAACCCCCAATTTTCCCCACCTGATAAAGTCCTATGAGATCCTCCCACTCCCTCCAGTTCGGTTCTTTCCCAGTTCAAGCAACATGGTCTCTGGAATCAGGGAACTAACAATATCTCACCTGATTCTGAGCCATGCTGCCTGTTTCCCCTTCAAAAGGGTCAGGCATTCAGCTCCAAGAAACTCTATCCTGGGCAGATATTATCGTAGCAATGTTAGGTTTGGGGCCTTGGGTTCCAGTCTGGCTAGGGGATTCTGGAAGCTGCAATCCAAATTGCTCCAGACTCTGATCCTGCACATTGCCCATCACAACCTGTCCTTGCTCATCTCTACCCATAGCTGCCGCAAAACCTGTCTGCTGTAAACTCATCTACTTAGGGCCTGATCCGTCAACAGTAACAAATGAAAAAACTTTATTGCATTTTGAACAACCTGTACATGCAGAAGGAGGGGTCCTCTCACCTTTGTCACTTCTGCTTGTTTTAAACTATGACCTGACTAGGATGGGGGACATATGACTTTCCAAATGTTGCTAGCTGTACTTCTGAACATCCCTATCAGCTTGGCTTATGTATGTTAGCCGCCTTGGGAGAAAGGTGGGATAAAAATAAAATAAAATAAAATAAAATCCCAATTGGTCAAAGGGCCCACACATTGTGCAGGTCATACACTCGATGCGGTCTTCAGTACGGAACAGGAATATCCGTGGGCGGAGGTGGTAAGTACCTCCGCATTGTCATGGACGGATCATTTCCTGGTCAAGATGAAACTTAGAGCCAATATCTGCCCCACCGGGGGTGGCGGACCCATTAGAATGGTCCGCCCTCGAAGGCTGATGGAGCCCATTGGATTCCAGACAGCCTTAGAGGGTTTAATGGTTGGGAATGCCGGTGATCCGGTCGATGCTCTGGTCAATACCTGGAACACCGATCTTACCAGGGCTATCGACATGATCGCTCCCAAGCGCCCTTGCCATCCCGCCCCAAATCGGAGGCCCTGGTTCACACCAGAGCTGAGGAAGATGAAGCGGTTTGGACGACGGCTAGAGCGCAGGTGGCGGAAGACTCGACTCTTATCCGACAGAACTCGCCATAGGAACTTCCTTTGTTCCTATCGGGAGGCAATACGTGCAGCGAAGAGAGCCTTCTCCTCTGCACGTATTGCGTCTGCAGAGTCCCGTCCAGCAGAGCTGTTTAAGGTGGTGAGGGAAATGACGCAGGTGACCCCTGCGCCAAATCCCTTACTTAACCCGACGACGGCCTGCTGTGACGCGTTTAACAACTTCTTTGCAGACAAAATCTCTCAGATAAGAGCCGACTTAGATGCCACCATTGAAACAGAGTCGACAGGCGAGGCGTCCAGTGACTCCGCCGATGTAGTCATACTGGATCAGCTCCAATCTGTGAGTACTGATGACGTGGACAAGCTGCTTGGTAAGGTAAGGAAGACAACTTGCCCTCTTGACCCTTGCCCATCATGGCTGGCCGTCCAGGGGGGGGGATGCATTGATGAGATTCCTCACGGATATCATCGGTGCATCCTTCAGGGAAGGACATGTTCCATCTTGTTTAAAGGAAGCGGCGGTTAGGCCGCTCCTGAAAAAACCTTCCCTGGACCCCCTGGATATGAAGAATTATAGGCCGGTGTCATTGCTGCCATTTTTGAGCAAGGTGATCGAGAGGGCGGTTGCCCTTCAGCTCCAAGCTGTCTTGGATGAAGCCGATTATCTAGACCCATTTCAAACTGGCTTTAGGACAGGCTTTGGGGTTGAGACTGCCATGGTTGCCTTGACCGACGATCTGCGTCTGAGCATTGACAGGGGGAGTGTGACCCTGTTGGTGCTCTTAGACCTCTCAGCGGCTTTTGATACTATAGATCACGGCATCCTCTTGGACCGCCTGAAGGGGTTAGGTATTGGGGGCACTGCTTTGCAGTGGTTCCGGTCCTTCCTCTCGGGCAGGTCTCAGAGGGTGCTACTCGGGGACTGTAGCTCCAGTAAGAGGTACCTCACTTGTGGGGTTCCTCAGGGGGCTATTTTGTCCCCGATGTTATTTAACATCTATATGAAGCCGCTGGGTGAGATAATACGGAGTTATGGTGCTGGGTGTTATCAGTACGCTGATGACACCCAAATCTATTTCTCCGTATCTCGTTCGTCGGCCTCGAATTCCGATGGCATCTCTTCTCTCAATGAATGTCTTCAGGCGGTAATGGGCTGGATGAGGAAAAACAGATTGAAACTGAATCCAGACAAGACGGAGGTGCTCATGGTAGCGGCCCCGAAACCAAGAATTGGGTTGCAACCTCCAGTCCTGGATGGGGTCACACTCTCCTCCAGCGACTGTGTTCGCAGTCTGGGGGTGCTCCTTGACTCGTCGCTCCTGATGACAAATCAGGTAAATGCGACGGTCAGGAGTGCCTGTTATCAGCTTCGGCTGATACGCCAGCTGCGCCCTTTTCTGGAAGTAAGGGATCTCGAGACGGTTGTGCACGCACTGGTAACCTCACGCCTTGATTTCTGTAATGCACTCTACATGGGGCTACCCCTGTGCTTGACTCGGAAATTACAGCTGGTTCAAAACATGGCAGCCAGGCTTGTGTCAGGTACATCTAGGAGGGACCACATTACTCCGGTTTTGAGGTCCCTCCACTGGCTGCCTATCAGCTTCCGGGCCCAGTACAAGGTGTTGGTTATCACCTTTAAAGCCCTAAATGGCTTGGGTCCAAACTATCTTAGAGACCGCCTCCTCCCGTACAATCCTCCCCGCGCTCTCCGGTCCTCTGGGAGGAACTTACTGCAGCCTCTAAAATCTAGGCTTGCGGCAACCTCCCAGAGGGCATTCTCTGCTGTCGCCCCCAAACTCTGGAACGACCTGCCGGATGAGATCCGTCAGATAACATCATTAGACAGCTTTAAAAAAGCTGTCAAGACGGATCTCTTCCGGCAGGCCTTTCCAGATTAACCATCCCGGCCCAGGTTCCCAGGTTCCCTGATTCCCTCATTCCTCCCGTGGCCCCATCTTAGAGATGGTCGAGGATCAACAGAGGGATATCAGGGTTTTTAGTTTTAATTGCTGTTTTTATCCTTGATATTGTATTTTTAATATGTTATACTATTTAATACTGTCTTAAGGGGGGAGGGATAAAGTGTTTTTAATTCTCATATTTTATATTTTACTGTTGTTAACCGCCCGGATTGGTTTGCCAGAGGGCGGTATACAAATAAATATTATTATTATTATTATTATTATAAAATAAATAAATAAATAAATAAATAAACTGGATTCCAAAAATACCTGGAGGGACAAACATTCCCCACCTCTGCATATGTTTCTATCTAAATCCAGAGCCTCAACAATCAGGTCTACAGTACATCTAACTGCTGTTTACAACCCCTTTCCTCTCAAAATTAGGATGCTTGGGCAATGTTGCTAAGATCTGTTTGGGAAGAGATTGATTTGGAGTTAGGGGAATGCAGTTTTGGTTGTTGTCCCATGGCACTTTTCAAATATACCCTTCTCTTCTGATATATTGCCACTTGGCTAAACTAGCTTCTGTTGATAGCCAAACTCCTGGAACTGGATGTCAACCCACATTCAGTCTGTCTTTCAGGTCATACCTCATCACCAGGTCCATCTTCTAGGCTTCACGCCTCCCTATATCCAAAAGACCTAGCTGATGCCATTGTAGTTTCAGTAAAGGATAGACCAGTCATCATTAGAGTCACATTTCTGACTCATTTGGCAAATTATGGTTCAGGGTGTGCTGCGTTTTATGGAGCTTTGATGCTATCACCCACATTCTCTGGGCACCTCTGCTGACATTTCTGTGACATGTTGAGAGCTTTAAAATACTGGGGTGAGGAAACACCAAATGGCACAGGGAAATTTGGATGAAAATGCGCACCCTTCCTGTAACCCATTTTCTCACTGGATCCCTTGGTGGCTTCTTCCAAAGGTTCTGTCTCCGCTATCTGACTCCATCTTGGCAGAGAAGACTGTTACAGTGCTGGATGACAAGGTGACCATCACGGATATGGGAATCCAGCTTGTGGCTGGATTGTCACTCTTTCTACAACCCAGTGCAGCGAGCCATCGGGCTATCATGGCTACAACTGTTGCCCAGGAATTGCTACATACTCCGAAACAGGTAGAGTATGCACAGAAACTTGCCAAGTCCTCTCCATTGTGCCCATTCTCCCGATCTGCCTTTGAGACTCTGATCTGTCTATAAGTTTTGATCATTCTACAAAAACTATCTCGGAATCCCCAGTTGGGCAGGAATATAGGAATCAGCTTCCTAACCTGAACTCATCTGAGTTCAGTAGTTGCCCACAGGAGGAAAGAGAAAATGGGTATGTGGAAAGAATGCTTACTGCTACTGCTGCTATTAAACCAGATTCACCAGAGAAGAAAAGGGATAGTGGGGGAGCCACGAATGCAGACAGGAGCAGTGAGAAGATGTTGCTAGTTACATCAGTAGGGTAACACACAATGTTGTGGCTGCAGGACCAGCATTTAACCACGCCACCAGGGCTCTGTACACCTATATACAAGACCTATAGGCACCCTTCCAGGCATCTTCCACATGCTGGAGCATGCCGCCATGGCTTTTACTGGCCAAGGAAGTATGTCAGGAGGAACCCATGCAACACCAGTTTGCAATTCTGTTCAGTACATTACTTTTGAAATGTGACATCTTCTAAAAGGAACTTTGCTGTTAGTCTAAGCTAGACCTAGTCTAACCTAGATCCCTTAAATTCATAGGACCTTTTCACACAAGGCACTTACCATGCGGATATCATTGCCCAAGGGCTCCAGAAGTGCGGAGGTTGGATTGCCGGTTGCACTTCTGAAGCATCACTGAAGCGTGTCCTGCTCTTCTCCCGTCGGCAAATCATTCACAGAGGAGTCATTTTTGTAATAACGGGATCTTCCATTATTACCAAAATGGCTTCTCCGTGAACGATTCGTCAACAGGTGAACAGCAAAATGCCTCAGTGACTCTTCATAAGCGAGACCGGCGATCCCACCACCATGCTTCTGGAGCGTTTGGGTAATGATATCTGCACGGTAAGTGCCTCATGTGAAAAGGGCCATAGAAGTTACATTAGTGCTAACATGCCAGGTTGCTGTTCATTCGCTGCGTCTATTCTGCTTGGTACTAACATTTGGATTTGGTCCATTGCTTCCCACCTGTGGTATTCGGGGAAGAGAGAAACAGGAGAAATGCTATCATTTTTTTTCCCAGTTGGAAGGGCAAAGCAATTCACCTCCAATATTCTATTATTCTCCAAATTGGCTGACAGAGTCAGGTTAGCTGTTGGGCTCATTAGGGTACTGGCATGTTGATCCTATTTAATTGACAGGCTATAAGGCTCCGACTCAGCAAGGACAAAGCTTCTGTGCAACCAGGCTAAGGTCCCAGCTTACATGGCGGTGAAGAATGTGTAAAAGTTGCCATTTCAAGGCAAATCCGATAGATGGTGGAGAAACTCAGTGATGACAGATGCAGAAGGAAGTCACAATGGGGCAACGGTTTCATTTTTTCATACTCAAGCTGAGATCCTGTTTAATAAAGGCAGAACATAAAGCTGCCAGCTGCCAGCCAAATGATGGTTCAGCAGAGCTGTCCCAGCACTTCTCCCCTCTGTTTAGGTTGAAGGGACCTACTGTGGCTATTTGGCTCAGGGGGGCTTACTCTGTAGCAGCTATTGAGCATTTTAGGGAAATTCACTACATAAGGAGATACTGGGTCCCTCTTTGCACAACGCTGCCAAAAAGAAAAGTCTTACACTACCCTAACGCCTAACCCCAGCCTATGTATGTGTCTGTAGCCCAGAGGATTCCAGCCTAAGATAGTAGCTCGAGTTGCACCATTTTGGACGTATTGTGGAGGGGATACTCCTTTCCAGTGCTCTCTCACATGTAAAACAACAATTGCAGCTAGAATATTCACACTCCAGGGAGAGATGTTCCAGCCAGTCCTTTGCCTGTTAAAGTTATTAACATAGAATCATAGAATCCTAGAGTTGGAAGAGACCTCAAGGGCCTTCCAGTCCAACCCCTGCCATGCAGGAACTCTCAATCAAAACATCCCCAACAGATGGCCATCCAGCCTCTGTTTAAAAACCTCCAAGGAAGGAGACTCCACCACTCTCTGAAGAAGTGTATTCCACTGTCAAACAGCCCTTACTGTCAGGAAGTTCCTCCTAACGTTAAGATGAAATCTCTTTTCCTGCAGTTTGAGTTCATTGTTCCATATCCTATTCTCTGGAGCAGCAGAAAACAAGCTTGCGCCCTCCTCAATATGACAAATATTTATAACTTTAGTGCATTTATTGGAGGATTGCAATGAGCAGATTACACGAGTGATGGCAAATTTTCTAATGGAGGCAACAAAAATCTGGTATAAATTGAACAACTGTAGTCCATAGAATTACATGTTACACGGACGAAATTTTAAAGTATTTATGTTAATGATTTTAGTTTAAAATTTTAACTTGTATGATGTTTTTTTTTTTTTTTATTTGAGATGCCTAATAAAGGTTATGGTATGGTATGGTATGGACAAATATTTAAACAGGGCTATCATATCACCTCTTAACCTACATTTTTTAATAAAATGACAACCCTTCCCCTCCATACAGAGAGAGACAGAGACAGAGCAACACTGAAATGGCACAAACCATTTTAACCTCGCAGGGCTCTCACACTTCACAGGTTTGTATGTGTTGGAAAGGTCCCGTTTCCATTTCCAACAAAAGCAGTCAAATCATTAACCCAGTGGTCTAAAACAGGGGCAGACAGCTGCAAACGTGGCAGTGTTTTTCCTTCTTGCATCCTTTCAGTGGGCTGCAGCAGTGCACTTCACTTGTGCAATGTCACTTTTGGCTGCCATTTTGGCCATTCCCCCCTTTTTGTCTGTTTTGGAGAGGTTTGGGGGGCCGGGAAGGGGGGGGGGTGTTAGGAAATCAAACTGTTGTCTTTTGGTGCAGTTTTGAGAAATTTGGGGTGGTTTAGAGGCACAAAAATCACTCCAAAATGAACCCTCCAAAATTAAAAAATAAATGGGGGAGATCTGGGAGGCTTGAGATTCTTCTAGGGGGTTCTTCAGGCTGCGCTTAGGGGCCGCAAGGGCCACATGTGGCCCATGGGCCACACTTGGCCAATTTCTTCTCTAAAATTTCTTCCATAGAGCAGACTAGTTGATTTGGGTTTTATCATTATGTCTCCCTTTTCATTTTTTTAAATTATTATTTTAACGTGGTTTAATTATTAGTGTTACTTTTTATTTTTTATTTAATTTCTGAGACGGTGAGACATTTATGACCTCCTAGCAGGGGACTAAAAAAAAATACATTGCCATTACTCCCCATTCCGTTTGCCACTTCCAATCTCCTCTCAAGGAAATGGGACATCCCCATAAACCGGCCATCCGTGAACTAGCATGGAATATTGGCTTACGAAAATGAAGTTGCAACCCTGGAAACACATATATGCCTCCTCTGCTCCCCCAGGCAGAATATGTCTGCACCTCTGTCCTTCTAACTATCTTTTTTGTCTGGGCATCCAATGAGCTAGAAACCAGCTCAGGAGGAAGAAAAGAGAGAAGGGTAGGGAAATATTAATAGCCGCTTATGTTCCGTTCTTTTGCCTTGCTATACTAATGGAGAAGAATGCAGGGATGTCCTCGAGTGTAATAACTCTTGCCTGTTCTTCATGCTTCACTGAGGCTGGAAGATAGTTCCTGCCTTATCTCCTTCTTTTTTCCCCCTCTGTTCCAATGGAGTGCACCTTTTTTGCATTTTGAAATACAAAGAGTCTCTTACATAGGAAGAACGAAAAAGGAAGGAAGGTGACCATTAAGTATTATAGCCTTATAGAAGCTCTCAGTTCAAGGAATAACAGCCTTCCCAACAGGCTCCATGAAAGCATCTGACTGGCGTTAGTAGGGACAAGATTCAGCAAAACAGAAAAGATCCCAAACAATTTTGGACACTTTTAAAAATCTACCATGTGCATAATATCATGACTGAGATCCTGCACTGTGGGAGTGGAGTATATATTTTCTTTGTGCAATTCCATATCCCCCTTTCAAGTGGAGCCTCCTTATGCTAGGGCATACTGGGATGGTCACGTGAAATAACTATCTTCGCATCCAGACCCTTCAGCTTCCTACCCAGAGTCTCATAATCCCTTGTGATATCATTAAGGATATGCCTTGCAGCATCATTGGTTCCCATGTGGACCAAAAGGAAGGGATAATGGTCAATGAGATTGGTGAGCCTTGTCAGCCTCTCAGTTACATCACAGATTTTTCCCCAGGAAGACAGCATACCTCCTAAGACATCTTGTCAGTCCCACAAACTACTGATTCTGTTCCCCTCGGCAGGGAATCCCTTACTACCATCACACACCTCCCTTGAGATTTGGCAGAGGCCATTCCATGTGCGGACCCTTCCAAGGTCTCATTCACATTCCCTGAGGACTGACACTGCTGCTCTTCTAAAGGAGAGAGCTTCAAATCAATTCTACAGCTCCAAATTCACGGAACGATCCCTGGCCCTTCTACTTCTATGTGTCACGTGCCTCCAACTGTCTCTCTCTTGTGTATGGGAACTGACCTCCTCCCCAGATACTTCGCCTGTGTGTCCCTCAACCAGAGCAGTCTTCTCCACTCTGTCCAAGAAATCCTCCCGCTCCCTAATATGCTGCAGAATGGATAAATGAGCATGAAATTGCTGGACCTTATTTTCCAGCATGGAAACCAACTTGCACTTGGTGCGGGTGAGGTTACCCACATCCTTTGGCAAGAATACGAACGTACCACCGGAGTTACAGGTGACTGCAGGAGCTCCCTCACTGTCCATATTCAGTAGTCTTAAGTAGGCACTGAAACAGAACTCAGAGTCTACCTCACTAAACACCCTGTTGGTCCCAACTGTTGGCTGAGCTCTCTTTGCCAAGCTCGAGAGACTAGGGCTGCAGTTATAGAGAGAGCTAGTGGCTGCTAGCTCTTCCTTCCACCAAATCTCTGACTCACTTCCTTTGAGCAAAATCCCCACCTCCCTGATATTAGGTTGTCAGAAAGGGGACATGGGGCTACACACAATAGAACAACAGATTGTAATGAGCACACAATCACAACTCCACTCAGCTCGCACAAAAAATCAGCTTTGACCCAACAGACACACGGTACCAAACGTCAATAGACATTAATGCACACAACAAGCAAGTCTCCACTAGGCTCAAAGAAACCAAACAGCCTTACCCCAACTTACTCTCACCCTTGACCCAACATGCTCTCCCAAAAGACTCTCTACAGAGCTGGGGAGGTTTAACCCAGTTGACCCATTTGTGTTAACCACACAAAGGTACGTGGAAGGTGTTGCCTCTATCTTATGTATGTAGCATAGGGAGCAACAGGTTCCTTCATAATCCTCCTCCTTCTCCATAGTGGGAGGATTGATTTGCTTAGTTGAGCTGGCATTGTTGATCATTGGATGTACTCTAGTTGTTCTTCAGATCCCAGCTCTGTTTTCTGTACTTCTTGACTCTCCTTGGTACCATAAAATCAGGTGTATAAAACAGGGAAATCCTGTTTAAGACTTTGTTTTTTCTTACTCATTTTTCCTTTTCTTTTAGGAAGCAGTAGTCAGCTCCTGGATCCAGTTCAGTGATGGCTCTGTGACTCCCCTGGACATCTATGATCCCAAAGACTACTCACTTTCTGCTTCCTCGCTTGACGAATCTGTCATTTCGGCCCATCAGACCTCCAGTGTAAAATGGCCCATGGTTGCGGCGGAAGGTGAGGGACAAGGCATCTTGGTTAAAGTGGACATGATGATCTCTGAAACCTGCCAGAAGTCCAAGCGGAAGAGTATCCTAGCTGTAGGCAATGGTAGGATCAAAGTGAAATTTGGTCAGAATGATGCCAATTCCCACGATGTTGGTGATTATGATGCTGATGAGATTGAAAACCATGCAAGTGACCGGAGGCAGAAGTCGTTGGACCAAGAAAGGTATGGCCAAGATGGACGGTACTATGCTGAGCGAGAAGGAGGCACTGCAAGGAAAGTCAGCACCACTGCAAAGTCGATGATCAAAAGCAAAGTCTTCAAAAACAGCCTGGATGGAGAAAAGCTTTCAGATGATGGGCAGATCCAAAATATTCCAATCGACTTCACCAATTTTCCAGCTCAAATTGACCTCCCTAAAAGTAGTGGCGGCATGGAGAATGACCTTGTGCAGGCACCCAGAGGCCTCAGTGACTTAGAGATTGGGATGTATGCCTTGCTAGGAGTGTTCTGTCTTGCCATTCTCGTCTTTCTGATCAATTGTGCCACTTTCACATTAAAATATCGACATAAGCAAGTTCCATTAGAAGGGCAGAACTCTATGAGCCACTCCCACGATTGGGTATGGCTTGGGAATGAAACAGAGTTGCTGGAGAATCAAGGCGACAATTCACCCCAGCAAGACGAACGCACAACTAATGTGGACCGAGGGATAGGCTTTGAGGAAAACAACCAGCTTCTCAACGGGAACACACCGAAAAGCATCCAGAGCCAAATTCATCGGTCGGCTGACTCAGAAGGCAAACAGAGAAAAGAGCAAAAGCTCGACCCTCCTTTGCATTCCCCCACCTCCAAGCGAAAGCGGGTCAAGTTTACAACGTTCACCACCATCCCACCGGACGACGGATGCCCTACTGTCAACTCCATCCTCAGTTGCAATGAGGATGACATTAAATGGGTTTGCCAAGATATGGACCTGGGGGAAACAAAAGAGATCAGAAACTACATGGAGAAACTCAAAGACAAAGCATAGCTCCACCTCTAGGTTTTTATCAGTTAGGAACCACACCTTGATGCCTTCAGTTGTATCGGGACATGAAAAACAAGACGGATGTTTGTGTGTGTGCGTGTTAGTCAGAGAACTGAACAGATTTACAAACAAGACAGGGGTTTTTAATTCCTAAATAGGAAGAGGTGTTTGCTAAAGCTGTCGACGGTAGGCTATTTTCTTTTCCCTCCAGCCTAGATGGAATGCTCATGTCTTTGAGTATGAAGTCCAAAGGAAAGAATTGGCCAATACGATGAACTGGGACACGGCAAGGTTAGAGAATTCATGGTTAGGGTATTGAAGACTATTAAACACAAGGCACCAAAAGTATTCTTTTCTTTTAAGAAAGAAAAACAATAATAAAAAAGACAGAAATCTTCTTTATATTTCTAATAAAAGATTAAAAAAAAGACAAAACCAAGACTGGAGAAGAGACTTGTGTCGAGGTATTGATCAGACAGTGGCTTTCTGGTCCTACCGATGATGCGAGGATGCGATGTCTGACACCGGAGAAAAGAGTTGATGTTATTTTTTCCTTTCAGATTTATTTTTTAAAAAAAGATTTGTGTCACATGCTAAAAATAGATCTTTCTTCATTCATTCCTCCCTCCCTTTCCCACCGTTCTGCCTTTCAGATTTTACTTTCAATGCAAGTCATAGGAGAGATGTTAGGTATTACGATCAGAGTATCTTTACAGCAGGATGGACAGACTTCAGGCCCCTTTTTGTTTTGACTAGAACCCTGAGATCCAAGAACTGGAACCTAGGAGAGATAAAGAAAAATGTGTACTTAAAATTAAAGAATTCTTAGCCCAGGAATTCGGTTTGAGTATCAACACTGAATAGATCTCTCAGTCTTTCCATACTTTCAAAAATCTAGTGGCAACTGGTGATTCTGATGTCAGTGGAGCAGTGGATCCACTCCAGACTTAGGGCCCAAACAGACAGGCCAAAATAAAGCTGCTTCAGGTCACTTTGGAGGTATGGTGTTTCAATGCTGTATGCGTCCTAAGAAGCCGGAAGCCGCACCAAAGCCATGCTCCAGTCCTAAGGTCTAGAGCGCAGCTTTGGCACAGCTTCTGGCCTCTTAAGATGTGTGTGTCATTTAAACAGCATACCTCAAAGTGACCCGAAGCAACTTTGTTTTGGCCTGGCAGTTCAGGCCCTTAGTCTGAACCCTAAAGGAGGTGTCCAAGATGCTGAACCTACTTTGGTGTAGAACATTAGAGTCATCATCTGCCACTGCAATAATCTACCCCTGGTTACAAGTGCCAGAGTGGAAAGGGAGACATTTTGTTGCTGCTATTGTTAAACAATTGAAAGTCCCTTCAGGGAGGTGAGGCGCAAAACATGGAGGTCTGGGAACCCTGCCTGTCGCAACGGGTACTTTTCCTATTGGCTGCCATTCCAAAATCTTAGCTCAGTTGACATCCCCCCTGGTTTCTTTAGACAGCTTTAGACTGCAGACTTTAAAATGAGATTAGATGGATTCAAGAAGAAAAAGAGATGGAAATGTCTACTACAACCAGAGCCTAGAAAAATTACTCTTTGGAACTGCCTCACTTGCAGCTGGCTCACATCTCCCTCACTCTTCACGGGCCTTGTTAGCTTTCAGTTATGCCACTGTGAAACTTACCATCACTCAGAAAGGAAGATGGGTGAGAGGGAAAGGAGGTTGACTGCCACTGGGAGCAAGGTGACAAACAAGAGCTACAAGTATCCACAATTGAGGTCTGAGCAAATCTAACAACTTCGGCCTGCTACAGATGGGCACTTTGTGGTGCCCTGGGGCCAAAACTAGTGTTCAGGAGAACGGAGTGACCACACGTTCCCGAACCCTAGTACGTAACGGTGCCGCCATCATGGCAGCCTTCCGTCCACACTGGGGCTGCCATCATGATGCAAGCACAGTGCAGCATCCGCATGCCGCGTCACTTGCATCACTGATATGTGACAGTGCGCCAAGGGCACACTTATGGGGTCCGCCGCATGCACCAAAAAACCCTGCTTTTAGCAGGTTCTTTTTGATGTGGAGGGAGGCTGCGCTGTTTGGCTGCTGTGGCCTCCCTCAGAAGCAAAAATGGGCGCTTCCAGCCCGCCCTTTCGGGGCAGTCGGTCAAACCCCTTACTAAGCAAAGCTGCAAACCCTCATAGACACAAGACTTACATCTAGTAGCAATAGTGCTTAAGGCCAATTATAGCTGAGGTGTCTTTTTTCACCAGGTCAGGGGTGACCAATGGGACATAGTAGTAGGCAATGGGAATTGTTAACCCATAGTTTCAAATGGCTCGCCACAAGAGGGCTGCAGGGCAGAGATCCTGATAATGCCAGATTCTGTTTTGCGTTGCTTCTGATTCACAGCAAAAAACAGTTCCCTTCTGTATCTGTGCTGCCTGCTAACGGAACACACTAGGACCATCTTTATCGTTCCAATAATTTGTAAGGTTTTTTGAACGGTTTGCATTGGACCTGTGGTTTCCCCCGCTTTATTTGTTTACGTCTTTCTTTGGCTGCTTGGACGCAATGGAACTTGCCACCCTATAATGTAGATGGACTTTTTAACAAGATTTGCCTAGTATGCATTGTAGACTGAAAGAATGTAATATTTATTTATACATGTTACACAAATTGTAATTAAAATGCTTTACATGGCTTGATCAAGTAGGTTTGTTTGGGGCGGTATGAGACCAATAACCAATATGGTGCTACTGAGTGATGGATTAGGATTCAAGGAGATTGGGCTCAGCCCCAGAAACCAACTGGGCGGCCTTAGGCAAGTCACAGTCTCTCAGCCTCAAGGAAAGCAAGGACAAACTTCCCTTGAATAAATCTGGCGAAGAATACCCAAGGATAGGGTGACCCTAAATCAGGGTCAATTTGAAAAAAAGATAACAACAACAAGAGTGGGACTGGGTCAAATTCATTCCGTATTGTTGAAATAAAATGAAAAATGAAATTGTGTAATGTGCCCCTGAGGAGGGGCATATTAAAAATGCAATCTAACCTTGGAAATGTTACTTTCAGGACTACAGTTCAAAGAATCAAAGAATAATCACATGCCATGCTGGCTAGGGAATTCTGGGGTTTATAGTAGAAAAAAAATAATGTTTCAAAATGACCTGAATAAACTGAAAAGCTGGGCCAAAGCTAACAAAATGATACTCAACACAGAAAAATGTGATGGTACTGCACTTAAGGCAGAAAAACGAAATGCATAGATATAGGATGGGGGACACCTGGCTTAAGGACTACATGTGAAAGGGATCTAGGAGTCCAAGTAGACCGTAAGTTGAACATGAGTCAACAGTGCGATGCGGCAGCTAACAAGGCCAATGCAATTTTAGGCTGCATCAATAAAAGTATAGTGTCTAGATCAAGGGAAATAATAGTGCCACTCGATTCTGCTTTGGTGAGGCACCATCTAGAATACTGTGTCCAGTTCTGGGCACCACAATTTAAAAAGGATGTGGAGAAACTGGAGCGTGTCCAAAGGAGGGCAACTAAAATGGTGAAGGGTCTGGAAGCCATGTCCTATGAGGAACAACTTAGGGAGCTGGAGATGTTTAGCCTGGAAAAAAGAAGGTTAAGAGGTGATGTGATAGTCCTGTTTAAATACTTGAAAGGATGTCATATTGGGGAGGGAACAAGCTTGTTTTCTGCTGCTTCAGAGACTAGAACGCGGAACAATGGATGCAAACTGCAGGAAAAGAGATTCCACCTCAACATTAGGAGGAACTTCCTGACAGTAAGGGATGTTCGACAGTGGAACACATTCCCTCGGAGTGTAGTGGAGTCTCCTTCCTTGGGGGACTTTAAGCAGAGCCTGGATGGCCCTCTGTTGGGGATGCTTTGATTGAGAGTTCCTGCATGGCAGAATGGGGTTGTACTGGATGGCCCTTCTGGTCTCTTCCAACTCTACGAATCTATGATTCTATGGAAACTCTGACTATAATGAAAGGAAACTTGTTAGTGTCTTGAGTTCTCCCATGGAAGTGGTTGAACATTTCTGTCCATTGTGCAATATCTGCATTCAATCCAAGATCATGGAAGCAGAGTTGGGCATGCAGTGCTGTTATGCACACAGCTGAACACTCTTGTCTGATGCGCATCTTTCTGCCCAACTAAAATGTGTATTACTTTTTTAGCTGTCCGCACAGCATATCATTGCCATTCAACAGGGTGTTTGTATAGCACCATCAACACATAACTTCTTCTGCAGAGATTTACACTCTTCAGCCCTGATGTAAGATCTTAGTCAATATTTCATTTATTCCTGCTCTTATATTGTTTTGCTTTGAGATATACATATACTACGAGTTAGGCAGAAAGGGTCTTTTTGCAAGAACAGCAAACAGTTAAACAAGACATACTGGAAGGATGCAAGAAAAACTCTATGAAAAATCAAAGGAACATCTTGTCTAGTTGTATCTTCCCGCCTGGGGTCACCCAGTTGCCCCCAAAGAAACGGCCAAATGGAGCAGGAAAGTAATTGTCTTTTCTTGCTGATGCCCCCTAGGAACTCATATTAAAGTCATATGCTGCCTCTGAATGTGTGTGTGTGTGTGTGTGTGTGTGTGTGTGTGTGTGTGTGTGTGTAATCTCCATTTCATTAATAGGTTTCATCAACGATCAGAAAAATTCTTGGAATATAACCGCCAGAATGCCAGTGGCTGACTGGTATACAATTCAAGCTGCAGTTCCAAAGAGTAATTTGTCTAGGCTCTGGTTGTAGTAGACATTTCCATCTCTTTTTCTCCTTGAATCCATCTAATCTCATTTTAAAGTCTGCAGTCTAAAGCTGTCTAAAGAAACCAGGGTGGATGTCAACTGAGCTAAGATTTAAAAGGGACATGTACAAGAAATGGGAATAGGGGGGAAATCACCAAAGAGGAATTCAAACAAATAGAAAGCATGCGTAGGGAGAATGTCAGAAAAGCTAAAGTGCAAAACGAGCTCAGGCTTGCAAGAAAACTTTAAAACAGTAAAAATGGCTTCTTCTTTTTCTTCTTCTTTTGTTATATCCATAGCTAAAGGAAAAACAAGGAAATGATAGGGCCACTGTGTGGAGATGATGGAGAAATGCTAACAGGGAACAGAAAAAAGGCAGGACTACTCAACACCTTCTTTGACTCAGTCTTCTCCCAATATCAGAACAGGGCTCAACTTGGGGGAAATGGATCAGAGTAAGGGAAAGGCAACACAGAATAGGTAAAGAAGTAAGTCCCCAGGGCCAGATGAACTACATCCAAGGGTATCAAAAGAACCAACAGACGTAATCTCAAGAACCATTGTCAATAAAGTTGGAGAATTCCCAGAGAACAGAAGAGGTTCTAGCAGACTGAAGGAGGGCAAATGTTTTCCCCATCTCCAAAAAGGGGGGAAACTAGCACCCAAATAATTACCATCCATTCAGTCTGACATCAATACCAGGAAAAAGTCTAGAGCCGAACGTAAAACAATCTGTAAGCATTTAGAAATGACTTTCTCAAAAAATAATTCATGCTAGACTAATTTATATCTTTTTTAAGCTAGGGTTACAAGCTTTGTAGATGGAGGGAATGCTGCGAATGTAGTGGATCTTGATTTCAGTAACGCTTTGACCAGGTCTCCCATGATATTCTGGCAAGCAAACTGGTAAAATGTGGGCTAGACATTGTAACTGTTAGGTGAATTTGAAATGTATTGACTGACTGTGCTCACTAGTGATCTTCATCCTGGAGAGAAGTGACTAATGAGGTGCCACAGGGTTCTGGGCCCAGTGCTCTTCGACATCTTTATTAATGACTTGAATGATGGAATAGAGGGCATGCTTATCAAATCTGAAGATGATTCTAAATTAGGAGGAGTAGCTAACACCCCAGAAGACATGATCAGAATTCAAAATGATCTTAAAGGATTAGAAAGCTGGGTCCAAACTAACACAATGAAATTCAACAGGGAGAAATGTAAGGAAGCACACTTAGGGAGAAAAAAAAATGAAGTGCATAGATATAGGATGGGTGACACATGGCTTGACAGCAGTACAGTACAGATGCAAATGGGATCTAGGAGACTTAGGGGCTCAACAGATGGAACAAACTTGTTTTCTGCTGCTTCAGAGAATAGGACCCAGAGCAATGGATTCAAACTACAGGAAATGATATTTCATCTCAACATTAGGAAGAACCTCCTGAAAGTAAGAACTGTTTGACAGTGGTACACACTTTTTCAGAGTGTGGTAGAGTCTCTTTCTTTGGTTCGAACACCAGCATTTCCAACCCATGCCCCAGCCCCTTCACCCTTGTACGGCATAAATAGGAGCCGCATTTCATGGCTCCTTTTTACGTCGGGTTGGGGGCATGGTGTGCGGTTGCCGCATCCCCAGCCCAGTGCTTCGAGGACTGGCATAGAGCCGCCTCTTATCGGGCTGTGTGTACAGCCCCATACTTATCTCCCTCTCCTTATAGGGCATGGTACCCGTGAAGGTAGAGACTTAAGATTTGTCTTCAAACGTGGAGTAAAAGACTTGAATACATCACTGGAAGCTTCTAGCTGTTGAGCGTTACCCAAATATTAATGGAATCAATCCAGTTTTAGACACCAATGGTATTTCTACTGCACTTTAGTAGTTCAAAAGCACTTGAACTGAACTATCATGATGGAATCCTAGGATTTGTAGTTTGGTAACATGGTACTATGCTAAATTAAAGAGTTCTAGAACACTAGGATTTTGAGCAGAGAATTCTAAGCACCCCACCAAACTACATATCTCAGGCTTCCATTGGCTGAAGCCATGGAATGGAGATATAATCCTAGAAATAGGTTTGCTCTGTTGCATTGCTTAAGCATCATTTTAGGTGGCAGGTGGAATATCGGTGCCAAAAGAGCTCATGGGTACCCACATGTCATGAATTAAAAGAGGGGTTACTATGGAAACGCATTCTACAGGCTTATTGTTCCTGTCTTGCCCCAATATTCACTCCTGCATCTTTAAAGAAAATCCACACAAACACACATTACTTAGATGTTAATGGAACTACAGTCAGCCCTCCCTATCCATGGATTCAAGCATCCACAGCTTGAAAACATCTTTAAAAATGTATACATTCCAAAAGCAAACCTTGATTTTACCATTTTATATAAGGGACACCATTTAGTATGCCATAATATTTAATGGCACTTAAGTATCCACAGATTTTGGTATCCACAGGGGGTCCAGTGGATGCCGAGGGCCCACTGTAAAACTGAATAAAGTGAACATCACTGCCATGAATTTTTTCCCGTTGGAGCATGCCCATCCTAAATTGTACCTGCCAAGGAAGTGAACCCATTGCGTATGTCATCTTAAGGATAATGATTAATTTTGAGTGACAAAAGACACTGTCAAAAATATTTTTGAGGCCAAAATAATAATAGTGATGCACTTGAAAAAGTTAGGCCAATTTGGGCATTGTTTGAGGTTCTTCGTTCTGGAACAGGTTGTTCTGGGCTCCTTTCCAGAACGGAGTATTTCACTTTAGAGTGACATTAAGGAAGTCAGACTGGAGTGTCTTCCATTGTTTTGTTCTGTTACGATTTCAAGGTGAATTTCTATAAAAGACAAGTTAGAGGGGAAGCCAAATTGACAAATGCTACCGAAGGCTTTTAAGGGAAATATTTCATTATGCAATGCTTAAACTATATGGGAAGGGATAGCCATAGGGTGTC
Source organism: Sceloporus undulatus (assembly GCF_019175285.1). Classification (NCBI taxonomy): domain Eukaryota; kingdom Metazoa; phylum Chordata; class Lepidosauria; order Squamata; family Phrynosomatidae; genus Sceloporus; species Sceloporus undulatus. The sequence continues at coordinate 5,660,708 of NC_056531.1, forward strand.
TTATAGAGGGACAATAGCTCAGTTGTAGAACCTTGTTCTTCAGATGAAAGGTCTCATGTTCAGCCCCAGACATTTCCAAGTGTAATAAAAGTGCTTCTTCATGGATAGGACCTAGTGGCAACCATCTGGTATGAGTTTTAGATCAAGCTTGAAAGGCGCTATTTACAGTGCTGAATCATAAGGTACACAGAGGTTGGATGGCCATGGTGCTTTGATTGTGAGTTCATGCATCTGATACATAGAGCTCTCTCTCCTATGACAAAAGATAATGGGGGACTCAGGAGGAATGTCATTGCTCTACCCCCAGCACCTGCCACCCCAATGGTTGCCTCACAATGGTTGCCTCACTCTGCCGAAGAAAAAGTCTTGCCCTGCCAACAACAGGTACCTCATATGTGATGTTTGTGTTTCCAACTGGGAGTTTGCAGAGATCCCAGTTCGAAATCCTGCCTGCTAAGAGGAAAGAGATGATGTGGGGAGAAAGTGTGGAGAGGCACTTTGTTTCTTGGTTTTTAGTAGGCAGTGGAAATCTCGCAGGCATGATTTCCATGACTAATGTCTTTCGAGCTAATTTGCTGTGTGGGCGTTGGAGAACAACGTTGTCATCTGAAGGGGTCAAGGGAGAGAAGTACCTAAACGTAATTAATGACACCAGCAATGACTGCCTAAATGGAGATGCAGCAATTAAGTGGCTAATTACATTTAAGGCATAATTGATTAAACCGACAGCAGTGCCACTGGTTCATCCCGAGTCTTTTACTCGCACCTTCTGGAAATCCAAATTTGGACTAGCGTTCTATTTAGAAATGAAAAATGAATGTTTCCCTTCCAGTAACAAAAGGGAATCTTGTGGCACCTTCAAGACCCAACAATTTATTTGAGCCTGAATTGCCACGAGTAACAATCCATTTCCTCCAATGTCCTGATGGAGCACAATTGTCAAGCCTCAAGTATGGGTGCACATTTACATGGTTGTGGGAGCAGGATCCAAGTGAAATGGGGGTACAGAAAAGGGCAATTGTAACACTGCTCATGAACCTCCAGGACACTGGTTTGGCATAAGCATTCTAGCATCTGCAAGTCATGGACAGGTCTGTTGGACGTCTAAGCTGTTGATTTTCTCTGAAGTGTGAAAGCAATACACTCTGGACCCGAACAGACAGGCTAAAATAAAACTGCTTCGAGTCACTTTGGAGGTATGCTGTTTAAATGACACACACATCTTAAAGAGGCCAGAAGCTGTGCCAAAGCTGCACTCTAGTCCTTAGGACTGGAAGGTGGCTTTGGCGTGGCTTTCAGACTCTCAGGACGCATGCATCTTTTAAACAACATACCTCCAAAGTGACCCAAAGCAGCTTTATTTTGGCCTGTCTGTTCAGGCCCTCTGTTTTCAGAAAAATTCTTTTGAAGGCAAAATTTGTTCTTGAAGATTTTTTGTTTTTGTTGTTCTCGTTCACATGAAAGCAACCCTGGTGATATAGGTAACGTACTAAGATGCCATTATCTCTGTTCAGATGTCTGCTAAATATATCCCAATTCAGTGGCCTCCCCTTCAGATCTTCCTTTTAAAGTCCTTTGTTCTCACCAATCACTTTGAGATGAGTGACAACGACCAAGTTCTTGTGTTGGGAGGTAGCGCAATGTTTCCCAATTCTGCCATCCAAAAATTTACCTTCAAAGCCATACAGTCTCCACCTCTGCCAACATGGGCATTTGGGAGTTGCAAGTGAGTCGCAGGGGGTGAACAATGATCTCCGCAGCACATCCAACAACACTGTTCACTCTCTGCTATCCAGAAACAGAAATGGCTGTTTTGGGGAGGTGGACTGCAGAACTGCGAAGTTAAGTTTTCAGGCACCTTTTGGTCATTGCAATGTCACAGTGACCATAAACGTGAATCACACTGTTGTATGCCAGACGTACAACATTGTAATTGCTGAACAAGATGCCAACCAATGGGTCCTGGGATGCTAAAGTGTTCTGACACTCCTTGTTGTGGATTGTCATTTTTGATGTCACATTTCTGGCTATTTCTTCTTTGCATAGAGATTCTCTTGTTTGCCCTGTACAGACACACAACAGGGCCTCCATTGAAAACTGGAGACTCATGCGAAAGAGGCTGTTCTTTCAGATATCCTGGCCCCACATCATTTAAGACTTTATAAGTCAACACAAGCATCTGGAACTCAGCTTGGAAACATACTGGAAGCCACTAAGTCCCAGACTAGTGAGGTATTGCTTCAGATAACAACAAACTGGCCAACACATTTTGCACTAGCAGTGGCTTCGCTTCTCAAAATTTCCAAGACAACACCCAACTTTCAAACCTGTTCTTTAAAAACCTTTTTAAACAGATAAATAAATAAAGGAAGGAAGGAAGGAAGGAAGGAAGGAAGCAGCTGGTTAAGAGTCCAGTAGATTAATCATTTAAATTGATTTTAAAGCTTTTGACCAACTAAAAGGGTGCAACGGTCTGGTCACATTTAACATGTGAGTTCTCAGTGACCGCATTTAAAGATGGACATGCACAAATTTAGACATATCCAGAGAATGAAGACTGGGATGATGAGAGGTCTGAGAACCAAGTCCTACAAGGAACTAGATAATGTAGATTAGAAAAGGTAATACGTATAGCAGGGGTGGAAATTGTGCGGCTCTCTGGGTGTTGTTGAATTATAACTTCCAGAGTTCTTCATGTGCAACTCTGTTGTCAGTCTTGAACCACCTGTGGTCATTTTGCCATGGACAAAAATGTACACCTGCTTCTGGAGGGGCACTTACACAAGTGTAAGAAACCAACAAGATTCCAGCTACTGTTTCCTAAATGGAAGCAAAGGAGGAAAATTTCAGCTGCTTACATTTGATGTGTGGTTGCTCTTTCAAATTAATTGCTTGGTTGCATTTATTTAACCCCTCTCAGCCCACTAAGGCCTTCAAAGTGATCTAAAGGCCTAAAATCTGTTGTAAGTCTTAACTAGAGATCAATGAGATTTACCTACATGTTGATTCCACAATTGATTGAATAGGTCTATTCTAGATAGGACTAATCAACAGGATGCCAACTAAACACATTTAACCATATTTTACCCTCATGTGCCAGGATGAGACAAATTAGACTCCCAAAGGTATGTTTTGTTGCAGAACCAAAACAACTACACCAGAAGAAAAATTGGCCCAATGTATAAATTAGTATTATATATATTAGTACAGTGCACCCACAACATATGCAGGCGCACTATAGGTGGCTTTCAGCTTATGCTACGTGACAAAAGACAGACTAGTATGCGCACCTGCAATGCATGTGCATGGCCACTCCACAAGCCCAAGACCCATTATATCCTATGGGGCGCAAGCATACATGCTTTTTGCCTTACATGGGGTGTGAAACCCTCCCACTGCAAATGTTGTTGTCCTAGTACATGAAGTTGAAAAGTGTCTCGTGTTCTCAAGGTTAGCGCGACTGCAATACAACCCAAAATAAGCATGCCGCGCATGGGTTGAACTGTCCTGCTCTTGTGTATACAGAAATTCATTTAATTTTCATATTTGGAATTTGTTGCGGTGACGGTCCACTGATGTTTGCGATTCTGATTAAATTGGGTTCATGCACCCACTGTCATTTTCCATATTGATCCAAGGGATATGCTCTAATGAAAACATTGAGACAAAATGAAATTTCACAGTGCTGGAAAATAACTCAATTTCTCTTCTCCCCCCCCTCCCCATAAGAACTCCCTTCTTATAGACTTATCTGACTGAGTGTGATAACTACTGCAATTGCACAGGTAGGCTGTGATCTGTGAACGGGAGACAGGATTGCTCTGGGCAGCAAACACGATATTATCAATGACTCGTGCTGGAATTCCCCCATTCCAAACTTAACCATCTGAGTAATCTGCGGGGAGCCATTAATCCAAGAGAGTCACTGAGGCAAGACACTTGCATAATTAACCCATATCACATCTTGCATTTTTACTTGTTACAAGCAGATTTGCTTTTAGTTCCAGAAACAAAAGTGTCTGTGGTTTTTTGTGGGTTTTTTGGGCTACGTGGCCATGATCTAGAAGAGTTTATTCCTGACGTTTCGCCAGCATCTGTGGCTGGCATCTTCACAAAAGTGTCTGTCTTTGAACACAACATCGAAACAGTATTCAAAATCCATAGGTAGGAACAACTATATTTCAACTACAGCTCTAGACAATTCTAAAGTTCAAGTCTCCAGGAACTGATGTCCTGCCTCCAAGAGTATGAAAGGAACTTGCAGATGGATTCTCAGGCCAATGTCTATCGTATTTCGGAATTCTTGGAGGACAGGAGAGGTTCCAGCAGACTGGAGAAGGAAGAATGTTATCCTCGTCTTCAAAAAGAATGGAAAAGAGAAAGAAGCTTGATGTCAACAGCAGGAAAGGTTCTAGAAGATATCATTAAAGAGTCAGCCTGTGCACATCTATCAAGGAACATTGAGTCCATACAGACAGGCCAAAATAAAGCTGCTTCAGGTCACTTTGGAGGTATGCTGTTTAAATGATGCATGCGTCCTATGAGTCCAGAAGCCACACCAAAGCCATGCTCCAGTCCTTAGGGCTGGAGTGTGGCTTTGGTGTGACTTCTGGACTCTTAGGACGTATGCATCATTGAAACACCATACTTCCACTGTGACTCGAAGCAGCTTTATTTTGGCTGTCTGTAACAGGTCTCTCTTTAAGTAGCAGAGAATCTTCTTTATCCAGTGCTAAATTCTTTCTGACTTGAACAGCCAAATACCATATATAAACTGTATGTCAGTCTCATGTATAAGTTGAGGGCAGGTTTGGGGGCCAAAATGATGGATTTTGATAGGATCCATGGATAAGTCGAGGGTAAAACTTAGGGGCATAGAGCAAAGGATCTAAAGAATGAAGCCAAGGAGAACAATGCCAAAGGACTTACAAAATTGCAGGTGGATGGATGAGAGAACAGAGGAAGGTTAGTGCTTCCAGGATAGATTACAATCTTGCGTTTCACTTGGGGATGATTTCTAATTTTATGAGAGTTAAAGTACAGTATTGACACTGACTCGTGGATAAGTCGACTCAGATTTTTTCGGTCAATTTTTTTACTAAACTTTCTAGACCTATACATGAGTATATAACTTCCAGAGTAGTTTTTTTTTTAATTCTCATCATAGGTTTTTCATGGTAAAAAAGGTTCAAAAGGAGTTTACTATGCCTTCTTCTGCGCAGAATAAACAAGCTGTAGCTACGGTACCATTGCTGTTGTCTCTGAGAGATCCACCAGTGTTGGCCTCCGCTCCTGCTGCTCCAGAACAGATTCATCGCCAGCACCTAATGTCAGTGCCGCCAGTTCCCATGGTCCTTCTACATCAGCCAGGGAAGTCGGTACATGACAGCATAAGAGTCATAGAATCATAGAGTTGGAAGAGACCGCAAGGGCCATCCAGTTCAACCCCCTGCCATGCAGGAACTCTCAGTCAAAGCATCCCTGACAGATGGCCATCCAATCTTGAGGTGGAATCGCTTTTACTGGAGCTTGCATGCATTGATCTGGGTCCTGTTCTATGGAGCGACAGAAAACAAGCTTGCTCCCTCCTCAATATGACATCCCTTGAAATATTTAAACAGGGCTATCCTATCACCCCTTAACCTTCTCTTCTCCAGGCTAAACATCCCCAGCTCCCAAGGTCGTTCCTAATAGGGCATGGTTTCCAGACCCTTCACTATTTTAGTCGCCCTCCTTTACATTACTTTACTTCACCTCCTTTACTTTACTTCAGCTTGGACCAAAATCTTTACTGAAGAAGAGCTGAGGAGGACGTAATACATGCCTCATATCCGAGGTGAGTATTTATGATTCACTGAGGTTTGTATTCCAAGCCACTGACTGACTTCAGTGACATTACTCATTCTTATGTTCTGAACACATATAACTTTAAGTTCAATGGTGACAGCTGATGTCCTATTTATTCATTGTTGTTGTTTTGTCTTCCTCTTTATGTAAAGCATTTTTGATGTCTATAGTACCCCGCAGGGCCAAGATCCAAAGCAATTTTTCTGTCCTCATCCGTCAGCAGTTTTAGATTCATCACATTCGGATGTGATTATTGTGGGTTATGTCAAGTATATCCATGTGTCATTGCCAACACTACTAAATCTTGTGAGGCAGCTCTTTTCTCATACACTGCGTCAACTCTCCAGGACCCAGAGAACTGATACAAACACCTGTTGTTCTTCTTGTTGTCGTTGTTTTACAAAAATGCCTTCATTTGGCCAGGATGAAAACCAAGATGGAATCAAACATAATGTGATTCTTGTGAGTCACTTAGCAGCAGAGTCTTGTAAAACAGAGCCATCTGAATCTGGGTGACAAACACAAGACTTTTTTTGGCGTGTGAGCAAGAGGAACTGTTTTGAATTGTCAAATCTGGCTTTGCAAAAGGAGAAAACGTAAGGGGGGGGAAACGAAGAATTAGGTCAAGGGAGGGAAAACTTTGGCACTCCAGATACTGGTGAACTACTGTTCCCATCATCCCTCATCCATGTGAACAAGGGCAGTTAGGTCCCCCAGCTGTTAGTTAGATCCTTTAGGGATGAAACCAGGCTTAGAGATACTTGCTGAAATCAACTGGGACCAAAATTAGTCATAACTAACTTCTCATTGGTGTCAAGGGGTTTCACACTCAATATGCTTACTTCTGGATCCAACCCATGTTGTTTTAGCATTGTGAGGATGATGGAAGGGGAAATGTGTATATATGGATTCTGCCCAGAGCTTGGAAACAGTTGATGTTGTGTTATTAGCAGCCTTCAAGTCAACTTTGACCCATGGCGACTACACAAATGAGGGATTCCACCACCTGGAGCTCTACTGAGCAGATGATATTCATCTTTCCGAGGCTGGACACACTTTATTCCTGGAAGACCTGCTTTGGGGAACGAGTACCCTATTGGTTGGCCTGGTGTGGGCAAGGGACTAGGCAAATGCCTAACCCTTAACCATGGCAGGTAGAGGGGGAGAGTTAGAGTTCCAGTGTATTCCTTTTGGTACCCCTTTGGTGTAGGGTAGTCTGGAATTGCCTCACTAGGGTCCTGATTCTATGATTCTAGGGATAGGGAAGGACTATGAGCCTGAGGCTGGTCTGAGGTCTCCTCTCACTTGTAAAGTCCTGTGTCTTGAGTATAATCATAGAATCATAGAGTTGGAAGAGACCACAAGGGCCATCCAGTCCAACCCCCTGTCATGCAGGAACTCTCAATCAAAGCATCCCTGACAGATGGCCATCCAGCCAAGGAAGGAGACCTCACTACACTCTGAGGGAGTTTGTTCCACTGTCGAACAGCCCTTACTGTCAGGAAGTTCCTCCTAATATTGAGGTGGAATCTCTTTTACTGGAGCTTGCATCCATTGCTCTGGGTCTTGTTCTCTGGAGCAGCAGAAAACAAACTTGCTCCCTCCTCAATATGACATCCCTTCAAGTATTTAAACAGGGCTATCATATCACTCTTAACCTTCTCTTCTCCAGGCTAAACATACCCAGCTCCCTTAGGAGCATACAGATTTGCTTTCCAGCAGGAGGGCAACCAGAGAACATCCCAAATAACGGATTGCCCTTGGGGTCAGGCTCTGAGGACGGCTGAAGAAGTGGTCATGGGATAACACCTGACTGCAGCTGAACCCACATCAGGTTGCTCCCCGTATTGCTTCTTCCAGGAACATTACATTGTAAATAAGTCAATAAAGTGGCCCTTAGTTAGCCCAACATTTGTGTGTGGTCTCATTATTGCATGGTAGGTCATCAATATACACTTATCCTGCCATATTCGCTAGGGTTAGGGGCACAAGACCCCCATGAGTATGGAAAAACCACAAATAACAAAAACACCATGTTTTTGCCTGAGAGGAGATCTCTCTAAGAATCTCTAGGTCCTCCAGTGCAACTCTGTGGTCAATGTCCAAGAGACACTGACCATAGAACTGCACTGGAGGAGCTACAAAGGCCTAGTAGAGTATTCTCTCTAAGAATATCTAGGTCTCTCAGTGCAACTTTTAGTTAAAATTGACTATAGAGTTGTACTGGAGGACCTAGATATTCCTAGAGAGAACATATTAATCAAATCCGTGAATAATCAAATCCGCAAATTTCAAAGCCTTAAATATGGAGGGTTGAGTGTACTAGCTAATTAAGAGCTGAATTCCATTTGTGGTCCTAGAGAAGATCCATTGCATACGTTCAAACTGTCCTGGCCTTGCAGAGACAGCTCTGATGAATCGCCTGCTGTCCTACCTTCTTACGGCTTTTAAAAAGTCCTGGTTTCTCTCTCTTCTTCCCACTTTTCCCCTTCATCCTCAGCTTAATTCAATTGCTGCAAACTGAGCTCAAATTACAAAATTAGTTTATACTCTGTTAACGCAGCAGGAGGGAAAGGAGAGGAGAAGTGGGGGCAGCTGACTGGTGAGGGGAGAATATTTCTGTTTTTTCCCCTTTTCTGGCTTTCCTAAATGCAGTGCATACCATCCAGGGTTTCTCTGCTGAAGATCGCTGTTTTGTGTGTTCTTCCTCATTAATAATTTCCCTTTTCTTGTTGCCTGTCCAAACCCTTTTGATCACTCTCTGATGTTGCTCAGCCACATGTGTCCCACTTTTCAGCTATGAGATGTCGGAGTATATGGCATTAAATTAATTCTTAAATAGGTAGTCCATGTATAGGAAAATCCCTTTTCTCTAGTTGAAAATAACACTTCAGGACAAAATCAGATTTTCTTGGAGCCAAGATAATATCATTGAAGAATCTGTTTATTTTGTCATGCTTGGAGCAGAAATGTGCATTTGTAGCATTGGGTCCCGGCCCTTAGATTCCCTTCGCTCTCAACAGATGGGCAGAACTCTTAGGTCTAAACCAGGAATGGGCACAGACTAGCAAACCAATATTCACATACAAGAGGGTGGAGGGCCATTTTCAGGTTTTCCCAACCCGACACAGGCCACATCAACACCATTCCTTGAAAACAGCAATGATGTTGCAGTCATGTTTGGTCACTTTCTTCAGTGTGTGTGTTGTTGGGGTTTTCTAGCTGCTTTGGAGAATGAGATCAAATGTTTATTAGTAAAACCACACTTCAGACCATTTATCTGGTTGAAAATAGTGTTTTCAGGCCATTAAAAAAATCCCTAGGAGCTTCAGGGACCCTGTGGTTTACAGCCATATAGCTTCCACCTCTGTTCTAAATACTGGCTTGTATTACAATGTAAACTGAATTAATGGAATATAAACCCCGCACACTCAGGTCCTCTGGGAAAAACCTATTGCAGCCAAGGAAGACCGGTTGGCTGCAGTTACCCAGAGGGCCTTCTCATCTGCTGCTCCTAAAGTATGGAATGATGTGCAGCATGAGATCCGACATATCACCACTCTTGACGCCTTTGAAAAGGCTGTCAAGATGGATCTCTTCCACCAGGCCTTTCCAGACTGACTTCTTGTTACACTAATATGGATAGCCCCTGTCTGCCCTAAGATGTCTCGCTTTAATTATGTCTATTTAACTAATTTTATTCTGTACTTTATAATGTTGCTGTTTTTGTTTTAAGGTAAGGGGATGGGGGATTGTATAGTCTTGGTTATGTATGTATTATGTATTCTATTGATTCATTTGTGCTATTGTAACCCGCCTTGATCCGCAGGGAGAGGCAGGATATAAATAAAATATTATTATTATTATTATTATTATTATTATTATTATTATTATTATTATTAAAGTTCATTCAGAAAAAATGTTATTATCCATTTCTCCATCCTAGAGACACTTCTTCCATCCTAGAGACACCCCAAAGCCTCCTGAACAATTTGGGATGGGATACATGGGCTGCTGAGGTGCGGTAGGAAAGGAAGAAATTCATTTTAAAAAATCCTTACGTAGGTTAGGATCTAAGCCATTTAGCACAATGATGAAATGAGACTATTCCATTTGCAATATTCACATGCGCATGCACTTCTCTGTCAAATACCAGGGTCACCATAGCTTGAAGCCCATAACAAAAATAATACGAATATCAGCGAAATAGATAAACTTGCAACCATTTCCCAGAATTCATAAATTGTGTTCACAGCAGTGGCCTGGCTCACTTTCCACCTTCCTTGTTCTGTTTCACTTTGTCAGCGCTTGCTATGTTTCTCTTCATTCTCATCCACTGAATCAATCAACTGTTGCTGAGACACCCTCAAAATTACTTTTTAACAAAAACCCTAGTATACAGGAGAAATTGGTAGGAATAGGGAGACACAAAGGCGGGTTATAGACCACCGCTTTGAGGCAGTCTGCCGCCACCGCCGTTTGCTCCGTAAGGGAACCGTCGCAGCCACACCGCACGGCTCCCTTACGGAGCAAAAAAGAAGCTCCAAAATGGAGCTTCTTTCTGCGGCGCCCTAATGACATCGCGAGGCGCCGCTGGCGCACTCGCGACGTCATTAGCGCCGCGACACATTTGGACGCACAGCGTCCGATATGTAAAGATGGCGCCGGCCGTGTGGAATGGCCGGTGCCATATTGTACGGACAGAGTTCGTATTAGACCCAGGGGCGTCTAGAAGAGACGCCCCTTTTTTAAAATGGGACGTCCTGTGGACGTCCCAAGTGCCGGTTTGTAACCGGCCAAAGTTTGGATGAGCCCTTAAAGCACAAACACATGTGAAATTTCATTGGGTACCTAGATTTCTTTTCGTTTTTTTTTTAAAGTCACTAGAATTTTGGAGGTGACCTCAAAAATAGAAATAAAAATTAAGAACCGTTGCGGTGTAGTCAGTCCCTGCACCAGAAGATAAATCAGATATTAGGAATGGGAATACACAAAACCCAGTTACAGAACATTTCAATCTTCCCAGGCATTGCCTCTTACAGCTCAGAATAGCAGTCCTTGAACAACAACAACAACAACAAAAAACAACCTACAAAGTATGGAAAAAGAAAGAGCAGATGTGGAATATATCAGCAAACTGCAGTCCGTCAACAATGGTTTGAACAGAGACAGTGGTTTCCTAGCACAAGGAGCCTGAACAGACAGGCCAAAATAAAGCTGCTTCGGGTCACTTTGGAGGTGTGCTGTTTAAATGACGCACGCATCTTAAGAAGCCGGAAGCTGCGCCCCTGTCCTTAGGACTGGAAGGTGGCTTTGGCACACCTTCCGGCCTCTTAGGACACATGCATCATTTAAACAGCATACCTCCAAAGTGATGCAAAGCAGCTTTATTTTGGCCTGTCAGTTTTGGGCCCTAAGTTATAGCACTAGCTAATCCTCCAGCCCCATGAGGGATCTCTTGGCCAGTTCGTCATGTCTTCTTTTTTATTCCCACGCTACATCCCAATACAGTTATCCACTCACCTTGGCTTTAGGTAACATCCTTATTCCTGCCTTGTCCCCCAGTAACCCCCATTGACCATTATTAAACCTGAATTTGTCACTTCATCTCCATACCCACAGAGTTTTTTGCATTCTTATGGACATTCCCACACACAGATTGCTATATAGGTCTGTCCCTAGACTTTGCACTCTACCCCATGCATCTGAAGAAATAGGATCAAGTTTGCAAAAGCACACAGGGTCATAGAGTTGGAATAGTCCACAAGGGCCATCCAGTCCCCCTGCCAAGCAGCAACTCTCAATCAAAGCATCCCCGACGCTACGAACTTCTAACTTTCAGTTAGTTTCAAAGGTGCTACAAGATCATTTTGCATACTGTTTTATGCATGATTTTACTTGATAAAGGAACCCACAGTTCTGAGTCTGCAAGACCTGTGCAGGACTGTTCCCAACAGGAAGTCTAAGAGGTCTTTCACACGCAGGGTCACCATAGCTTGAAGCACATAACAAAAATAATATGAAATATGTCATGGCACATAACAAAAATAATACAAAACTCACTGGATGAAACTGTGTTGGTCAAATCCTCTAAGCCCAATGGGGAGATAGAGAATAACCATGTATGCCACATTGATCTCCTTGGAGGAAAGACAGGGTATACTTCATGCAGTAATACATTTGACAACCTGGATGTCCCTTTGGGAAACTCTGGAAAAAAGTATCCTTCAGGATTCCATGTTCTGGGATGTTTTTCTATGAAAATCTTCTGCAGTGCTTTCCAGACGTTTTGGACTACAGTTCCTATCATTCCCACAACTATGACCATTGATCAAGGATTATAAATTGTGGCCCGAGATCAGTTTGGAAACCCAAGTTTGGAAATCACAGTTGCTACGTCACACCAGTTGTCTCTTACCCTTTCCTAAACCAAATCTTTCCTGCACACACTTTCTAGGCAATCCAAATATGCTGTTCTCCAAGTGTGAGTTTTAAGGAGGACATTTTAAAAAATATATAGATTAGGACTGTTACTGTGGTACCCTATGGGGCAGCCAGGGAATTATATGCCTCAATTTACATATATTGTTGACATGGTCTTTAAATTCTACAGTTATGTTCTTCAGGTTGATTTTGGCATTGTCCTGCTTACCTCTACTGAGGGCAGCACAGCAGGGGAGTATGCAAAGGAGTAGTCCAGGGTCTAGTCCAAGGGTTGCACAATACCAGTCAGTCACAAGGCAAGTCCAGAGGTCAGATAACTTGAATCCAAGGGCAAGGAATACATAAACAACAAGGCTGCAAAGAACCTCTGGAGATGGAGGTCTTTTCAAAGGCCTCTGCTTCTCTCAGCTGAAACCTATTAGATCTCCTCTTGGCTTCCAGCCTGGAAGAACGCCTCAAAGACTCCTTGACCTGTCTTTTCTCCATAGGTCTTAGCACCTGCAGCCTAGAGTCCATAGAGTCTGTTTCTCCCTCTGCAGCTTCCTGATCCTCTTCTGATCCAGACAGCCCCAGATCTGTCCCTTTCTCAGTTTCCTCCATGTCTTCAGAGTCTGAGTCCTCAGGCCCAGGGCAGTCCATGACAGGCATAATGATTGGTTTCTTGTTCTTCTTCATTGTTGTTGTGTACCTTCAAGTGGTCTGACTAGTAGAGACCCTTAAGGAAAACCTGTCATAGGGTTTTCTGGGGCTGAGTGTGTGTGATTCGCCCGAGGTCATGCAGTGGGTTTCCATGCATGAGCAGGGAATCAAACCCTGATCTCCAGAATCAGAGTCCAATGATCAAGTCACTATGCTATGCTGGCTCTCTCTCTTCCCCCCCTCATTACTCTGTTTTATATATATTGAATGTGAGTTCCTGCATGGCAGAGGGTTGGACTGGATGGCCCTTGTGGTCTCTTCCAACTCGACGATTCTATGATCTCTTTGCCACATCTACTCTAGCGCCTCAACATAAGCCTGTCTGGCATGAGAGCCTCTATCAGTAGAACTGCTTGGATTAACATAGCCTCTTGCCTCATAGGAGCACCCAATCCCACCACCACAGAAAGGTAGTGCAACAGTGGGTCACCCATCTACATGGGCCAGATTCAATGGAAACAAGTATTGCTAACACGCAGGAGCAACAGTAAACCTGTCTGTCATGTGAGTATTAATGTTGAGGAGCTTGTCACCCCAAATCATAGAGTTGGAAGAGACCTCAAGGGTCATCCAGTCCAGGCTCCTGCTATGCAGGAATACACAATCAAAGCATCCCTGGCAGATGGCCCTCCAGAATCTGTTAAAAAACCTCCACAGAAGGAGACTCCATCGTCCTCTGAGAGAGTGTGTCCCACTGTTGAACAGCCCTTACTGTCAGGAAGGTCTTCCTAATATTGAGCTGGAATCTCTTTTCCTGTAGTGTGCATCCGTTGCTCCAGGTCCTAGTCTCTGGAGCAGCAGAAAACAAGCTTGGCTATCATATCACTTCTTAACCTTCTCTTCTCCAGGCTAGACCTATCCAGCTCCGTAAACTGATCCTTACCAGTTCAGTTGCCCTCCTCTGGACATATTCCAGCTTGTCAACATACTTTTTGAATTGCGGCACAGATCACAGAGTTAGAAAGGGTCCCCATATGCCATTGAGTCCAACCCACCGCTCAGTGCAGGAATTTAAATATTCCACTTCTTTTCCAGTCGCACTCTTCTTATTTACTTGACGTCCTGTAATATATGTATTTTATTTTCTCTGTTCTCTTTCCCCCCCCCCTATTTTCCTCTTATTTCCGTATTTTCCTCTTCTTTTTTAGTCCTGTTTTTTTGATTATTATTATTATTATTATTATTATTTATTTTCCTTCTCATTTATTTATTATTGTTTTTTTCCTTTTCTCTTAATGTTAAATGTGTGTGTATATGTCTCTGTGTGTATTATACATTTCTCATTTTCATTATTTTCCCCAGTGGGTGTTGGATTTTTTCCGGCTATATCTAGCCGTTCCTTTTTAAACTTGTCTATCGATTTCTTTTTAATCGATTGGGTTACTTTTCTAATCGCACGCATAAAGAATTCTTGAGCCTCCTCGCTCATTCACAGGAGTGTTCCGAAACTTCCAGAAAGAGCTAGGAAGCTAGGGCTGCAAAGGAAACAAACGCTTGTAAACATGCGAGCATAAAGGGAACAAATGCTTTTGAGTAATTCCATTGTTACGACAATGACCATTCAACACGCACACATACAGAGAGACATAAGAAAAAACCATTTCTTTAAAGTTGCAACTATTACACTTGGAGAACAATTCAATACATCTTGTACTTCACAAAATCCGCCCATCTCAGAAGGATATTTGATTGCCAGTCCATCTGAAAGCTGTATAAAATTCTTTCAAGTGCTTTGCCAATATTAAAAACATTCCTGCAGCCACTGCAATTTTGAGTTATTGCTTCTCTTCACAGACTCCCCCCCCCCCCCCATTCATGAGCACTTGGGTTTGCAACAGTACAGGAGACAGGTGTATCATCTACGCAATTTAACAATATGGGGGGGGGGATCATCAATTTTTATGCCTTAGAAGTGAGCGGTCATTATGATGCTTGTAAGTCTGGTTTGAAAAAAATTATTAACCTTCCATAAATACTTAACTATGGAGTAATAGATGTACAGATGTTCTGGGCACCACAATTCAAAAAGGACATTGAGAAACTGGAGCATGTCCAAAGGGGGACGACTAAAATGTTGAAGGGTCTTGAAACCATGTCCTATGAGGAATGACTGAGGGAGCTGGGGATGTTTAGCCTGGAGAAGAGAATGTTAAGAGGTGATATGATAGCCCTGTTTAAATATTTGAAGGAGGGAGCAAGTTTATTTGAGAACAAAACCCAGAACAATGGATGCAAGCTCCAGGAAAAGAGATTCCACCTCAACATTAGGAGGAGCTTCTTGACAGTAAGAGCTATTCAACCGTGGGACAAACTCCCTTGGAGTGTAGTTGAGTCGCCTTCCTTAGAGGTCTTTAAACAGAGGCTGGATGGCCATCTGTTGGGGATGCTTTGAGAGTTCCTGCATGGCAGAATGGGGTTCGACTGGATGGCCCTTGTGGTCTCTTCCAACTCTACGATTCTGTGATTCTCTTCTCCAACAGAGAAACAAAACTGAGCATTCATGGAGACAGGAGGCAACCATTCCTTCTCTCCAATAGCGGACATCTAAGGTGGTTACCTCAAAGAGCCTAGGTCCGTGTCTCAGCCATTCAAGTATTGTGGGTCTTCTCCTTGGAGGAAGACCAGTGGTGGTGCACTCTCCCTTGGGAACTCCTGAGAGAGGGTCTGGCTGTCATCCGCCACAAGTTACAGAACTGTAGCGAGAGGTTGTCAAGATGGTTAATAAGACAGTGCGATGTTCTGTGCATACCAAACCTTCCTTTTTAAAAGAAACAGACTGTATGAATTTCATGACAAAAGGATCAAGGGTTCTGTCCAGCGAAGAAAGCTTCATTTCTTGGATTCTTCCCAAAAAGGTGTAATTTTTGTACTACTCTGCAGTGAGTCTTCTTGCAGTCATTCAGGCCAGAGGTTATCGACTGGCAGTTTTTAAATGACTAGAGATGGCTTTTAAAGATCAGGACGGGAAATGTGATGCCATCGACGCTGGTGTTCAATTGAGAATCAAAAGGTTGGGCTGTATAATTTCATGATCATATAATTCTATGCCATCAAGCTATCATGAACTGACACCCATTATGTTGTATATTTTCTCCTCTTTCCAGAAGGGAAAAAAAACCAACCTTGGAAAAAAAATGACTACAAAGATAGGGACATGGCTTGTTTCAGAGATGATGATGGGTGGGCAAGCGATGTGAGTTCAGGGGCCATTTTCGGCACCTCCTGACCCCAGTGGCAAAGTGTAGGAGTGACCAGGTGACACTTCCAGTTTAAAGAAACAGCTCCCCTGGGTCTAAAGCAAGCTTTTTTTGGGGGGGGGACATGGGGCCAAATACAACTCACCAAGTGCTGGGTGTGGTGTAGCCACTTGATCCTTAGAAGGTAACGGTCCCTGGCATAAACCGGAACTCATATGCATACTATCCTAGGAGTAAACCCCATTGATCTCAATGCCTGCCTCCTAAATCAAGGCTGGGATTGTAATGCTCACCAACTCTCAACATTAGTTCTGCTGGCTGGGACTAATGGAAGTTGCAGAATCATAGAATCTTGGGTCCGGTATACACAGGCACTTTGTGGCATGGCGGTGGCAATTTTAGCATTTGGGAGTGCGCAGCAACCGCACGCTCCAGAACCCTAATACGTATGGACGCCGGTATCATGGCGGTGTCCCATCCATACGGGGGCAACCATAATGCCACAGCCGTACAGCGACCAGATGTCGCTGGCAGGAAGTGGGGTCATGGCGGCACCCCTTCCTGCTTCTGGCATCGCAAAAAAAGAAGCTCCTCTAGGCAGCTCTTTTTTTGCGGCACGTCTGTGCTGCAGAATGGGGATGCTGCAGCACAGATCCAGGGCAAAAACGGGCAGCACAGAGCCGTCCGTGTGTACTGCCCCATAGAATCATAGAGTTGGAAGAGACCACAAGGGCCATCCAGTCCAACCCCCTGCCATACAGGAAATCTCAGTCAAAGCATCCCCAACAGATGGCCATCCAGCCTCTGGTTAAAAACGTTCAAGGAGAGAGACTCCACCACACTCTGAGAGAGTGTGTTCCACTGTCGAACAGCTCTTACTGTCAGGAATCTCTTTTGCTGGGGCTTGCATCCATTGTTCCTGGTCCTAGTCTCTGGAGCAGCAGAAAAAAAGCCCTCCCTCTATCCACCATCTTGAGGGAGAGGAAGGCAAGTCAGCTCCAACAGGCCTCTGAGGGAGAGCAGATCTGCTGGACTCTTCCCCTTCCTTACTGTCATTCCCTTCTCCTTTTGTGTCTTGTCTTTTTTAGATTGTAAGCCTGAGGGCAGGGAAATGTCTAATTAACATATTGTAAGCCGCTCTGATAGCCTTGGCTAAAGAGCGGGGTATAAATAAATAAATAAATAAATAAATAAATAATAATAATAATAATAATAATAATAATAATTATTATTATTATTAAAACAAACTTGCTCTCTCCCCAATATGGCATCCCTTCAAGTATTTAAACAGGGCTATCACATCACCTCTTAACCTTCTCTTCTCCAGGCTAAACATCCCCAGCTCCCTAAGTCATTCCTCATAGGGCATGGTTTCCAGACCCTTCACCATTTTAGTCGCCCTCCTTTGGACACGCTCCAGTTTCTCAATCTCCTTTTTGAATTGTGGGGCCCAGAACTGGACACAGTATTCCAGGTGGGGCCTGACCAATTGTAGTCCAATACCATCTGGCAAGCCACATATTTTCCACCGCTGTTATGAAGCAAACATGCACAGCATTGTGCTATCCGACTACCAAATTTTTCTTTCGAAGACAGAAAAAGACAGATGTGTTCTTTATTGCGTATGGAAGAACTGAGTGTGCAGTGAACCACAGAGAGTGCACACAGAACTGGGCAAATAGTGGGTTTGTCAATTACTACTTGGAGAAAATGGAACTGACAATATAACAACTGTAGGGCCTGTACTTTCTTCCCTCTTACTGCTGTACCTATGCAGTACACAGTACCTTCCTTTTCATCTTCAGAGAAATTCTGCAAGGAAAGCAAGGCTGAATGGTAGTACTAGTGCCTGGTCCAAGGCTACCCAGTAAGTTTCATGCGTGGTGGTGATTTGAACCTGGGCATCTCTAGAGCCGGAAGGGTGGGATGGGAAACTTTCGTCCTCCACATGCTTTTGACTTGAATTCCCAGAAACTTAAACCAGCTTGGCTGATGGTAAGAGGCTGTGCGGGGTTGGAGTCTGAAACATCTGGAGGGCTAAAGATTCCCCAGCTGTGCCCCAGGAAAAACACTTGAATAAACAACAGAGAATGTTAAAGAATCTACAATAACTGCATCAGTCAACATCAGATTGCTTGTTGCAGTTTTATCATTCTATTTACCAGGACTGCATTTTCTTCTACACCGTGTACAAATTAAACTCTGTTTCCAGGGAACTTATTTAATTTACATGCTACCTTTCTCCAAAGTGGCTCACAGCAGGAAACCAAGCAACATCCTCCATGTAACGTTAAAAACTATTAAAATCAACACAATTAAAACAAGATAAAATCATTTAAAAACATACAAAAGTGTTAAAATAAATAAAACACTCCCCCCGCCCATAAAAAATGCTAGTGCTGGCAACAGACGTTGGTTCAGTGCCAAGACAGCTTCCTTGGACACAGATCGTAAGGAGTGATAGAGCTGGGTGTCGTCAGCATCCCAAAACACTGGATGAAATCGAAGGCTTTCATGGCCGGCATCCATAGTTTTTTGTGGGTTTTTCAGGTTATGTGGCCATGTTCCCGAAAAACCCACAAAAAATACTGGACAAACTCTCCCAGTTGTTTCATAGAGATGTTAAACAGCATGGAGAACAAAACAGAACCCTGGGGGACTCGACAGGCCAACAGCCAAGGGGTCAAACAGGAGTCCCCCAACACCATCTTCTGAGTTTGGCCTTCCAAGAAACACCGGAACCACTGCATAACAGTGCCCCCAAGTCCCATCCCAGAGAACCAGCCCAGAAGGATACCATGGTTGATGGTACCAAAAACCAATGAGGTCCAGGAGGACCAAAAGGGACACACTCCCCCTGTCCAGGTCCTTGAGCAGGTCATTCACCTAGGTGACCATAGCTGTCTCCGTCCTATATGCCAGATTGAAATGGATCTGGCTAATGCATCTTATCTGGAAGCCCCTGGAGCTGCAAAGCCACCACATGCTACAGGACCATGCCCCAAAATGGAATATTAGAGATTGGCCAGTTTAGACTGGTGGGATTCAGGGAGGTGTTTTCAATATTGGCCTTAACACCTTTAGGCAGGATGGAAACTTCCCTTGCTGCAGAAGTAAACTAAAAGGTATTTGATGAGAGAGAGGTAAAGTATGTGTGAAGGTTGTAATATGTATGTAGAAGAGGGTTTGAGTAAGTGGATGAAGGTGAGAGATGGGAAGGAGGAGAAAGAAGAAAGAGAGAGGGAAGTGGAATAGTAGAAGGTAGGAGATGGGTGGAGAGACTGAAAGAAGTTGAAAGGAATTAGAATGAAGGAGTCGGAAAGCTTTGGAATGTCAAAGTGTAACATGAGATGGGTGTACATTTGTTTTATATTCTAAGTTGAAGGTGTGGAACTGTACATTGTGTTTTTAAAATGAATAAAGTGTTTTCTAAAAAATAATAAAAAAAGAAACTTCCTTCTAACTGCTTTCAGGAGCCATGAAGGGTAAGGACCCAGCATACATGTGGTGACTCTCACTTCTCCAAGGAAATGAAAAATTCCAGGTACTAGCACTGGCTGGTTGCCTCAAGGAGGAAAAGGTGGCGAGAACAGAAACATTGGCTGGCTCTGCTGCATCATCTCTCCGTTTGAAAATGGAAGTCTGCTTCCTTTCAGATGGGCCTCTAGTTGGTTGTGAATTGATTTTATTGCTAGCTGAGGCAACCATGAATTGAAATTCTCACTCTACTCACTTGCCGGTGAACTCTAAACTCAGGAACAGCAGGCACATCTCTGCAAATAGATACCTGGGGCATCATTGTACCAGATTAAAAAATGGAGACACGGTCCACTCTAACATATTTTTTGAAATTATATATCACACAGACTAGTAGCAAATTCAGGCTGGGATCTTCTTCGCAACTTCCCCAGGTGTCAATACCATTACACAAGCAGGCGGACATTCTCTGTGGCTGTGCAATGAGTAGCATCCTATTTGGTAATGGGCAAGCCACAAGACGGCATTGCACCAGCCTAGAAACACAGCCTGGGACGCTTAGAAAGTGCATTCCTTAGCTGTGAGAATTATTCGGTGGGAGACTGCACGGTCATCTTGTTCAATGCATGATCAGCAATGGCTCAGTACAGTGTAGCTACACTTGTGTAATTTTACATCACAGAATGAGTGAATAGGGTCTTGGCCATGTTGTTTAAGAAGGAAATAATAATAATAAGAATTCAAAAAATTGCTGGAGAGGTTGTCAAGAAGTAGGGTCATATATGCATATGTGGTGGCAATGTAAATATGTACAAAAAGTTTGGGAACAAGTGATAATATTAGCAATTAATGATAAATTGACATGCAAACTGAAAATAAAAAAGGGATTATGGAAAAGAAGTGATTTTGATGGAATTTGGAAAGAATTTATTGAGAAAGTATTGAGGAAAAAAGATGGACAATTACCTCCATGAGAGGAACTGAGATTTTGGATGGATTATAAGGGTGGGAATGGCTCCGGGGAAGGGGAGCACTGAGGTGGGATATTAAAGATATTTAGACAAACTGTAAGAGAATGGAAGACATATATATATATATAGAATTATGTGTTGTATAATAATCAATATTCAAGGTATGAATCTTTACAATTTTTTTTTTAAAAAGGAAGGGAATCCTATATGTGTACAGTGAAAATAACAATTTCTACTTTCAAGGAGTTACCAACAGGCAGGCAGTGGGGCAACAGAATTGAAAGCTTGGCTAAATCCCAGAGCTTGGAATTGTTACGGTAAATTCTAATTTATCAATACTAACATTACTTTGGAAACGAAGGGGCTGTGCATTCCACCCCTGAAGGGGCGGCCTGCAGCCGCCTCCATCTTTGCCAGATTGGGGCTGCAGCAACCGCAAGCCACAGCCCCAATCTGGCCTTTCCGCTGCGCAAAAAGCAGCTCCTTTTTGTGTCCTGGAAAGGGAACCATAGCTGCCAGCCCCATGGCTTTACAGTGCTCCTTTGGCACTGCATAATCTAAATGCAGCACCAGAGGAGCGCCCTGATGCCACGCACCATATAATAATAATAATAAATAAATGCTTTATTTGTATACCGCCCTTCTTCCAATCAGGGTGGTGCACAGCATAAAAACATATACAATATACAATACACAAAGACAATAAAACACATTAAAATGTACATTAAAATCAGATACTAGCCAGCTCATCGTTGGCTATCGGGGGGGGGGGCACTAGCTAGAGCTCGTATCGGGGAACGCTCGATTAAACAGGAAGGTTTTTAAATCCTTCCTGAACTGGGCTAGGGAGGTAGCCGAGCGGAGCTCTATGGGCAGCGTATTCCAGAGGGTTGGGGCCGAGATGGTAAATGTCCTCCTTGAAGTGGAGGCTAGTCTTGCCCCAGGTACCCTCAGTAGCTGCTGCCCAGATGTTCTGAGTGTGCGGGGCGGATTGTATGGGGAGAGGCGGTCCTCAAGGTATCCTGGGCCCAAGCCATGTAGGGCTTTATAGGTTATAACCAACGCCTTGTATTGCGCCCGGAAGCGAATGGGCAGCCAATGCAGATCTTTAAGTACAGGTGTTATATGACTGGCCCTGGATGTGCCAGTGACCAGTCTGGCTGCCATATTCTGTACCAATTGTAGCTTCCGAGTATGGTACAAGGGTTGCCCCATGTAGAGCACGTTGCAGAAATCCAAACGAGAGGTTACCAGAGCATGTACCACCGTTTCAAGGTCCCTCTGGCCCAGGTAGGGACGCAGCTGGCGAATCAGCCGAAGCTGATAACAGGTGCTCCTGACCGTCGCATCCACCTGAGATGTAAGGTGAAGCGACGAGTCAAGAAGCACCCCCAGACTGCGTACCGAGTCCTTTACGGGAAGCGTGATCCCGTTCAGGACAGGTGGAACCACCGCCATCCCCGGGCCAGGAGAACCTATCACGAGCACCTCCGTTTTCTCTGGATTCAGACTGAGTCGGTTTTCCCTCATCCAGCCCATTACTGACTCCAGGCATGCCATGAGAGAAGAGATGCCATCCCCGGTCACTGCATCAGTCGGAGACATAGAGAAGACTATTTGGGTGTCATCAGCGTACTGATAACCCCGCGCCCCATGTCTCCGGATGATCTCTCCCAGCGGTTTCATGTAAATGTTGAAAAGCATGGGAGACAAAATGGCTCCTTGAGGGACCCCAGATGTAAGGGCCCTCTTATCGGAGCACACGTCTCCCAGCTGCACCATCTGGAACCTCCCAGAGAGGTAGGACCGGAACCACTGGAGCGCAGTGCCCCCGATTCCCACCTCTGCCAGGCGCTCCAGAAGGATACCATGGTCTATGGTATCGAAAGCCGCTGAGATGTCCAAGAGCACCAACAGGGACACGCTTCCCCTGTCGATGCCCAGACGGAGATCATCGACCAAGGCGACCATGGCCGTCTCCACCCCGTAACCCGCCCGAAAGCCAGTTTGAAATGGATCCAGATAATCCGTTTCATCCAAGATCGATTGAAGCTGGATTGCAACCGCCCTCTCGATCACCTTCCCCAAAAATGGCAGCAGTGAGACTGGCCGATAATTACTATGCATGAGGGGGTCGAGGGAGGGCTTTTTTAACAGCGGTTTTACAGTGGCCAATTTCAAGCTGGATGGAAATTGCCCATCCCTCACAGATGTATTTATAATCCGGTGTAACAACGAGGTTACCACCGGTCCCCCCTGAGCCGCTAGCCATGAGGGACAGGGATCGAGGGAGCAGGTTGTCTTCCGAACGCTTCCAAGGATCTTGTCCACATCATCAGTACTAACCAACTCAAACTGATCCAGTTTAATGGAGTCCATGGAGGCTCTGGATGCCTCTACCCTAGGTTCTGCGATAATGTCGGCGTTAAGACCTTCGCTTATCCGAGAGGTTTTATCCGCGAAGAAGTTGTTAAATTGGTCACAGCAGGCCTTTGAAGGTTCAAGGATCTGGTTTAGGGCAGGAGGGAGCTGAGTTAGCTCCCTGACTACCCTGAACAACTCTGCTGGACGCGACTCCGCGGACGCGACACGAGCACCATAGAACGAGTTCTTAGCTGCTCGTATTGCCTCTCCAAAGTCCTCCAAAAGGCGGTCTAGGAGAGCCTTGTCGGCTAAGCGTAGGTGTTTCCGCCAGCGGTGCTCTAGCCGTCGCAGGACCCGCTTCCTTGCCCGGAGGTCTTCCGTATACCAGGGCTTATGTTTGGAAGCAGGCCTGAGAGGGCGCTTGGGAGCGATACTGTGTATAGCCCTAGAGAGACCGGTATTCCAGATACCAGTCAGGGCATCAACAGAGTTGCCGTCATTTCCAACCATGAGCCCCTCTAAGGTTTCCTGGAACCTCTCAGGTTCCATCAGCCTTCGAGGGTGGACCATCCTAATAGGTCCTCCACCCCCGGGGGGGATCTGGGTAGAAGCCTTGATTTTTGCCTCCATGAGGAAATGATCCGTCCATGGCAGGGGGGAAATATTAGTTATTTCCGCCCACCGATTTTCCGCATCCGTACAAAAAACCAAATCCAGTGTATTACCCGCAAAATGTGTTGGACCTGTAATCAGCTGGGACAGGCCCATGGCCGCCATGGTATCCATGAATTCCCGAGCCGCACCGGATGGAACATAGTTGGCCGCGAAGGGGATGTTGAAGTCGCCCAGGACTAACAGCCTGGGCGTCTCCAACATCAGCTTCGCAACCAGCTGTGTCAGCTCGTTAAGGGAGTCCGTTAGCGCACGGGGTGGCCGATACACCAACAGAATCCCTAGACTGTCCCTAGCCTTCAGGGTCAGGTAAATACACTCGATAAAAGAAGTTTGTCGGATGTGGTTCCTGGTGAGAGACAAGGTGTTCTTGTGGACCAAGGCAACACACACACCCCCCGCCCACCTAACCTGGGCTGGTCCTTCAGATATGGTTACAACTCCTATCATGCCCAATCATGGACAACCAGTATCGCCAGGCAGCATAGTCCATGATTAGGAAGGCATGATAGGAGTTGTAGTCAAACAAGTGAACCAGTCTTCCCCAACCTGATGCCCTCCTGAAACCTTGGACTTCAGCTCCCATTATCCTTTGTCATTGACTACATTAGCTGGCATTAATGGGAACTGTATACAAAATATCTAGAGGGCACCAGGCTGGAAAGCGGCTGATCTGAAGGGTATCCAAATGGGGTCCCAACAGACTGGAGGACGCTCAGGTGGGAGAAGGGTTGAATAGATGGATTCTACCTTAATTTATTAATTTACAAACTCCTGCGGTGGTTAGCTCACAAAACATCTCTCAAAGTGCGAGTAATGTTTATGCTACATTAAATCGATCTGTGAAGCCAAATCAATGGTAAATCTTAAATGATGCATGTCAAGGTATTTCTTTAATTAGCCATAAATTTAATTGATAAGTCCTTCTGGAAGTGGAGCAGGGAAGGGAAAAGACACAGAAAAGATATACGCACAAGCTGGCAGAAAGTGACACCTTTGAATGAGAGAGAATGTTGTTTTTTGACAAGTGACAAATTAATCTTCATAAATGGTCATAATTGCTAGCGACTGGGGCAGTGCCAAGCTATTTTCTATTTGAAAACATAAATAAGTTTAAAAATACATCTGATTTAGTGCTTTAGGTTGGGACAAGTTTGACCCAGGCAAAAACTAAATGGAAGACACAGGCCTACGCAAAATGAAGTGAGCATGCAGAATGGTCATTTCTTTGCAGGCACACAGTTTGACAAGAAATTCAGAAAGTCTATTCAATCTGGTATGGTATGCAAGAGGAAGCATCTTACAAATTCTTCCAATTTCTGGTCCCTGGGATCCTCCAGATGTGTTTGGCTGACCAGGGAGGCTGGGACTTGGCAGTCAAACCACATCTGGAGGGCATTCATGGATCAGAAATGTGAGATCTGCAGGAAGCTACATCATCTGGAGAGCTGAATCATTGCCACTGGTTGGCTAAATCCAATGTTAGCCTCAGCATGGCATAGTGGTTTGAGTGTTGGACTAAGACACTGGAAGACAAGGGTTCGAATTCCCTATGGAAACCCACTGGGCAAGTCCCACTCTCTCAGCTTCAGAGGATGGCAAGGGCAAACCCCCTATGAAGAAACTTGCCAAAACCCCATGACAGGCAAATGCCTTAGGGTGGTCATAAGTTGGAAACGACTTGAAAGCGCACCACCACCACAACAGCAAGTGTAGACCAACTGAAACGAATGGGATTTGCTAATCATCACTCACATAAATACTATTGATCTCAACAGATTTACTGTACTCTAAAAATGGGACTAAAAATGGATCCAGCTCCTTATGATCTCTCTGGCACCAAGGAAAATTTTCTTGATTTCCGGAAACATTTTAGGAACTTTTTCCTCCCAGAGATTAGAAAACTGGTCATTATGGTTGAAGGGATTCTGAGAGACGTTACCCAAAAAGTAACTTTCCTGAGCTCTGTGGGGTTTTTATTAGTGCTTTTAGTTCAGGAGAAGCAAGCTCTAAGGGACCTGTGGCCATTTTTACTTTCTGAAACGTATTTCTTTGCACTGTTTTCTTCCTACAGGTGGTTTTATTGTTGGGGTTACACATGAAATGCTGCATCTTTGATCTGATCCTTGCTTTGCATTTTTCATTTCTCATTTGTACACTATACAGACATAAGAGGTAAATATAATTCATACCTTCTAGCTGTCCTGATTTGGTATGGACACTCCTGATTAATATTCTATCACCCCACTTTCTCGGCTGCTTCAAAAATGTCCCAGGTTCTCTTTCTTCCTCCCACATCCCCCCCCCTTCATTCTTGGGTTTAGTTCAATTGTTGTAAACCGAGTTCAAAATGCAAAGCAGTTTGCACTCCATTAAGAGAAGGAGGCAGAGCTTTGCCTTAAGTAGGCACAGGCAAAATTGGGAGCTATAGCGCAAAAAAGAGACAATTCTTAGCTCTGGATAGAAGGCACTATGCACAGAGTTCCAAAGCAGAAAGAGAAAAACAGACAACAATGGAATATATGTAGCCTATTTTTATTTTACTTCAGAACACAGGCTCATAGCACAAGGGTTTTGTAAACAGTTTTGTTTAAATTAATTTGATTTAATAAGTAAACCAAAGCTTCGCCTCCTCCCCCCCATGTTTAAATATGCATAAAAATTAAAGACCAAAGAAAACCTTTTAAAAACCAATCCGTTATTAAATGAAGTTATTTCTTTTTGTCTCCAGTGGATGCCATTATTTCTGTGCAAAACGCTGCTTTACATATTGCTCTGCTGTCACTGCCACCGAAGTCGACAGAAGACATACAATTAAAATTAGGCCCTGTGGGAAATAATGAACTTTCTTCTTCGCCAGGTACGTGTTGGCTGAAATTAGTAGTAATAGGTTATTACTAGAGTTGAGAAAGGCCTTGCGGAAACTCATTCATAATTGTACGGTTCTAAAAACAATCACTAAAAGTTCAGGATTGCTCTATATAGTGTGTTCTTTCGGACTCTGCAAGTCAGCTATTTTTAATAGCAGATTTTTATGAACTGGGATCCACACAGGAGATGTTAGTCTACTGCAATTCCTACCGTTTTCCACCTTTTTCTATGGTGGCTAGTTGTCACTCGGGGAAGTTACAGTTCAACATCTCAACAGATACCTCCCAAAGACTTGGTGACACATAATTCTTGGATATCATATTAGCTCATGATGGCTATTTGTGGTGGGCTCATTTCCACAAAGTAATGCTACCTATTTCTCCACCAATGGATCACTGAGCTCCTGAGGGTGTCCATTCACCCTTCCTACAACGCGGATTCCAATCCTTGACTTTACTACTCCTTACTGCACATCAGCTGTTCAGTAGGAAAGGGAACCAATAACCTGGAAGCAACAGGTTTACTTAAGAAAAGCATAGTCATTTTCTCAATGATGGGAAACCTTTAAATTCCCACTTTAGAAAAGGATAATTCAAGGTAAGACACAAAAAAGAAAGGAAAAAAAAAAAAAAAAGAAAACTTTGATACCAGCTCAGTTTTAGATCCAAAAATTATTTTGTGTACAAAAGGGAAAAAATCCCAATACAAAACAAAAACAAACCATGCCATTTAGCAGCCGAAATACCATCTGTCTGCACAAAATCGTTTGCAAAGGCTGTAGCGTCTTCTCTTCTGAAAAGCACAAACGTATCAGTTCCATCCCTTTTTATCCAGTGCAGGAATTCTCCCACATCTCATTCCCATATAGCCAACAGAATCAATTCTCCAACCTGTTGGGCTGAACAAGAGATAGTTCTCAATCCGTCTCTTTAGCTGCTCCACTAAGGAGAAATTTTAATTGTAGGGAGAGGAAAAAAAGGAAAAGGCAATCGGCGTTTTCATCCGCTTCTTTCAAAGTCCTTCATAACAGACCAGAAATGCTTCCAAAGTGGCAGTCATTTGTGAGCTCTGTTTCCAAAGGCTATCCATTTCTGGCACTAACAAATGGGAGAAAACAGCTTGGAATAATCGTGGCAGGCCGACGACGCCAAGGAGTAATGCACTGGAAAAATAGGTGTCATGCCACACCTCAGGGCACAGGGCAAGACAAAGAAAATCATCTTGCTAAACATAAGGCACTTACCTACCTTTACAAGGGAATGCAGGGAAGGGGCGTGGTATGAGACAAGAAGTCAACATTAATCATCATGCAAGTTTAAAGAAAATGTCCCACTGCTCATACATTTAAGACTCTCGCAGAATGATGGATTCAATGGTTAGCACACACTAGTCAATCCGATCAAACCCTCTTCTACTGCAAATCTTGTCTGGTTCGCCCACCAGAAGCGGGTCCATTAGTCCGGGATCTTTGACGGTCATATTTGACAGATACGATAAGAAAAAGCAGAAGGGTCGCTCCTTGGATGGCCGCCAGCAGGAAAAAGTAATAGTTTAAATGACAGCCATTTATGTTACCTGAGAAGAACAAAGGGACAGATTAAATCCTTGCCAGAAGAACACAAATAAAACAAACTAATTCAGTTGCATGAGAATGAAGCTTCAAGTCCGCACAATGGGAATCTAGCCATATTTTGTCAAAACGGAAGCACGCTAATGCATGGCAGGGCAACTTGGTGCCCTCCAGATGTTTTGGACTACAACTCCCATTGGCTGTACCAACATGGCCCATGGTCAGGGATCATAGGAGTTGTAGCCACTACTTGGTGGGCACTACATTGCTTGTCTTGGAATCTTGAACCTACCGATTTTGCTTCCTGCTCTCCACTTTGCATTACATTCTGGAAAATTCCCTCTCCTTGTTTCTGCAGCGAGCCATGTTGCCTCACCTTTCAGCCCAACGCTACAGGTAGGTTCCAGGATCACTCAGACGTGTGGCACACTCCCTCAGCCTTGCTTTGAAATTTCTAAGTTGTATGGTGCACACTGGGCTACTGCTAAACTAAAGAGGAGTATTATTAATTGAATATTACTCTTTGTTTATAAAATCTGCTCCTATTACTGTTGCATGTCCAAACCCACCAGGATATAAATTGTTTTAATTGTTTGTATCATTTAATTGTTTTTTAAGCTTGTATTTTGCATATTTATAGTGTTGTAACTTGGAATGTTTTAGATTTGTAAGCCACCTTGAGTCCCTGTGCTGGGAGGAAGGCAGGGTATAAATAAACATAATAATAATAATAATAATAATAATAATAATAAACAGAGGCCATCGGGCTTCAAGGAGGGTTAGCCAAATAGACTATTAAAATTATTATACAGAAACAGACAAATATGGGGTAGGGAGGCAGAAACTCCCCAGTCTCACTTGTGCCTGTGCATCAAGGTGAAATTACTTTAAATGACTGAAACTGAGGATTCAATTAAATGAATTTATAATCAAAAGCACTAAGAGCACAAAGAGGCGTTCAGCTGACATTTAAAACACAATATATTTCATCTGAAGAGCATGAGTGTTTAAGAAGTAGTAATTTTCCCTTTACAGATCAAGATGTGAACTCCATAAAATCTCAGCAGAGAAAAGAAATTCATTGTTTCAAGGGAGCGGCTGGCACTTGAGTATCTGTGGATAAATTAAGCAGCCAGGAAAATTAGAACGGCAAGAGGATTTGAGCTAAGGCAGTTAAGAGACAGCTGTATTGTGAAGGTGGGGAAGGCAGGCAGAGGAAAAAAGAGCAATTATCCTAAGAAAATAATGGCACTTGGGTCACTCCCTTCTGGTCATAGGCCCTGCATGCAGGGTTTTCTTGTTGAATCAAACCTATTTCCTTCATAGTAACTGCATGATGGTAGAACAGAAGAGTCCTACAATATCAGACCAAAGGTGTACCTAGCCCAGCGTTCTGCCTCCCACAGTTGTTAATGGAATAAAGGCTTCCCATGTTGTCTACCTCCCTACCAACTGCATTTGAACATGGAGATTCCATTCCTAATATTATTCTATCTCCTATCACCGACTGGAGATACTAGCAGAAAAAGCTTGCAGGGCAAACGGGGAACCTCATGGGCTGCACAGGTTGGGAGTTCCCATCCCTGCCCTGGCAATGGGTTCAGGATGACTAACTGCCTATTCTTAGCTCAGGACATGATCAAGAAAAAATGCATAATTGACACCAACAAGCCCAATGAGGTATTCTCCCACTTCTCTGATGTTTAGTAGCATCTTATGGCTTCCCAACAGTGGCACAGACTCAAACATTATGGAATTATTAGAGGAAAATCTTGGAATTCCTATGTAAGCCTGCTATGGCTTTTAATAGTCTCACCCAGCAAAAGCTGAAGCTGAAAACTGCAACTTCAATAAGCAGGAGGCAAGAGACGATTTTTAAAATTATGATGTGTGATGCTTCAGAGTAAGCATTCTGCTTTGTTTTTCTCCAGCAAGCTGGAACCGAAACACTGAGGAAAAGGGGAAGCCACCTTACCCAAATCCGAGTGATTACTCATCCAGCCAATGGATTTAATAGACACCAATGCCAGAAGCCCCGAGCCAACAAAAGATCCGACTCCAGAGAAAAAGAAAAAGAGACCCATAATAGCACTTTGCATAGTCTTGGGAGCAGCTGAATATGCGAATTCCAGACCTGCAACGAAAAGAACAAGGAGTTATTGACATAGGACATCATCTATTGTTTTGGGCAGCATTTGACATGTGCAAAGGGATGTGGAAACCTGAGTTCAAAATGCTTTGAAAGATAAAACATATTCATAATCAGTAAGCCGCACTTGCCCTCCTGTCACCACATCAATATAGTCGGATGTGCAACTCACCTACCTTCACAGGACTGCTCTTATGAATGAGATTGTCATAGTGAAGCATTCCATACCCTATTATACATAGATGGAGAACCTCTTTCGACCCATGGGCCAAATTCCATTTCAGAGTTGTTCTCAGGGTTCACATTCCAGTGGTGACAGGGGTCAAAGGCAAACATGCCAGTATATTTTAGCTACACACTTTTATTGCCAGTATTAAAGTCTTCAGAGAAGAAGTCCAACTTTTTATAATCGCTTTTAAAAACTACAAAAGCTGGGAAGCCACTAAAACATGATCCTGTGGGCATATGGGAAATCTCAGAGCGCAAGACAGAAATCCCTAGAGGGTTGAATTCTGACCCAGGGCTGAAGTTCCTGATCCCACGTGTTATACACTGGAAAACTTAAAACAACACTTCAGTTGGGAGAACTTTTATAAAATCATGTATCAATGGTATTTAACACCAGACAGATTACTGAAAATGTATAAGAACAGTTCAAATGTAGAACAGAAGATAAGGTATTTCTTTCACATGCGGTGAACCTGTGATAAGGCACAGAAATACTGGACTCAAAATTAATTCAATGATAGAGGACATTTTTGATGTCAAGATACAGATGAAACCAGAGATTTTTCTGCTTGGAATGTTGATGGATCAAATAAGAAGTATGATCACAGCAGCAAGAATAACACAGTGGATCTTTGTTTGGTTCCAAGATCCCCCGTGGTTAACAAAATCCGTGGATGCTCAAGTCCTATTAAATATAATGACATAGCAAAATGGTGTCCCTTATAAAAAATGGAAAATCAAGGTTTGATATTTGAAATTTATACTTATTTGGAACATTTTCAAACCGTGGATGCTTGAATCCGTGTATAAAGAATCCGTATATAAGAAGGGTCGACTGTATATGCTCAGATGGAAGGAGACCGACATGCCAATACAAGAAGATTGGCTGATTAAGATGATTGCTGAAATGTACACATTTACAGTGTGGATCTTTGAATAATTTTAAGAAAGACTGGAAACTGTTTATTACATGTTTGCAGTTTCACTGGGAATATGAATCAGATTTAGGTTTTGTAAAATAATAGTTTTTTATGTTGTAGAGGCATAAATATTTTATCATATATAAAGTAGAGAAATAGTGGCACACATCCCATTAGTCAATAGTGTATGTTTATTTTTGTTCAGTAGTTTAGTGTTGTCATTGTTTGCCACTGTTATTATTGTTTGTGTAATAATAATAATAGTAATAATCTTTTATTTATATCCCACCTACTCCGATTAGGACCGAAGCGGCTTATAGTAAAACAGTCCAATACAAAATAATAATAATTTTATTTTATAATAAAATAACAATACACCATAGTCCCAAGTTCGTGTTTTATATATATCTATAAAATTTGTGGGTAACTATGTTTATGTTTAATAAAAATGATTTTAAAAAACCAACCCTTTGGTTTAAGAGAGGGATGGGCAATGGTGTGGAGGCCCATTTTCACCTCTGCACACCCCTCCGTGGCCTGCACTGGTATGTTGTGGTGCA
Source organism: Sceloporus undulatus (assembly GCF_019175285.1). NCBI lineage: Eukaryota > Metazoa > Chordata > Lepidosauria > Squamata > Phrynosomatidae > Sceloporus > Sceloporus undulatus. The sequence continues at coordinate 5,692,677 of NC_056531.1, forward strand.
GTGTTACAGCTTACAGTTGAAACAAAAAGCAAAGTGGGGGGGGGGGGGGGGCAAATGCTGTATGTATGAGTAATTTTATGTGTTCTGCATGAATTTGGCATGAAAAATCTCTCCCCAAAATAATGTGGATGTAGCGGAGGGCACTTTGGGGTTTCAGGGACCATATGCTGTCCATAGCTCTCACTTTGCTCACTCATGGTTGAAGAGTTGAAGGCTGCTGACAATATACAACCATGCGCCAACACCCCCCCCCCCAACACTGCAACTGAAGTCATATCATTGGCTTTAGCTCCCGCATAAGTCTTGGTGCCCACAGGCTGAATGAACACATACCCTCACTGCTTTTTGTAGTACCTGCCACCCTTCGTTTTAATAATAATAATAATAATAATAATAATAATAATAATAATAATAATAATTTATTTGTATCCTGCTCTTTTCCCAGAACTGGGATTCAGAGCGGCTTCACAATATTAAAAGAACAATAATTAGTTTCAGCAATGGTGGCAATGTTGGCATGGGGCAACATTGGGAGTTCCTCCTTCAAAATGAGGCATGTGCCTCCACTGTCCTTTTAATTCGCCCAACTTGCTGCAGCAGAAGTGCCAGAGTCAGTCCTGGTGTCAGAGTGCAGCCCTGGGAGTGTGCCAGGGGTTGTTGAATACAGCTCCCCGCACACTTGCACACTCCTTGGCTGAGCAGCAAAAATACGTTACAGTCCTATATACCGTCATCATTTCAATACAGAAGGCAGAACTCTTGCATCCAGGAGTGCCATGCTACAGGAGTGCCATGTCCTTAGCACAGCTATTCCCCTCTGCTTCTGTCAAGTTTATCTAACTACCAAAATAAAATGGCAAAATATGAATTTTAGATTTAGATATTTATTCTCTTTCTTCCTCCACCTTCTAGGATAGGAGTGATGTGGCCCTCCAGACACTGTTAGATTACCACTCCTACCATTTCCTCACCACTGGCAATAATAATAATAATAATAATAATAATAATAATAATAATAATATAAAAATAATATGTATTTATATTTCCCGCCTCTCCCTGCAGATCAAGGTGGGATAACAACAGAGATAAAAATACAAGAAGCATAAAAACATAATAAAACATCTATTAACCGTTAACCCTCTCACCATTACAAATAGTAAAATTCATTAACAGTTAAAAATTACATCAGTAATATAGCTAAAATAAACAGGATGGAGTGGGCAGATTGAAGGCGGATGGGACTATCTTTCTTTCTTTCTTTGAGAGGTCCGTCTGGGAAGGCCCACCGGAAAAGATCCATCTTGACAGCCTTTTTAAAGATGTCTAAGGTGGTGATGAGAGGGATCTCTTCCAGTAGGTCTGGTTAGTGCTTCTGGAAGCTGTAGTCCAACAATAACTGGAAGACTACATGTTCCCCCCACCTCTGCTCTGCAACATGAGAGGCAAAACTACATGCACAAGATTGTGGCAGTGACTGCTCAAAGAGAGATGTACTTAAAACAAGACCTACATGTGCATTTTAAGAGTGGAACTAATATCGCCTGATCAAAGCTCTTTTACAGTAAAGCAAGGTTTCTGCTCTATATGAAATGGAAAGCACCTCACACAAAGAAAGGGGGGGGGGGAAGGACTCCTGTTTCTTCAAAGCAGAAGCAGGGATAATTACTACATTTCAACTTCTTATGCAAATTGAAGGGCTTCACAGCACAGCTCTGCATGCCCATAGAAGTGTTCAAACCTGCAAAAAAGGAGACAAAAAAGAAAGAAAAAAACACCAAAACCCCCACTCTCCTGGAAGTCCTGACTCTCTCAAATTTCTCATTATTACTCTGTTAAATAACAATCAGAAGGTTGAAACAAAAACTTTGGAGAGCAAACTGAATGAGAGGGACCAATGCCGGAAAGCAATTAAGATCAGCAGGGAATCCCCAGTTCAAATATGGGCATTTGTACTTCCATACCCAGCACTTGGTGGCTTGGGTTTTTTGTTTGTTACATTAAGCCTACTGATTTTATACCCTGCAAAAATGACTATTCTGGCTGCAGGTCAGTTCCTGAGCACAAGTCAAAGAGGCTGGAGAGCCCTAAACTAGGAGGATGATGTGCCTTTGGCATGTGGAATCTAAGTTCTTCTTCAGCTGTTGCCCACATGATATTGTTGGACTACAACTTCCATCAGCCCCAGTGAATAGTCAAAAATTATGGGATGATGGGAGTTGTAGTCCAGTATCACCCAGAAGGCCACAAGTTACCCACTCATGCTGCTGGATCAAAAGGCCTACCAGATGCGCCACATAATCTACATCTACAGTGTATCTACACTGCACAAGTATAGCAATTTGATCCCACTTGAGCTGCTGAAATTCCAACTTTTTCCATTTGGAAAATTAAAATTCTGAACTAGAGAGCTATAGTCTTAGAATTTAGAGAACTAAACTAGGACTCGAGCAGATCATCCCCAGTACTTCTTCACCAAATTACAATCTCCAAGTGTCTTTAGGATGGAGCCATGTCAGTTAGTGAGATATCCAACTGCTGTCACTGTGTTGTGCAGATAGGCTGAGTTACTATAAATGCAAAGATGCCAAGGCAAGATTGTGAAACTGGGCATCAAGGCTGCAGAAAGAGTGAGAGTGTCTGTGAGCAATGCATCTTGGGGTCTATTCTTCTCCAGTGGTGTAGTAATACATTTTGAAAGAATGGTGCTCACTGTGGCATAATCCACAGTCAGCTCCTCAAAAAGAATCGAAAAATGCAGGCGAATGTGTTGATCGACATCAACAAGCCAGTTTGAGCAGTTTTTATCCCTACTGGGAGCAGGTCATTTGTAGATGGTGCCATCACTACAACCACCAAAAAGTCCCAGTGCTTTCACCTTGTAGGCTTTGGTTCCACTACACCACTGGATATATCTTGTGATTCAGTGCTGTATCATCAAACTCCGTCTATATCTGCAAGCACTGTCACATGTGAATTTCTTCATTTTGATTTAGGTTTCCATGGCAGAGTAATGACATTGCGACTGGGTTCCGGTATGTAAGGGCTGACCTCAGTATTTTCCTGTCTGTAGAAGAAATGTGAGTGGGTTTACTGGCAATCTGACCAAGGTCACATTTCTTTTGGTATTTGAGATAATATGCCTTTCTTGATACCGAAGAAGTCAAGCAACAACCAATATTCCTCTGGATTGAAAGGGCTTCTGCATTCTCCCTCAGTGTGGAAAAGAATTTATAGTCCTGCCATCTTGTGGCCAGCCTATGGTACTAGGAGGAAAGAAACGCAATTTCAGGAGCTGTTACCAACAATTTGAAAGCCAGTGTGGTGTAGTGGTAAGAGCGCCAGCCAAGCACTCTGGAGACTAGAGTTCAAATTCCTCTCTCGGCTTTGGCATAAGGGAAAGGCAACCTTGCTCTGAACAAATCCTGCCAAGAAAACCCTGTGACAGACTTGCCTTAGGGTCGCCATAAGTTGGAAATTACTTGAAAGCACGCAACGACAGCAACACCATTTTCCCTGAAATGAATAAAGTTGTTTTTTAGGCAATACAACTGCAGCAAAGGTGGCAGGATGTACTGTTGGCCCCTGGACTTTCCCATTGCCAATGACTTTAAAAATAAAAATAAAAATAGAGAAATGTGTCCTAGACACCTCCAGGGGTGTGTGACTCCTGGCTAGAAGATGGTGTGGACACCCTTGCCCTCCTCATCTTTTCACCAAACTGGGAGTCTCCTTCTGCTTGCTTCCAGATTTGGTAGAAAGCCAGTGTCTCATGGGTGGGAGAACTGGGCATGTGTGGCTCCCAGACCCTCTGTGGTTTCATTCCTGAGAGAAGCAGAAGGTGTCAAACATGTCCCTGGTCTTGAAGAAGAAATAATAACAATACTCTTATTACTAGTTTCAACATATGGAAATGTCCCATCAAGCAGCAATTGACTCAGAGCCACAATGGTATGGACTTAGTTGTCAGTCTTTTTTGTCCTTTTTAAAAATATTAATTCTGCAAACAGGTCTCTTGCAGATTCAGGCTAAACGTGAGAGCTGTTCACTAGCAGAAAAGGGTGGGTTCTCCTTCAGTGGAGACATTTAAGTAGAGCCATCTGTCATGAAAGCTGGAGCGACACCCGACACTGTAGAATCTGCGCTCAAAAAGAAAGGTGACAAGTTGTTGCAGAAGCTTTGGAGGTGGAACTCAAGATGGGGGCACACAACATTGGCAGAGAACTTCCCAAAGTGTCAGAACACCAGCAGCTTACAACTCCCCTCTCAAAAAAAAAAAAAACCACTGTGGGGCAGAAGGGGCAGGAAGCTTGTGGGATGGAAGGAAAGCCTCCATGACCCACATCTGGGCCCAAGAGGCAAAAGGTTCCCATCCCTAAACTAAAGGAGCTCAAGATGCAGTGGTGGGATAGTCCTTAGTAGAGCCCTTAGAAGACTATCATCAGATAGAATAGACAATACTAGGGGCTCTTTCGCATTACATAGTTATAGCGTTATGATTCAGTTTAACTGCCATGGATGCATCCTGTGGAATCCTTGAATCTGCAGTTCAAGTGAGTCCATTGTTATTAAGCTATTAGAACACTAGATTCACCGCAAGACACCTTCAGATCCAGCGGTGCCTTTTTGCGCTACTCCTCTTCTCTTTGATCGATTCAAAGAGCTAAAAACACCTTGCCAACCATTTTAAACCCTGGCTTGGGGCCATGCCCTTGTAAACCCACTGAGAGGGTACAACTAAACTAGACCCAACAAAAAAGTGTACAGAGGGGTGGGAAGGGGAGAGGGACACGGCTGAAAAGAGAACAGTACCATTATTTAATTAGAAGATTAAACAAAAGAAGGCACATGTGAAACAGCCGCAAAGAGATGGGATCTTTTTCTTCTTCTTCTTTTGGCTAATGAACCCTGAATGTGTGTGAAACAGACCAGAAAATGAGATTTTATGGCCATGCTCACTCCTCCTCTGCTTGTACTCCACCCCCTCAAAAAGTGCGGGGAGGTAATCAATAGGAGCCAATGTTTTCAGACACCGTATCAAAGAAGCAAGGCACACAGAGACACACGCAAAGGCACCTGCTATTTGGTCAGGGCAGTAATTTTCAAGCAAGGCACCAGGAAGAGATTGTGATAGGATGGGACAGAATCCTAGAGTTGGAAGAGACCACAAGGACCATCCAGTCCAACCCCATTCTGCCATGCAGGAACTCTCAATCAAAGCATCTCCGAGAAATGGCCATCCATCCTCTGTTTAAAGACCTCCAAAGAAGGAGACTCCACCACTCTCTGAGGGAGTGCACTGCACTGTTGAACAGTTGTTAACTGAACCAGACCATCTGTCCATCTAGCCCTCCATCATCCATTCTAACAGTAGCTCTCCAAAGGCAGGGACTTCTCAACTCTAACTTGGTTGCCCAAGGTCCTCTAAGGGGAAAAGGCTCAGGGGAAAAACCTAGGCATGCAAACCCCATGTTCTACCATGGAGCTATGGCCCTTTCTTCTTAGGAGGCTGCCCTAAACCGGATGAATCATAGAATCATAGAGTTGGAAGAGACCACAACGGCCATCCATTCCAACTGCCTGCCATGCAGGAACTCACAATCAAAGCATTCCTGACAGATGGCCATCCAGCCTCTGTTTAAAGGCCTCCAAGGAAGGAGACTCCACCATTTGTCCCTTCATCTCTCTCAGCTTTACCCAAACTGGTGCCACCCAGGTGTGCTGGACTGTAGCTCCCATCTTCCCCCATGAGCATGGTCTGGAGGGGTCAGAAGGCAGGAAACAGGCTCAGAATAAATACGTCAAATCTCTGGCTCCTTGTGCCACAATCCGGATCTCATTCGCCACAGTCCCAATCTCACCCCCCAAACAGAGAAATACAACAACGTACGTGAAATGGCCTGCACTTAAAACTAATGAGTTAATAAGTAACTATGGAGCCTTAACACGGTGGAGTAACAAGGGTATAACTGTATCCCCTTTGAGGAATAATGTAACAGATGGTAACACCACTTATGTTTTTTAGTGTGATGAGTAAGGTTTATACATTACTTCTAAGATGCTGTATTTTGGGAGTCACTTTGGAATACAGGGGGCCCTTGGTATCCGCTGGGGTTCGGTTCCAGAATCCCCCGTGGATAACAAAATCTGTGGATGCTCAAGTCCTGTTATATACAATAGCACAGTAAAATGGTGCCATTTATATAATATGCCAAAATCCAGGTTTGCTTATTGGAATTTATATATTTTGGGGAATATTTTCAAGCCGTGGATGCTTGAATCCATGGATAAAAAAATCAGTGGATAAGGAGGGCCAACTGTATTTTCCAACTACAAACTCCATTTTTCTTTTAAAATGTTATCAATTTAAAACCCAACACATTAGTAATGTCTTCCACTTAAAGTAATGAGGAAAATCTAACAAAACATTGTTTAAAAAAACATTTCACTCTGGTAAAAGAGAGTCTTCAAAATGCTAAGAACAGAACATGTGACACTGAGAAAAACCACAGCAGAAACTTTTCTAGGGCATTATTTTCTAATAAGCAAGGGAAATAAACTGCCGTGAAGAGGAATTAATAGTTGCCAACTTCCAAAAACGTACCTGCAATGCTTGCAAATATTTCACTGAAACCAATCAGAATGTACTGAGGGACCTGCCACCAGACGGACATATCAGCTGCATGATACACTGCCGTCCCAATCCTCTGATCAATTGTCTTTTCTTTCACAACCTTTAGTCTATCGCTTTCCAATATTCCTGGAAAATAAAAAGAGGTTTTTATTAATATTATTAGTCCATTGACTTGAGATGGTGTACACTGTTTCAGAATCTGCTGCGGCATTATGACAGCATAAGTCCTGGTTATGCGGCAGGTTATTCTCGTCAAATGTTTGCATAAGAAGGTATCCAGTACCCCCTTACACAAATGGTTCACCATTTGCCTGCAGCAAACAGGATAGGCTAAAGGCTGGTTGGTGTGCAGCCTAGCTCTACCTCCCCAGAACTGCAACAACAACTAGAACAGCCAGCATAATATTATTGAAGTCATCCGTGTACAGTGAGTCATTGGTATCCGCTGGGGTTTGGTTCTAGGACCCCCCGTGGATAATAAAATCCATGGATGCTCAAGTCCCATTAAATACAATGGCATACTGAAATGGTGTCCCTTATATAAAATAGAAAATCAAGGTTTGCTATTTGGAATTTATACTTTTTTTTTTTTTTTTTAGTATTTCCAGGTCGTGGATGCTTGAATCCGTGGATAAAAAAAACTGTGGATAAGGAGGGCCAAGTGTACATACACCAGTGGGGCTTTAAATGCCAGCATCTCAACCACTTTTTCTCTCTTCTGCCATTTTTTACTCTCACAGCAACCCTGCAGAGTGAGGCCAAATGTATCGCCAAATGAGCTTCACAGCCAAGTATGGATTTGAACCAGAGTAACTTAACGCAAGAAGTAAGCAGAACGTAGCTCTCAAATTACAGATTTCTGATTCTGCAAGGGCTTTAGATTCCCAATTGCTTAACAGAAACAACAGTTGATTCATCTCACTACCACCCTGCCTAAATGACACCAGTAAAGAAAAGCCATGTTGGGGTGAGCAAGATTGGAATGAGTGTGGAAAGGACTGTGAACTCACAGCAATGAGCAAAGATATTGGAGGTCAAAGTCTAGTGTGCCTTGCTGCCTGTCTTGAGTGCCACAAGTTAGTCTGCTGCCTTGAGACCAGCACTGAAGGAAGATTCAACTACCATTCCAGTTGGCTTGTATGCATAATGGGGGTGCCATCTTCCCTTCTGTCTCAGGAAGACAATTTTTTAGAATCAGCCCTGCAGATATGACTGCCTTTGATTGTTATTTTTTATTCCTAAGTGCTTGCTTTTTTAAAATGACAAAAGAACAATCTGACCCAGTGGGGGCTTGAACCTGGATCTTCTTAATCCTAGTCCAACAGTGCACCCACATTGGCTCTCCATCCCTACGCTGTAAACCAGGGCTGTCAGAAATGTGAACCTGGGTTCATTTTTTGCAGAACCTCAAGCCCCACAGCACACCCCCAAAGCACACATTTTTGGCCTGGTAGTCCATTTCTAGAACATGGCCGCATAGCCCGAAAAGCCCACAAAAAACTATGGATGCCGGCCATGAAAGCCTTCAATTTCACACACCTTTTTGGCCTGAAACCAAAGTAAAATTGCCTTAAAATGCAGCAGGTTAGCTACTTTTGCCTCCCAACCCCACCAAGTCACCAACCTCTTGAAAAAATGGTAAACTTTCAGAGGAAAATGAAACTATAGGTGACAAGATGTCACTTCTGGCTTGACAGAGACATGGCATGTGGCCTGCTGGGGGTGCATAAGTGAAAACTAATCCCTGCCTTCTGTGCAGCTGCCCACTCCTTCTGTTAAGACTACAGCACTATGGCAAGAATTAAAATGTAAAAAAATATGCTAGCTGATGTACACCACCACAGAGGAACCTGGAAGGTGGAACTAAGACCCAAATGCCATAGCATACACATGGATTTAAAACAAGGGCTTGCAAGTAAGTTTGCTGGCAACTCAAAGCAATCAGGTAATTACTTCTCCACATTCAAGAGAGACCGGATGAGGATCTAACTGCTTTACAACAGGATTACCTGAGCTAAGCAACCATTGCATAAAGTAGGTTTCCTCATATTCACACAAAGAAACACTATAAATGCACAAAGGGGGGCACAAAAGAGAAAAATGTAGAATATTTTGAGAAACCCAGTCCTCTGCACTACTGGATTCAAAAGTGATTGTATTCTTGTTTTATTAACGAGAATTACAAAAATCTGATCTCGTTCCGCGTGGATTAACTGAGAGCTACTGATACGAACAGATATTATTTCATGGAAAGGCAATCTCATTACGACAAACAGACCAAATGCCCCCCTTCCCCAATGCAAAGCCAGTACAACGGCAGCAAACACTAGCAACCTGTGACACTTGTGGGGGAAAAAATCCTGTGGTTGTTGGTTTTATATAAATGCTGTGCTCCAGTAAGCTTCCAAGAGAAGGATGTAAATCCATTTTGATGCCAGTGAATCCTAAAACTCACACAAAACACATGTTTGCAAGCCATACAGTGTAGGTCAGGAGTCTTAAATTGGGTTTCTTTTTTGTTCTGTTTTATTTTGTTTTTGGAAAGACAAGGAGCTGCCTTATCACAAGGCAGACTGAAGCTCAGTCTGGTCCAGAAGTAACTAGCCCAACTCTCTCCATATTTTGAGATAGGGAATGTTAATTTATTGAGACCAATGAAGTCTGCCTCTCTTCCATTTCCAAGCAACTATGTTGGAATGTATAACTGATTCCAGCCTTCCCCAACCTGGAAGCCTTCTGAACATTTTGGACTGCAACAGCTGTTATCTCCAAACAGCACAGCATGCTGTCCAGGATGATGGGCCTTGCAGTCAAACACCTCTAGAAGGGGCCAGGTTAGGAAGGGTATATCCAGCATGCAGCTTTAATTACAAACAACATTCAAGACCTCCAAAATAACAACCAACATCAGCCAAAGGACAGGAGAGCAGCACTCCTTCTTACAGTGGGTTCCCACTTTTGGCCCTCCAGATGTTAGGAATTTCCAGCTCCCAGAGATGCTGGGACTTGGAGGTTTAGCATATTTAAAGGGCAAAATCTGAAAAGCTTTGATGCATCACATACCAGAATGGTAAATTACACCCCCCCCCCAAATCATATTTGTCATGAAACAGAGTCCTGCCCTAAGAAAGGAGGGAGAAATGCCTGGAAGCAAAGCAGATGGGGTTATCTTGTAGTGAACTCATTGGATGATCTTGGGCCAGTTACACACTTTCAGTTTCCTTGCTATGAGGATAAAGTGGGGAGAAGGCAAATCAAGTATGCCATTTTGAGTTTACTAGAGGAAAGATGGATATAAAAGTACCAAAGAAAACATGATGGAATTAGCAGGCTAACTGGGACCCCTGGGCAGAAGCATTGCTTAGGGGACAAGAACACAATGCAACAGATATGTATGCCGGTGTTTGGAAGCGTGTGCCTGCAAAAACACACATATATACTGAGCTCTGGGAACTGAAAGGAAATATATGGAATTTTTTTAGCCTTAAGATTATGACAATGATTATGATGATGATGATTTTAGTGTGAAGAATGTATATGTTTAACTTCAGTCCTTCCAAAGCAAGGGATGTTAAGTCAGAGCCTTTTTTGTCCACAATTCACTGTTAGCTGCCCTCGACCCATGGCAACCCTGTGGATGAGACTTCTCCAAGACTCTCTTTCTTCTACTGTTTTGCTCACATCCTACAGTCTCAGTCCCCTGGCCTTTCTCATTGAGTCCATCCATCTGGCATGTGGTCACCTTCATTTCCTGCTGCCTTCTGCAATAATGCTGCCTAGCATTATTGTTTCTTTTTCTTATGAATTTTGCCTTCTCATGATGTGATTAAAATCCAACAGCCTCAGTTTAGTCATTCTGGCTTTCAGGGATTGTTCAGGCTTGATCTGTTCAAGAACCCATTTGCTTGTCTTCTTGGCTGTCCATGGTATCCTCAGCACTCCTCTCCAGCACCACATCTCAAACACAGTTTATTTTCTTATTTTCGGCTTTCTTCACTGTCCAGCTCTCTGTCTCTCTCTTCACTGTCCATCTGTACATAATGATGGTGAATATGATGGATTCGACAATTCTCACTTTAGTGTTCAGAGCAATACCATTGCTCTTTAGGATGTTTGACTAGTTCCTTCATAGCTTCCCTTCCCAATCCTAGTCTTCTTCTGATTTCTTGACTACAGTCTCCATTCTGATTAATGTTTGAACCAAGGTATGGGAACTCTTTGACTAATTCAATGTTCTTGTTATCTAGGATGAACTTTTATAGCTCTTCCGTGGTCACTATTTTTGTTTTCTTAATGTTCTGCTTCAAACCTACCTTTGCACTTTCCTCCTTGACCTTCTTCAATAATTGCTCCAGGTTACTGCTAGTAGTATTGCATTGTCCGGGTCTGTTCGTTTGTTAATGTTCCTTCCCCCAATCTTCACTCCTCCTGCCTCTGAGTCTAAGCCTGCTCTGCGTACAGATAGAATAGACAGGGTGACAGTATTCAGCCTTACTTTACCCCTTTTCCGATTGGGAACCATTCTGTTTTTCCATACTCGGTTCTGATGGCAGCCTCTTGTCCTGAGCACAGGTTATGCATCAGGATGATTAAATGTAGTGGCACTCCCATTTCTTTGAGTGCATTCCATAGTTGCACTGACACCTAGGGAACTCCGGGAGCTGCAAACCCCCAAAATAATGTGATGTCAAAATAAAGTTTTGACATCAGCTACCTAAGGGACTTCACTCTGCATTGGTAGCACATCCATCAGCCTTTTGCAAAGGAACAGGAAATATGAGGGGAACTTGCTTTCCATTTCTGCACAGCTGGCATCATGTCTGAAAAAGTCCATTTCACTTTTTCACTTTATGCCAGCTGTGAAAAATGGGAAGCACCACTCACTTATGCTTCCTCTTCTCTCTGAAAGCAGGTAACTGATGCCATCAGTGCCCATTCCACCTGGCAGCTGGCATGAGAAGTGGGACAGCACTAGCCTAACTGGGATGGACTACCACTCCACTCTTTTGTCCAAGAATAGATGCCATGATAACTTTTTTTTTTATCATTTTTCTATTCAGAAAGGAAACCTACCCAAAATCTTGTTTTTTCTTATTTCTCTCTTTCTCACTCTCCCTTCATTGCCCTGTCTCGTTCCATTCTTTCCATAGGACAAGGGTAGAGGAAGAAATGTTCTCAGGGCTTACATTCCAGTTTCAAGGGTGCAAGGGTTAAGCCTATTTTTGGGCCCAAACAGATAGGCCAAAATAAAGCTGCTTCAGGTCACTTTGAAGGTATGCTGTTTAAATGACACACACATCTTAAGAGGGTGGAAGCTGCGCCAAAGCTGCACTCCAGTCCTTAGGACTGGATCACAGAATCATACAATCAGAATCGTAGAGTTGGAAGAGACAAGGGCCATCCAGTCCAACCCCATTCTGCCATGCAAAACTCTCAATCAAAGCATCCCAAACAGATGGCCATCATGCCTCTGTTTAAAGACCTCCAAGGAAAGAGATCTGGCTTTGGAGCATGGCTTCCGGCCTCTTAGGACACATGCGTCATTTAAATGGCATACCTCCAAAATGACCCAAAGCAGCTTTATTTTGGCCTCTTAGTTTAAATTTTTTCATTTCAGTGGTTAAACCTTAGTAGGGGTGTCTCAATATTTTAGAGCAGGCAAGAAAACGGCTAGGGGATTTTGGAAGCTCTAATAAACAAAATAAACTTTGGAATAGACAAGTAATCTGAGGCTCAAGATAAAGAGGTACTGCTCCATATAAACCTACCCTTATTATTTTACAATTTGCTTGGGAGGTTCTGCTTGTGTCCCACCAACACAAGATGCTAAGTTTTGGGGGCCTGGGATGGGGCCATTTTTTGTAGCATTACCCCAACTGTGGGGTTTTAGCCTATTAAAAACTAAACAAAGATGGAGCCAGTCCAACCCTAAGAAAGGCTGGACTGGCTCAAATTTTGTTTATCTTTAGATGAGCTGTTAAAGACCTTTAATAATAATAAATAATAAACTGTTTATTTTTATACTGCTTTTCCTCGAGATCAAAGCGGTTCACATCTACTAAAACTATGACCTATGTCATAATACAATATATAAACAGTTAAAACATTCAATTACAGTTACAACTAATCAATGGGATTATCTAAAAAAAGCTATAAACTATCAAAGTATCTTAATCTAATTGGGGAATACTTTCTCTACAGAGAGTCAGGAGGGTATGCTTTCTGACCATTCTAGCCTTTGAATGGTTTGGAACACAATTCACTCTGCTCTTTGTTTGTAAGATTATTTTAATTTTATAATTCATTTAAAGTAAGCATTTACATTTTTATAATTATTTTTAACGTAATTAATAAAAAATTAGTTTTATAATTAGTAGAATTGACTTATAATCAGCAACATAAAATAATTTTAGTCCCTGATGTCTTTGTATACAATGGAAAGGTGGCCTCTAGACAGTAATAACCTGTAACACATAGACAATAAGAATGCTAATAGTAATTGTATCCTCTCTTTGACAGATAAGCTAAGAGCACTAAATTTCAGGGCAAGATCGAAGAAACTTCTTGCCATTTAAAGTTTGGGATTAAATCTTTTGCCGTAATTGTTTTAAAAGTCTACAAATAAAGTTGATTTTCCGGCTGAGTAACCTTCAATACTGCTGGTAAGAATTTACGATATAAGCCACAAAAGTAAGCACAGCTGATGTTCATTAAATCTAATCAGTCACATTCGTGCACAATTTAGAAAGAAATTTAAAAAATAATCGAAACTCTCTAATAAGACACTCCAAATGGCAGCAGACCGCCTGCTGCACAGCAGCCAGGCATCAAAATATAAAAACACAAGTCACAATGCAGGATCATCAGAAACCAAGTGCTCCTGGATCAACACAAAGTCAGTTACCAACCCAATTAAACAAAACAACCAACCAAAAAAACTACCATTACTACCTGCCCATTTTCCAATTTGCAATTCTGTGCAACAAAACAACCCATAACCAATGATATGGTTATATGCTACGGAACAACCCATAACCAATGATACCTTCAAATTGGATATGCGCAATGTACCCTAAGATGCTTCTGCTTCCAAAAAGGCCTGAAAACCTTAAAACTGTTATTAGAACATGGCAGGCAGACATTTAACTGGTATTTGCAAAATGAACAGGTCCTCCAGCCCCGTTGTTAAGTAATTTCACCGGCTTCCAGTTTATTTCTAGACAGAATTCAGACCGCTGGCATAGGATCTTTAGTTAGGACCTATAAAGTCCTAAATAGTCTAGGACTAGAGTATTTTAGAAAGCATATGAAAAGTACAACTCCCATGCGCCTCAATAAATCTAATGAACTGGACTTAGGGACAGACAATACCCCAAATATTATGCACTCAGCAGGAAATCATGCTCCTGAACATGGGATCAAAATAATATTTGAAAGTATTTCCAAAGTGGCCAAAAAACCATGTTTTTCAAGTGCTGAGAAATCCTGATGAGACGAATCCTAGACTGATAAGAATCTCTGCAGTTCAGAACTTATTCTGTGCAAAATTCACACACAGTTGTTTTGCATAGAAAACGGTATTTTCTAAGTAGAAATATTATTCTCTCTCCAGATACTGTTTCCTGTGCAGAAAATTACTGATTCATGTTGTTACTGGGGGTTTATTCTGTGCAAAATGTGGTTAGTTTGCACAGAAAACAACATTTTCTCTGCAGGAAACGGCGTCTTCTGTGAAGGCGATAATAAAAAATTCTGCACAGAAACATTAGAAATTCACAGTATGTGAATTTTGCGCAGCAGAAATCTCAAATTATGAATACACTTTGAAAACTGTAGTTTTTGAAGTCTTTCTCACAGCAGGAAGAAAATTATTAAAAATTATGTGTAGCTTCCTTCAAGAAGGAACTTGGCAAAGAATTATATCCCTAGTGCATTCAGGCCTTAAGTATGAGGCTTACAAGACCTCTGCAATTCCCAATGGCTTTTTTTCTGATGGTGGTTCATTCCAGTTTGCAAAGGATATGGGGCTGTCAGGAAGAGCTGGAGCTAAGCATTCAGGGGCTTAGTTTTTTTCAAGATCTGCGTAACTGAGGGTGGGAAATTGTCAGGCCATCACAAAGGCATCACAATAAGCCACTTTAGCCACCCTTTGCTGCTTTAGCCCTGAATTATCCCACTTCGGATCTGTTGCCCCCGTTTTCCTTTTGTCAGCTCCTGTTTCAGGGTTAGCAACTTGGCAAACATGCCAAGGACAAGCCATAGTTCTGAGTTCAGTTGCAACAACAGGCCAAGGATTAGACAAACCAGAGTCCATAATGCAGCAACAAACCATGGCTTCTGACTGTAGCTTCTGACAAGCTAACAAATTTGGGATGTATAAGCAAAGTATTCCATTAATCCGTACAGACTGCAGAAAGCTGGGCTGCCTTGGTACATAACTTTGACTTTAAAAGATTAAGCAATAATAAAAAATGAACAGCATAAAGGATCCACAGTCTTGCATACAGCATTTGAACCGGCACAGGGTTTTTTTAAAAAGAGAAACCCAGAAGAAATATTCTCGCTTTAAGTTCAAATGACTTTGCAGTAAGAACTTTGCTTGCCCACATATCAAAATGACCTTGTTCCTAATAAGGTAATTACCTCTATCATCAAAAGATGCCGTAATGGCCCTATAAAGTGTCCCACTCTCTGATATATTGGGAGGATTACAAGCCCACAAGATTAATTTATTTAATGCCATAACGCTTTATCAATACACCGGTGGTGGAAGGGTACCAGGACAAGGTTTGAGTAGCCAATGAAACATTGGAAAGGTTGCTTCAGAGCTCTGCGCTGGCAGAGCTGAGCAGTTGGAAATCCTTCTTCAAAAAGCAGCCGTATTTGCAGAACCCACAAAGTCACCATCTTTTCTGCTGCGTATTATGGTTAAGCCTTTTTGAATTGCGGCATTTCCCAAAAAAGACTGATGCAGCAGCAAGTAAGGAAAAAATGTAAGTCTCTGACATCAGAGTCACTGCAACTACAGAGCCACCCTGTGAAGGATTATTCATAAGTCTGGATTTAGTTCAGAAATAACAGAATTCAATGCTGACCCTTGAGCCACAGAGCTCAGTGGTGTTCTGTCAAGCAACCTCACAGGGTTGTTGTGAGAATAAAAAGGAGAGAACAAAAAGAAAAAACAACAATGTTCTTTAGTTTTTCAAGAAACAACTATCCAAAGGTGCTATGACTAGAACCAGGAACCTATAACTATGTGTCTTGAGTGGTGAGGTGTTGGGATGTGTGTTGGGGCATTCCACTGAGAGGGTTTCTAATATCTTAAGGTATTTCCAGCTAAAAAAGATCAGGGGCCCATTTACATCTCACAGTTATAGCACCAATATTTCACTTCACCCAGCATGGCAACATCCTAAGGAATCCTTGGGTCCTGGAGAGCTGCAGCCAGCCATAGTAGTAAACCAGGGTAGGTAATGTTTTAGATATTACAATTCCTTACCCTTGGGTATTATGCATGGAGCATCTGGGAGTTGTAGACCAAAATATCTGAAGGGCCAAATGTTTCCAAACCCTGAAGTACACCTTACCTAGGCCTCAAAAAAACATAACAATAACACAGGCTAGTCACTAACTCTTTCTAACCTGGAAGACTTATGTGTTCTTCCAGAACTTTGTCCAGGTAATAAGGTACCTGCTCTGAATTGCTGCCTTGCCTATGGTTCCTGGGCTCCAGAAAGCTCCAGACATTTTTTATCTGCCGTTCCTCCAAGCAACTGTCCCAAGGTGACCATAGTCCCATATCTGTGCGGATCTGAATCAGTGTCCTCTGGTTAGTCTACCCCAAGGACAGCCCATGGCTCATGAGATGTTGGAAAGCACACATCTCATCAACCCTAAACAACACAGCCAATGGTGAAGGATACAAGCACCATAACTATGGAGTGGTAAATTTGGGGCCTTCCAGATGTTTGTGAATGGCAGCTCCCATCATATCTCATGACTGGTTAGAACTGATGGGAGCTGGAGCCCAACCAGGTGTGCATGGGCACAACTGCCCTTGCCCTTACTACATTATGATCATTCTGAAGGCTATCTCAGGATACTTTCTAGATGATATGGACAGTCCCCAATTCACAAAGATGTTATTCGAGATATTCCCTCCTTCTTGCCTGCAGCAAAGGCAGAACACATCACAAAGAACATCCCAACAGCAATTCTCTTCAGTGACGATGGAAGGAGGCCGTTTCTTTTCAAGACGGGGTCAACCACTTTATCTTTTAGAGGGATGAGAATGAGGATTAGCACTGCATCAAACATGGTCAGCCAAGCAGCTGGGAACTGGAAAAAAAGATGAGATATGAATGAAGTTAGCCACATTCTGCTCAAATGTAATTCACATTTCTCATTCAAAAAGACACCATGGTTTTCCACATAGTAGTGAAGGAAAGAAGCCAGCAGCAAAAAAAAGGGATTGTTTCCCCCCGCAAAGGCTATACATACAATATTAAAACAAAACAAAAAAATGGTTTACAAAATAAATAAATAAACAAACAAACACAAATCAAGTAGGAATAGCAGAGACCACCCGTCTTTAACCTCGTGCCCTCCAGGTGTGTTAGTATATAGCTCCCATCAGCCCCAGCCAGCACAGCCAATGGAAAGGATGAGCATTGTAGTCTAACACATCTGGATGATGCTTGTTTGGTGAAGACTTGTGCTAGCTTGGCCACAGCTCAAAAGTAGTTGCCCCTCCTAACTTGCAGATCTGGGATCCGCAACTCTGAATACTCACGGAGGAGTGACCTCGAGCGTGTCCATTCAAGCATGTGGGGTTCGGATATGTGCAAGCCTTCATTTTCACAGGAGGGTACACAACGGATCTTCCCCAAAAACAGAGGGCCAACTGCAGTTAGAACGGCCTGATATTTTCAAGTACACACAACTGCTTCTGCCTGCAATTGATGGAAAAGCTACAAAGGTAGTGTCTAGTGTTTGCTGAGACTACCAGATGAAGTTTCTAGGTATAGGTCTGTGCCTAACAAAATCCTCAAAAGCGAAAGTTACTTACTGGTATTACTCCTTGTGGCCTAGTAGCAGACAAATCTAAGTATTTATATAAAAAATGTAAAGGGTGCAACAGAGGTAGACACCTGCCATGTGTTTCAGACTATAATGGCCAGCACCATCAACCAATAAGCTGGCTGAGGCCAGTGGAAGTTGAAATTCAACACATCTGGACAGCACTAGGTTGCTTACACTCCTTCTCAAAAGTTGCGGAATCCATCTCCAGATTACCTTATTAGACTTCCTTAAGTTACATGACTTAGGACTCAGATGAGTAATGTGCAGACCTCCAGAGGTCTTGGACGTTCAATTCCCACTACTCCTAAACACTGGCTATGCTGGGCATGGCTGACGGGAGTTTCAGTCCAACATCATTTAGAGGGTCATACCTGGTTTTAAGAGGACACTATTCTCCTACAACTGATATCAAGAAAGCTTAGACAAGTTAGGGTTGGTTTTCTTTTGACAACTCCCAAAATTCTCAGCTGATGGATGTTTTCCCCTAAGCTATTTATCCCAATAGGTTGTGATTATAGTTAAAGTCCTCAACAGGACACACCAGACAGAATGTAAAACAGAAGCCTCACCCTATGCCACTCCCTCAAGATCTAGATGGTCTTTGTGATCTTTCCTATGGATTTTAACAATTCCAGGATGAATTCAGAATCAGTTTGTGAATCATGCAAAAATGACAGGATCCAGAAACTTTGTATTATCGTTAGCATTTTTCAAGGAGGAGACCATACCTCCTCCCCACACAATGGAACAAGGTTCATTAAGTTCCTTGTAAGGCTTTTATCACTCAGTTCATTTTGGAATCTTGTTAATAAAGCACCATCATCTTGGAGGAGGCAGAGATTCCATTAAGCCCTATTAATCATGGAAACACCTGTCTGCTAAATGATGGATTATGCCACTCATATCTGATAAACAATGCCCTGCAAACTATTGAAATAAATAAACACAAAGATGGCTTTTTAACAGCTATTAGAGCTAATATTGATGAGATGTGTGACACAAAGCAGTCGAAAGTCAATTATGTATTCCCCGCTACTCCCCTTCGCTTCAAAAACCACATGTTTTCCAACATGATTTTGCTCAACCGCTTCTCATAGCTAGAATGCTTTTCCCAAACCAAGCATTCTCCGTTTTGCATTGCCGTTGGCATGATCATCTAACCACCTGTTCATATTTAGTACTGTTGCTACTGTCGTGATTGTTTTATTATTTATATCCCACCTTTTCCCCAGTCTCGGGACCCAAGGTGGCTTACAAAAGTTAAAACAGACAAAGCTAGAAGTTCACATCATGCAAAAAGTAAAATATAATTAAACTATCAATACATTTAAAAAACAGTTAACCCATCTATCCTCTCTCCAGGAAGGGAATTCCAGAGCCTGGGAGAAGCCACTGAGAAGACCTTCTGCCATGTTTCCACCAGAGGTACCTGTGAGGATGGTGGGTCAGAGAGGAGGATCTTCCTAACAAATCTAAAACCATGAGCATGCTCTTATGAGAGAATAGAGATAACATGGACCCAAGCCACACAGGGCTTTATGAGCCATAACTAGCACTCTGAATTGTGCCCCAAAAGAGACCCGCAGCCAGTGGAGCCGTTGAAGTGATAGAGTTGTATGATCCCTGTAAGCAGCCCCAGTTAACACTGCCTGCTGTTCTTTAATAAATAATAATAATAATAATAATAATAATAATAAAGATTTATTTCTAGCCTGCCCAATCACGAAGAATCCAGGCGGGTTACAACAATAAAATACATCACATTACCTTAGACCTACCCCCCATTCCCAGTACTAAAACAGAATTAAACAGTAATAGCATAAAAACATTAAAAACATTAAAGACATTTTAAAAAAGGCAGAAACATAGGCAGGGAAGAATAGACAAATGAGGGGACAAATATCTCTATATCTGGGGAGGGTAACTAAGTTGGAAAGGCCTGCCGGAAGAGATCCGTCTTGAGTGCTTTCTTAAAAGCTGTCAGAGTGGGAATGTGACAGATCACCTCCGGCAGGTCGTTCCATAGTTCTGGAGCAGTAATAGAAAAAGCCCTCTGGGAAACTGATGTTAGCCTAGATTTTTTTGGCTGTAGTAGATTTCTTCCAGAGGACCTTAGTGTGTGGGACGGACAATAGGGAAGAAGGCATTCCCTCAAGTACTCTGGGCCCAAGCCATGTAGGGCTTTAAAGGTAATCATCAACACCTTGTACTTTGCCCGGAAAATAATAGGCACCCAGTACAGGGACTTCAAGACCGGTGTTTTATGGCCCAGTTCTGGAAGGAATTAAAAACCTTCCTGTTCCGACTAGCATTCCCCGACACAAGCTCCAGCTAGTCTTCCCCCCTCTGACAGCAGTGATGGCTGGTTGACGGGGTTTTAATATTGGTTTTAACAGTTTTATTGTATTTGTACTGTTGTTATTTTGATTTGCTATGTTGTTGTATTGTATAGTTTTGATTTGTTGTGAACCGCCCTGATCACAGGAAGAATAAAATTTTTATTATTTTATTATTATTTTATTATTCCTGGAAGTTCCCGTGATCAATCTGGCTGCCATATTTTGTACCAACTGAAGTTTCTGAACTTGGCACAAGGGTAGCCCCAAGTAGAGCGCATTACAGAAGTCCAATCGAGAGGTTACCAGTGCATGTACTACTGTTTCCAGGTCCCTTGGCGGTCTTGACTGTTACATCCAACTGAGCTGTCAGTTGGAGCGACGAGTCAAGGATGACCCCCAAGCTGCGAACAGAATCCTTCAGGGGAAGTGTGACCCCATCCAGAACTGGCTGACATAACTCCATTCTTGGATTCGGGGTTCCTATAGCAAGTACCTCCGTCTTACCTGGATTCAGCTTGAGTCGGTTTTTCCTCATCTAATCCATTACCGCCCCAAGACAGGCATTCAGAGGAGAGATGCCATTCTTAGTCACTGCTTCAGTCCGAGACATAGACAAGTATCTTTGGGTGTCATCAGCATACTGATAACACCCTGCCTCACGTCTCTGGATGATCTCACCCAGCGGCTTCATGTAAATGTTAAACAGGATTGGGGACAGAATCGCACCTTGAGGGACGCCCGATTTGAGCTCACTCTTGGCCAAACAACTGTCTCCAAGCGACACCATCTGGAACCTGCCCGAGAGGTAGGACCGGAACCACTGCAATGCAGTGCCTCCAATATCCAGCTCTCTCAGGCGTTCCAGAAGGATACCATGGTCGATGGTATCAAAGGCCGCTGAGAGGTCCAAGAGCATCAGCATGGTCACACTTCCCCTGTCGATGCCCAGACAGAGATCATCGACTAAGGCAACCATGGCAGTCTCAACTCCATATCCTGTCCTGAATCTGGTTTGAAATGGATTCAGAAAATCCGTTTCCTCCAAGACTGCTTGTAGTTGATTGGCGACCGCTGTCTCGATCACCTTGCTTAGAAATGGTAGTAATGAGACTGGTCTATAGTTATTTCTATCCAGGGGGTCCAGGGAAGACTTTTTTAAGAGTGGTCTAACTACTGCCTCCTTGAGACAGGGAGGCAGGGAGCCTTTCCTGAGGGATGCATTAATTATGTTTTTCAGCATCACCATGATTTTTCTCCCCCCCCCCCCCCCCGAAAGCCAGCCAGGTTGGGCAAGGGTCGAGAGGGCAAGTCCTCTTTTTTAAACTACTAAGAAGCTTGTCCACATCCTCAGTACTGACCAACTCAAATTGATCCAGTCTAACAGTAATGGCGGAGGCACTGGATGCCTCTCTAGTTGTCTCCTCAAACTGGCATCCAAATCAGCTCTTACCCGAGAGATTTTATCTGCAAAATAATCATTAAAAGCGTCACAGCAGGCTTCAGAAGAATCTAATAAAGGGTTCTGGGTAGGAGGTAGTTGGGTTAAGTTCCTCACTACCCTGAACAGCTCAGCTGGACGAGATTTTGCAGACGCGATAGTTGCAGAATTGAAGGATTTCTTAGCTACATCTATCGCCACTTGATAGGACCTAAGAAAGGTTGAATGAAGTGTCTTATCGGATATGAGTTGAGATCTCTGCCACTGGTGCTCTAGTCGTTGTCCAGCCCACTTCATTTGTCTAATATCTTCCTTATACCATGGGTTACGATTTTAAGCGGGTTGGAAAGGACGCTTGGGAGCGATCATGTCAATCGCTCTGGTAAAGTTGTTATTCCACATATTAACCAGAGTTTCGACATAATCGCCAGCACTGCCAACCATAATACCCTCTAGGGCTTCTTGGAACCTGACGGGTTCCATCAGCCTTCGAGGGCGGACCATTCTAATCGGTCCTCCATCCCCGGAGGGAGGGATAGTGGCCTTCAGTCCAACCTTAACCAGGACTGTCGACTTTATGTCAACTGAAGTTTCTGAACTCTCAAGGGCAGCCCCACATAAAGTGCATTACAGTAATCCAAACAGTACACAAACAAAGCATGTGTTGTGCACCTTCAAGTAGTTTCTGATTTATGGTGACCCTAAGGCAAACCTATCATTGGGTTTTCTTGGCAACTTTCTTCAGAAGGAGTTTGCTACTGCCTTCCTCTGAGGCTGAGAGGATGTGACTTGTCCAAGCTCACCACATGGGTTTACATGGCTGAGACGGGATTTGAACACTGGTCTCCAGAACCTTAGTCCAACGCTCAAACCACAATCATATCAGACTTCTCCAGGAATTGTCACCGCTGGAACACTAACTTTAACTCTGCAAATACACTCCAGGCCATTGCTGAAACCTGAGTTTCCAGTATTGGGGTTGAATCCAGAAATTAACCCAAGTAGCAAACTTGTTTTCAAGGGGATACGTAAACCTATCCAGCACAAGCCAAATGCCTATTCACCAGGGTGACTTAAGTTATCTCTATTCCATAGCCAGGGCTGCAGCCAAGTTGAAATGGATGTCCAGAAACCCCTGAAGGTGTGAAGCTACCAGATGCTATTTATTTATTTGATTTATAGCCCGCCTTTCTTTCAGCATGGGAGAAAAAGAAAACCCAACGACAGGTTTGCTTTTCTCCAAGGCAGTGAAAACGTGTTCAAAAATCTAATGTTAAAAGCTGGCTGAAAGTTGTCCAATAGGGTGAGATCAAGGAAGGCTTATTCAACAGTGGCCTTGTAACTGCCTCCTATAGGCATGATGAAATTATGCCCTGTTTTACAAAGGCACTGATCACTCCCTCAGTGACTCTCAAAATGGTCAGTACCAGTATTGTTGCTTTACAAACTCTATGATAGCATTTAAGTTACAAACTCTAGGGTGGGGGGGAGAGGTGTAGGACGCATGCATCATTTAAACAACATACCTCCAAAGTGACCCAAAGCAGTTTTATTTTGGCCTGACTGTTCAGGCCCTATGACTCTGGAGTCCAGGGTTCAATTCCCAGCTTGCCCAAGAAACCTACTGGGTGACCTTGGGCAAGCCACACTTTCTCAGCCTCCAGGGAAGGAAATGACAAACCTCCTCTGAACAAATCTTGCTACGAAAACCCCGTGATAGATTCACCTTAAGGTTGCTATAAATTGGAAATTACTTGAAGGCACACAACAACAACAGCAGCAAACCAGTTAGCATCCATGGCACTGGTAGTAGTATCAGATGCTCACTATACAGGCCTTTGCGAGTGCTTTTAGACAAGGAGTCTGTCCCTTCTTGGTTCCATACAGCAGTTGGTAAACCACTGACACTAACTACCCATGGCATGGAGGCCAAAGAAACCCAAGAAGCAGAGAGATTAGAAATTCATTTTCCCTGAGGATGTAAACTCATTAAAGTAGCATCACATTCCATCTGTACCAGCACGGAGCAATCAGCAGAAAACTATTTATGGCAGCATTAGAGTATTGTGAGAGATCAGAGGTTAAGCTACATGTTCAGAGGGCATGCACACAAAGTGTTTATAATATAGATATTTACATGTGCATGCACACACACATAGGGAATAGGCCTCCTACTCAATCTTATTTCCTTGCATTCAACACTCTAAAAAAATCCTCAACGGCGCCAATCAATAGCAGCCGTTATCTTTCATTAAAATTCCATCCCTGGAGACAATGGCAGAGGTCAACTTTGCCATGGCTTTATTCACTCGCAACATGGAGGACTGCGGCTGTCCATTTCTATGCTCAGCTAAGTGGCTGCTGGAAAAGTTCAAGCAGAAGAGGTGAGAAAGCTCAATTAATATTTGAAAACCTTCCCAGGATCCTGTGTAAAAGGCCCACGCAGATTACCATTTTTAATTATTGTTATGATTAAATATTCAGGTTCAGAGAGGTTATGCCAAGATCTTGAGCTACGCCAGGAATTCTGAAAACCAGCAGAAGCCCTGGATGATGCAACAAGTTGCTTGCATTCATTCACTACAAGGGAAAAAATGTCCCTCTTAGGCATAGGAAAAAGATCTTGAGCCAAAATGTTCAGCAGCCCAGCTTTGGCATTTTTGCCTCCCATACTGAATGCCCATCACTACTCTTGAACTTGAACCAGGGTGCATTACCAGTCCTGTCATGTGGCTCAGCATGCCAAGTCAGGTGAGATCCCAAAGACTAATCTCTGCCCACCAAAACCGATGAAAGTCCTAATCTGGCCAGAATTTTCTCCTTAGTCTGAACAACTTGACTTCTGATAATAAGACAGGGCAGGCTTTATTTCCTACCTTAACACATTAGACCCTCAGCCTCTTAACCAAAGCTTAGAAGAAATATCTTTGTGGACACAGAATCCCCCAGCTATAATGGCTGGGAGATTCTGGGAGCTGTTTTACAAAACCACCTCCAAGCTCCAGTTTTGATCTCCTGTCACTTAGACAGTAAAGGGAAACCTCTGAGTCTCGGAAACTCCAGCACAGCCAATTTTGTGCTCCTGGGACCTATGCGTTTTGCACAGACTGCCAAAAATTGAAAAGAAAAAAAAACAAACATAAAACCCAATGTCTAGAAGTCTATTCTGCTTTTGAAAAATTGCTGCTTTTTTGGTGTGAAACAGTGCAGGGCTACACTTGCAGTCTATGTAAAAGGAGAACTGTTACTCCAGGAGGTTTTCCAGGAGAGGCAATGTACCCCTATTTTGGCAAGTGAATGTTGGGAGTCTGGAGGTTATGGAGGATGTTTCGATTACTCAACAGCCGCTCTAAAGATTTTGGTCTACCACTCCCACCATCCCCACTCAGCATGGCCAATAGTAAGGGGAAGGAATTGTCCAAAGGACCTGGAGCACCCACCACCCACCACTGGTCTTAGACCATGTTGCCTCTGCTCTTTCTGACTACTTCAACTATATATTCCCTCCCGTCTCTCCTAGACCCTGCTACTCTCACCCCTCCACACCATCCCTCCTGCCTGAGCTCAGAATCTCTTCTACTACTTTGAAAGTTTTGCCCCCTGGAAGAATGTTGCTTCTTGAGACATAGTTCTTACAAATTGCTTGAAATTGCTGACTTGTTAATATTAAGCAGGTTAGGCTTTTTGGATTAAAAGCCTCATTTATAAATACTGCATTAAAACCACCATGCATTATGAATATGGGTTATTAGCATGATAGGGACGTGCACAGAATGCTTTTGGAAGGGTGCTAGGCACACACCACTAGGAAGTCTCTGAAGAGACAGGAGCCCCATGACACAACTTCAGTGCCTTGCTTTGACACCAATGAATCATTTAAGCACCCCTGCGGGGACAGCACAACAGAAAGGGAAAGACAGGTACAGGAACATGACTATAAGGAAGGGTCTAGTGTTTCACTTTCAAATGACCCAACTCTTGTATTGTCCATTATTTCCACATCATGTAAGTGGGCACCATTCCTCTGAGCTGCAGTAATCCAAATAGTTTGAGGAGGGGGAAAGCAGGAGAGACACTAGCTGCTGTCACACTGCAGAACGAATGGAGTTTAACGCTGCTTTAACTGTCATGGCTCCATCCTATGGAATCCTGGGATTTGTAATTTGTTGTGGCACCAGAGCTCTCTGACAGAGAAGGCTAAATATCTCACAAAACTACAACTCCCAGAATTCCATAACACTGAGTCAAGGCAGTTAAAGTGGTGTCAAACTCCATTCATTCTGCAGTGTAGATGCAGCCACTGTTATGATTTTGATAATTTCTAGCACCATGGGCAGAGAGCCTCTGAGTATTTGGTTTTTGTCTTTTCCTCTGCGAACATGGCCTGATTGTTTTTTAAAAAAACAAACAAACAAAAAACAACAACAAGGGACCACTGCAATAAAAGGACCCATTTCTTATTTTCACACATTTCTGTCCACATTCCCATTCTTCCGCTTACTTACTGTATGGCTGCTTGAAGTGCTGTTAGAGGTGGCATTTGAAAACTGTGGGATCCTCAAATGCAGGCTCTGGAGGACGTATGTCGTCTGCATCTGATATTAAAAGAAAATATTGTACAATGTCACAATAATGCATTACTTTTTATAGACTGCATGAGGATAGACTCCTTGCCCCAGGGAGCTTGCATTCCATCTGCCAACATTAGCAAAGACAACATATGTTTGCTTGTTTCTAAAATCAAACACCATTTCTTTTTAATAAGAAATATAGATTTGCAAATAGATTCAGTTTACAGGCTGCTCCCTGACTCACATCCGCAGAAGTGATTATTCTTTTCACCCTCATCTACTTCCACCCAGCCACCATCTCTCAAACCCTTCAGGGCCAGGACTGAAGATGTGATGGCCCAGAAAAAAAATGGAGAAATAAAAGGGTCCCACAGGGCTCTGTTCTGGGTCCAGTGCTATTCAACAAGTTTATCAATGACTTGGAAGACAAAATTGAGGGCATACATATCTAATTTGCTGATGACACCAAACTAGGGGGAGTAGCTAAAACCCCAGAGGACAGGATCAAAATTCAAGATGGCCTGAATAGACTAGAAAGCTGGGCCAAAGCTAACAAAATGAAATTCAATACAGAGAAATGTAAGGTAAAGACCACTTAGGGCGGAAAAATGAAATGCACAGATATAGGATGGGGGACACCTGGCTGAATGAAACTACATGTGAAAGGGATCATGGAGTCCAAGTAGACCACAAGTTGAAACATGAGTCAACAGTGCAATGCGGCAGCTAAAAAGGCCAATGCAATTTTAGGCTGCATCAATAAAAGTAGGCCTGTTACAGACAGCCAAAATAAAGCTCTGCTTCGAGTCACAGTGGAGATATGGTGTTTCAATGATGCATGCGTCCTAAGAGTCCAGAACTCACACCAAAGCCATGCTCCAGCCCTAAGGACTGGAGCATGGCTTTGGTGTGGCTTCTGGACTCTTAGGGCGCATGCATCATTGAAACCTCATATCTCCACTGTGACTCGAAGCAGCTTTATTTTGGCTGTCTGTAACAGGCCATAGTGTCTAGATCAAGGGAAGTAATAGTGGCACTCTATTCTGCTCTCGTCAGGCCCCACCTAGAATACTGTGTCCAGTTCTGGGCACCACAATTTAAAAGGGATGTGGAGAAACTGGAGCATGTCCAAAGGAGAGCGACTAAAATGGTGAAGGGTCTGGAAGCCATGCTTTATGAGGAACGACTTAGGGAGCTGGGGATGTATAGCCTGGAGAAGAGAAGGTTAAGAGGCGACATAATAGCCCTGTTTAAATATTTGAAGGGATGTCATATTGAGGAGGGAGCAAGCTTGTTTTCTGCTGCTCCAGAGACTAGAACATGGAACAATGGATGCAAGCTCCAGGAAAAGAGATTCCACCTCAACATTAGGAAGAATTTCCTGACAGTAAGGGCTGTTTGACAGTTAAATACACTCGCTCGGAGTGTAGTGGAGTCTCCCTCCTTGGAGGTCTTTAAGCAGAGGCTGGATGGTCATCTGTCGGGGATGCTTTGATTTGGATTTCCTGCATGGCAGGGGGTTGGACTGGATGGCCCTTGTGGTCTCTTCCAACTCTATTTATGATTTTATGATTCTATGATTTCATCCTCCATAAGCCATAGATGACTTGAGGCCAGTTAACAACAATTGTGAGGGCAGTTAAGAACAACAATAAATTTTTGGTGGAGGAAGAGGAGAGGGAAAACGTTTTCCCATTTTTTGTCGCCACTCCTATTCTTTATATCTTTTGCAGTTCTATAGAAACACAGTATGAGGCACAGAATTTTGCTCTTATGTTACTTTTAAAATAACAAATGTATTTTGACGTCTCCTATACCTGTTTTAACGTTATAAGCTGCCTTGAGTCCCAGGGATTGGAAAAAGCTGCAATGATGGTGATGGAAGATGGGAGGAGAAGGAAGTGGTGGCTTTCATTTAGGCAGGCCTTTGACTCTTAACTTACTGTAGTAGAAAGGGGGTGTGCCATCCTTTTCGCTATATTTTAATGTGTTCTTAAACTAGCTTAATTTAGTGTTTTAGAAGTGCGGTTTATATAATTTAAAATTTTTTTGTATCAAATAGTTGTACTTTGTTTTAATCTTTTGTAGGAGGACCTAGGTCCCATTCTGGGAGAAAAGTGGGATAAAAATTAAAATTAAATACAATTGGCCCTCCACATTTGCGGTTTTGAATTCTGCATATCTCTGATTATTTGCGGGCTTGATTAACATGTTCTCTCTAAGAATCTCTAGGTCCTCCAGCGCAACTCTGCCAGAGGTTGACCATAGAGCTATGCTGGGAGAACCTAGAAGTTCCTAGAGAAAACACTTCTCTAGGCATTTGTAGGACCTCCAGCATGATTCTATGATCAACTTCTGGCAGATGTTAATCATAGAGTTGCATTGGAGCGAATGTGGAGGGACCATTGTACATTTTCTCAGAAGAGGTAGCCTTTCTCTCTCCTAATGGAGAGACTCCCTCTTCAAAAACAGAGCCTAGTGCAATCACTGTGTGCATCTTCTTAAAAAGCCTTTACCAAGCTGAGCTGGGTTCTATTGCAACTCCCATAATCTCAGACAGCAGGTTGGGGAAGCTGATCTTTCACAATTGTTCAGTAACATCCAAAAGGGTGACCTTATACTGTTGTGCGGCTGCATAGACCCCCATCATCACTTTTTAAATAGCCCTTAGCCCCTCCAGATTCCCTAAACTCCCCCTTCTGTAGCTAGAAAAAGGGAACTGCTTCTTTTTGATGCCTCCAGAAGCATCTTGCTTCTTAGTAGATTGCTGAGCTCTCCCATACTACTGAATATCAAAGCACCCCACCACCAAAATAATAATCATATTTCAGTATCAGAAGTGGACTTTCAGACACATGGAGTATTTATAGCTATTTTTCCAGGGGTTCAAGGCCATCAACAGTAATAAAAACAATAATTGTAATGCCAAATGACTGTGCATAGATCTGACAATAAATAAATAAATGCAGTCTGTTACTAAATAGAACACAGAGGACACACAAAGTAAAGACAGGTGTGGGAAACCCCTGGTTCTTCAGATGCTTTCAACTACAAGTCCCATATTCCCTCATTACTGGTCATATTGGGCGGGACTGGTGGGAGTTGAAATACAAAGCATCTAGAAGACCCCTGCTGAAATACAGCCTTATCCCAATCCCTTTCACATCTGACAGTGATGGAGTAGATCTGGACTAATTTTCACAGACTGTAAAGAATAGGGATCCTGCACCCGTGGCACTAGCTAAATGGGTCCCAGTCACCAACCTGAAAATAGACCATCCAGTAAGGTATGAGAGCCAAGAAGACAGGAATGATTTTAACAAGCGCTTTGACATCCTCAACTTTGTCTTCCCTGAACGGTCCTCCACGGGAGGCTTTGGCCATCTCAAAGAGACTTTGTTTGGGAGGCTGGTGCTGAAGGATACCCTGGCTATCCCTTTCAAAAGGAAAAGAAAGGGGAGACAAGAAGAAGAAGAAGAATTCAAACATTCAAAACCACTGAAAATGTTTGGGATCCTACGTATCAGGGTGGTAAATCTCAAGCCCTGGAGGTGAACCTGGCCCACCTAGCCTTCAGAGAAGGCCACCTCCCACCAAGACCCTATTATTAGGTGGATTCCCAGTCATAACATGTTATATTCCATATTTTAAAATGTCGAAATACTTCTCTAAGACTTAGGGCTTGAACAGTCAGGCCAAAATAAAGCTGCTTCGGGTCACTTGGGACGTATGCTATTTAAATGATGCATGTGTCCTAAGAGTCCAGAAGCTGCCCCAAAGATGTGTTCCAGTCCTTAGGACTAGAGCGTGGCTTTGGCGCAGCTTCTGGCCTCTTAGGACGCATGCAGCATTTAAACAGCATACCTCCAGAGTGAGCCGAAGCAGCTTTATTTTGGCCTGGCTGTTCGGGCCTTTATTACTAGCAATGAGACCTTTAAGTTGACCGTTTCAACCCATCCCTTTTGCTTTTGGTACCCCACCACCACTGAAATCCCACCCATCCCACAGAACTTCTCTGAAATTGAATTTCCCTCATTCTAAAGGAAGTTCTGCCACTTTGGCATACGGAATAGGTAATCCAACCAAACATGCACACACCTAGAGGAGAGTGTACTTTGGTGAAGACTAGGTTGCATTGACTGGTAAGGCTCTGCAGGGTTCCATATATGGGAACAGAGCAGAATGGTCTCTCCGAGTCTCACCTGGAAATGCTGGGGACTTAATGCAGGACTTTCATCATGTACAACAAAATACTGGACCACTAATCTCTTTACCCCATTCTTGGATGTGGGAGGTACCCCCCTACACACACACACACACACACACACACACTCCACATACCTGTTCCTGGTATATTCTTCTGACTTTTTCTGGGAACAGCAACAATAAGCTAGAATTTTAAACATGTCCGTGAAGGCACTGCCATCCGGGGGCTTTGTGATGAAGACGCTTTGACTGCACAGGAATACAAAGAAGGATACCCCGATGCAAATAGCTGGGATGATGTAGCCAGTGCGAAAATCCACATTCTGCTGGATATATGCAATGCCTCCTAAGGACAGGATGGCTCCCAAGTTAATGCTCCAGTAAAACCAATTAAAAAAACGCCTAGTGGCTTCAGGGCCTCGATCCTTGACCTACAAAAGATGTTTTTTAAAAGAAATAAAATGACGTATTTCAAAAGATTAACCCCCCCCAATGGTCCCCATTATCAGTCTCATCCATAGAACAGTTATAAAGTACCACAAGAGTAGAACTGCATCAGATATCATACTTTCTTTAGCAGCCCTACTTATCTAAAAATTGCCTCCTGTGGTCAACAGCATACTATCAGATCACCAAAGATAAAAATAAATGAGAACGCAGGCCTGTCACCAACAGAGTGCATTTGAAGAACACAAAATAATAATAATAATAATAATAATAATAATAATAATAATAATAATAATAAT
>NC_056531.1:5723699-5781970 GCF_019175285.1 Sceloporus undulatus
TTTTAAAAATGTTCATATACTTCTAAGGACATACTTAAAGCTGGGATGGGAGACAGCCAAATATGTATCGGGGGCTGTAGGCTATATTTCAGAGGAAGGAACTGGCAAAACCATGCATGAGTATTCCTTTCTATGAAAATCCTAGGAAATTCATGGGATCATCATAAGTCAACAGGCAAACTAAAGGTGCATGCACACAAACGCACGCACACACACACACATATACACACACACACATGGGGAGACTTCTAATAAAGTTTCTGGACTACAAATCCCATAAGCTCCTATTCAGCCAGGCCTCTGACCATGCTGGCTGAGCAATTCTGGGAAGTGTAGCCCCAAATAGGTTTTCTTTGGCTATTTGTGACAACTGACACTTTCCTTCCCCATTCCCATACATATTATTATTTAAACAACATACTGCAATTTGCATGCGCAGTGGACTGTGCAGTTTATTGAGCAAGGATCGTTCACTTCCTAACCTCTTGGACCTAACAAAGACAACACTGCAAAAGACAATTTAACAACAACAGAACAGTGGCTAGTATTATTAATACTAGAAGGATTAGAGGAGAATCCCATGACTCGATACCTCTCTGTGCAAAACCAAATTCACTGCATATATAAAGCTAACTAGTTAGGGAAAACACAGCTGATATAGAAGACCCTCTTGTTTTGATTTTTCATCATACTGTATGGAAGGACAGGCGGGTAACTGTCAGAGACGCAACAGACTTGGGGGTTGGACTGGATGGCCCTAGCGGTCTCTTCCAACTCTACGATTCTATGATTCTATGAGACTCACGCCTGGAGCCATGTTAGAGTGGGTCTGGTGTGTTGGGAGAGATGAGGAGGTCCAGGGGGATGTTTGTAGGATTCAATGCCATTTAGCTGCAGGGTACTGTGTGGGAAGGAATGAAGGCCACTGGGAGGAGGGTGAGTTGCAGGGAAGCCTAAGTTGGAACCTAATCTTCAATAAAACTTTTCTAGATTCATCCATAAAGTCTTTTCTTTGATTTAGTTAGAAACAGGGCATCACTTTAACCAAGCAACATCATTCATGCGCGACTCCATCTGCAGATGCAATTTTACAACCAGCAGAGGTATTCCAGAAAGCTTGCCAAGAGCGGATGTACGGCTACACATCCTGAGAGGAAGAACTAAGAGAAGTAAAATATAGTTCTGAAATGATCAAATTTATTCTCTATTAGCATACCATCCAACACTGAATACTTGCAAATGTTGCTGCCTAAGACCCCTAGTCTTACAATGAGAATCACTGCCAAAGCAATCCCACATGTCTAAGAACTCTCATCCTCATGTACTCAGAACAGACCTTCTGTGGCTTTCTACCCTGTCTCAACAAACTATGGCCTAAAGCAGACGGGCCCAAAGGTCTGTCATGACTGTCACGCCATGGTGGGAGTGTGGCGTTTAAATGACGCTTGCTCCCAAACTGCCAAAGCCATGGTGGGGCTGCCTGGAGTGGCCCAAGCCCAGTCACAAAAGGAGCAGATTTTGTCCACTCCTTGCAGACCACGTGTGTTTATAATAGAATGGGTAATTTCCCCAAAGAATAGGTTCGCCTTGACAATAAAAAAGTAAAGGTAAAAGTAGTCCCTTGATATGAATGTCTACTCGTAACTAGCTGTAGGGTGCAGTGCTGATCTCTGTTATTAAGCCAAAGAGCTCGCAAGTTACTTTTGGGTTTGCAACATCCTGAATGCCCCAGCCAACATTGCCACTTGTCCAACATCACTCAGGGCCTGAACACATGAATCTTAAGAGGCCCAAAGCTGCGCTCTAGTCCCTAGGACTGGAACGTGGCTTTAGCACAGCTTCTGGACTCTTAGGACACATGCTTCATTTAAACAGCACACTTCCAAAGTGGCCCAAAGCAGCTTTATTTTGGTCTGTCTGTTTGGGCCCTCAATGTGTCTCGCTGGCCATGCTGGCTGGAGCATTCTGGCCCTGGACTCCTTCGACCATCCCACTCCATTCAGGTGTGGCGGAGAACCCAATCTAAGCTGCAGTGTTCAACAGTAAGATAGTCCTTCCTTTCGGGACAGCCCTGAGTACATGGCCACACACATTGGTAACGTGCGTCAAAAGCCTTCCAGCTTCTTCAGCAAAAAAAGAGCAAAGTCAGAACAGTCTTTTATGATTGGAAAAACAGGGATAAAGCCCAGTAAACAGCAGCAGTCGAAACCTAGGAAATTGATGTGCTTTCATTCTAAGAGAGTTCTGTATTGGTCTCTATAGCACATGTCAGAGAGATATGGCCTCGAGGGGCAGCTCTGTTTAAAGAGATAAATGAATTTCTTTGAGAGAGAATAGCATTTGTTATAGGAATACCTCCACTGGGAAAGGAAGCGCGTCGGAGAGATCCGTTATACAGAGTGCAAAGCTCATGATCGACTAGCGTTTCTGCTCTGTCATTGTGGCACAGCTGTCAAGGAAAAAGTTGCCATCTCCACAGGGGAGAAAAACACAGTACAGCATAATTCATACTTCATTTCGCTGAATCATCACCAGATCTTATTTTACTGAGCCGTTTGTGCCTTTCAACTTATGCCGACCTGACAATCTCACACAGCAACATGACAGTCAATCTGGCCCATGCTCTGTCACAAAGGTGCAACTTGTTTTTAACGGCATGCAAGTATTCCATTTCCTCCATTTTGGGATTAGTGCCAATACGGTCGAGCGTAGAGTAAACCTGTGAAACAGCTTTGTACCTATAATTCAAAGACATAGCTGTTTTAAGTCTGGAAAATCAATATGCAAAAGAGTTTTGCAGCACCTTTGAGACTAACTGTAAAAAAAAATGCTGGTAGCATGAGCTTTCCTAGACCTGAGCCTACTTCATCAATAATGGCGTCTCAGGAAGTAGAACCAAGTCTAGGAAAGCTCGTGCTACCAACTTCTTTCTTTCAGTTAGTCTCAAAGGTGCTACAATATCCCTTTCCATAATGTACGTGTAATGGAAATTTACTCCTCTATTGATGAGTGTGTGTGCATAGACATATACACGTTTTGAACACTGTTCACAGAGGAAGACTCCTTTGTGATCCTGATGTTTCAATCCAATTTTACCTTTTTGTTGGTTCTTATCAAAGCTCCCCATTGCTTTCCTTGGATATAACATAGCCTGTTAAGACAGGGGTGAAGAGCCATGTGGCCTCTTGGCCACACAACCGCTACCTATTCCTTAGATTACGTTAAGAGTGAGAATCATGCAGCCTTCTAAATCTTGCTGGACTGAAACCCCCATCAGCCTTGGCCAGCACATTCCGTGGTGAGGAATGTTGGGAATTGAAGGGTCGCATCTTGCTCGGAGAGTGGTGGAGTCTCTTCTCTGGAGGTCTTTAAACGGAGGCTGGATGGCCATCTGTCGGGGATGCTTTGATTGAGAGCTCCTGCATGGCAGAATGGGGTTGGACCAGATGGCCCTTGCGGTCTCTTCCAGCTCTACGATTCTATGATCTTTCCCACCCTCAACAAAGAGGGAGAAAGGGTGGGGGGACCTCAACTGAAGTTCTGTAGTAGTAGATTTTAAAACTATGCTCTGGGAAACTCTTGACATTCCTCAGAGGTTTATCAAGAGTTCTTCCAGGAACAAATCTGTAAAGGCTCATGCTCAGCCCAGCAAGGCAGAACTGGGGAAACAGACATTGAGATTGTCAGTCACGAAATTCACGGCTCACAGAGACCAACAGGGCCATCCTATCTGTGAACATATATTTGGAAGTAAGTCCTATTAAGTTTAACAGGATCTGCAACTTCAAAACTCCAAGGTTCAACATACTTGCAGTTTCAAGGGTTTCTTCAGTGAGAGCAAAGGCAAAAGAGCAGAAGAGACACGGAGGGAAGGAAAGAAGGAAGATGACAATGAACTTACCTAGAAATATAAGGTAGAAAGAGAAAGGTTGAGACAGAAAGAGAGAGAGAGAGAAGAGGGAGAAGATAAATCCAGCCCTGAGAATTTGGGAGAGAGGAGAAGGATAAAGACGATGACAAAGGAGGGGAACTAAGAAGATGGGAGAAGATGATCACAACTAGGAATTGTCCTAATGAGAAGATATTTTATACAAAAACACTGAATGGAAGAAAAAGATACAAGAGAAATTAGAGAGTGTTGAATGAGATCAAAGTAAGCCTGGGAGATGCTAGCCTATAAATTGGGAAAGGAAAGATTCATTGGATTTCATCAGACAAGTGCTAGCAACCTATACTTTGTCCACCCCTACTCTAATACATATTGAGAAACCCCTGAACTATGGTCCCAAAACTGACCAGAAAGAAGTGAGAACTGAGGGTATGATCCAGCAGAAATCCTACTAGGCACACTCCACTAGTAAGGAATAAGGAGCAACCACATTCATTTCACTAGACCTGCCTACTGGCTTAACAATGCAGATTTTTAAACAGTTGGTTTCATTTCCTTGTAGTTTAAGAGGACACACTGAGAACTGAAACAGGCAAAAATAAATATAATAAATCACAACGTGTGACACAGAACTCCAGGAAGCAGCCCTAACCCAGTATTACACAAAAGAGGAACCAGAGGATGACAGGAAAAATAACATCTGAAGTGCAGGAGTCCAAATTAAGGGAATTTAAGTACGTTCCCGGAAAAAGGTGGTGAGGTGGGGGTAGAAAGTAAAGTACAGTAATTGTAAAAGCACCACATTAGTTTCAGGACACGTACATGGCTACAGAGCTTGGGAATGTTCCTATTTTGGACTGCATCTCCCAGAACCCTCCAGTCAGCATAACCAGACTAGGGAATTCTGGGAGCTGCAGTTCAAAAAAAGGAGCTTCCAAGCTCTACCTCTGCTCTTCCATTTAGAAAGCAACGATAAGGACGTGTCTGGGAATTTTTGTTTGGGTCATGAAGCCAACAGATGAATCTACTATATAACATGCCAGTCTACTGGTCCTTCTGGCAGAACATTGCCCAACTTCAGAGATGGGCAACATAGTCATCAAGTTGTGCTTGGCTAATGGGGAGGAATGATGGGAGCTGCAGACCAACCTGGTCTACTTGCAGAAAACTTGGGAGACTTGGGGAAGCTCTCCAGAAGCTCGCGCACAGAAGGGTCTATTGAAATGGTTCTTAAACTTTTCTTTACCAGGGACCCCCTTTAAATAGCTTTGGTTGCTGTTGACCTCTAAGACATCATCATCATCATCATCATCATCATCCCTGAACACTGAACCATTACAGTCACACCATCCATTAAACCTTCCATCAGAGATGCTGGAGGGGGAGGGCAGACATTTCTCCTGCTTCTTCCCAACAGTTTGCAGCTGGAGCCCATCCAGCCTTTGCCTTGGCTCCTGTTACGGATCTGTTCTGCTCTGGGGAGGAGGCAGGCTGAGCGACAGCAGAGCTGACAGTTCTCTCTCTTTCTCTCTCTTCCACTCCATTCCTTTACAAGGGAAAGATGAGACACCTAAAACAAGGGCCTGAGGTGATACAAGGTTGTCTTCCTAACTCTTCAAAGAGTGACATCGCCTTAGGCTGAGATAACTACACCCTCCTCACAACTCCTGTTCCTCCTCCTCCACCACCACCATCTCAATTGCTCCTACACCTCTGAATTCAAGTTTCTAAATCTGGTAACTAAGACCTCCACAGTGAAGGGGGAAAGAAGGTACACGTTTCCAACACACCGCTCTCATGCGTGGAGTGAGGCATACCACCCTTTTGTGGTGCGCACACCTCCTGAAGTTATGTGTTAGGTGTTTGCAAAGTGTTCACAAGCACATTTCTGCATTGAAGGATTGTCAGGCAATGGGCAGGCCCAGCCAACCAGCCTGCCTTTGCCTTGACTCTTGTCATGTGGCTCCTCCGTTGTGGAGAGGAGGTGGTCTGAATCATAGAATCATCAAATCACAGAGTTGGAAGAGACCCCAAGGACCATCCAGTCCAACCCTCTTCTGTCATGTAGGAAGGCACAATCCAATCATTCCCTGTGACTGATGGCCATCCAGCCTCTGCTTAAAGACCTCCAAAGAAGGAGACTCCACCACACTCTGAGGGAGTGTCTTCTATTGTCAAACAGCCCTTACTTTCAGAAAGTTCTTCCTAATGTTGAGGTGGAATCTCTTTTCCTGTAGCTTGCATCCATTGTTCCTGGTCCTGTTCTCTGGAGCAGCATAAAACAAGCTTGCTCCATCCTCAATGTGGCATCCCTTCAAATACTTAAACAGGGCTATCATATCACCTCTTAACCGTCTCTTTTCCAGGCTAAACATGCCCGGCTCCAACCTTTAAGCCTTTGCAGGCCCGTGAGCACATTGTGACCTCCCAGGAGTCTGTGGTCTATTGCCCATCCCTTCCTACTTGATTGTTCAACTGGGAGAGGCTGAGGATCAAATACAGGGCTTCTTGCATGCAAAGCAGGCGCCCTGCCACTAACCTATGGCATCAACAGTTCCTCTACCCATGTGGCCGATAGCTATAATCAATGAACACGATAGAATACAGTCAAAGCTCAACACCACAAAGCAGGGAAACCATACAAAACGGGTGCACGAGGGATGGAAAAGGCCAATTTATCGATGCTAGTTATAAAAGCCGCAACACATTTTAAGCAGACTCAGTAACTACCAAGGCAGCTGATCGGTACAACAATTCCAATCTTGTTTAGGAATTACAATAGATTACCCCATCAAGGAGAGCCATTCACTCATGAAAGGTTTCAATACATTTGTCTCTGCTTTTTCCACTGCCACCAGAGGAGACAGCCCTGCATACTATCCAAGGGAGAGGGCAGGCTACCCTTAAAAAATAAAAAATCCTGCAGTTTCAAACTGGCCCACATTTCTCTGAAAAGCTTTTGCTGCTAATTACAAAAAGAGAGAACCGTGTGTTGTTGTTTTTAAAATAACAGAAACAACATTTCAGTTGCAAACATGGCAAGTTTTGTCTCCACCCCTCTACAGCAGAAATATCAGGCTGTATGGTTCCAAATTTAGGGGATGGAGAAGAAAAACAACGCGAGTCTTGGTCACCTCCCCACATCTTCTCATGCTGGGACTTCCCTCCATACAGTTGACCCTCCATATCCATGGATTCTTAATCCATGCATTCAACCATCCACAGCTTATAATTTCAAAAAGCAAAGCTTGATTTTGCAATTTTATATAAGGGACACTATTTCACTATGTCACTGTATTTAATAGGATTAGAGCATCCACGGATTTTGGTGTCCACAGGGGCCCCTGGAAGTAACCAAACCCCAGCGGATACTAAGAGACCACTGTATGCACTCTTCTCCCATTGCTGCTGCTAATCAGAAATGCCAGGAAGAGGTTTCATTTCACTGTGGCTGGTAATGAAAAAGAAATCATTTTTCATTTTGTTACTGCTGCCTTTTTTCTTTTCTTTTTTTTTGGTTATTTTGCTGCTAATGTTTTATTCACTTATTATGAACCTGTTCGGATTTCTCTTCCACAGACATGTGCAATTATGCTTTGCTTTGTCGGAAACGGCTCTGAGCATATGGTTTATGAGATGCTGGCATACAAATAAAGTGACTAATTGCTCAGGCTGTTTTGTTTCCCATGGGGAATGCCTGCCATGACAAGTCACAGGCCTTACAGAATATTGAAACAAGCCTGCATGTCGTTGAATGATGCTCAACAGGCAGGATCCTACGGCAGACTGGTGGAATGGCAGTATCCAATAGAACTGGGAGTGATCCTCCTCCCCACTGCAACCTCAAAACCAGCTCTATTCAGAAGCACTTCAGCTGTGGTTTCATAACTGACCAGAAAAAACAGAACTCTGGACACCCATAATCCAACATCCCAGTTTTAGGGGACATGGACGATTGCAAGGAGATGAAGAGGAGAAGACAGGTATTTCTCTGAAGGTGCCAGCACAGCTGCTGGCGAAACGTTAGGAATAAACTCTTCCAGAACATGGCCACATAGCCCGAAAAACCCACAAAAACTATGGATGCTATCCATGGAAGCCTTCAACTTCACAATTATTGGATGGCTATCAGCGCAGTGTTGGATTTAATCCAAAATTTAACTAGAGCAAGGTTGGGAATCCTGCTGCCAATGGCCACAAGCAGCCCTCGGGGACTATTCTGTACCCCCAGCTGAAAAAGAACCAGTCAAAAGAAACATATATGTCTGCATCCAGAAGCCTTCATAGAGCCCGTACAGACAGGCCAAAATAAAGCTGCTTCAGGTTGCTTTGAAGGTATGCTGTTTAAATTATGTATGAGTCCTAAGAGGCCAGAAGCAGCGCCAAAGCCATGCTCCTGTTCTAAGGACTGGAGTGTGGCTTTGGTGTAGCTTCTGGCCTCTTAAGATGCATTTGTCATTTAAGCAACATACCTCCAAAGTGACCCGACACAGCTTTATTTTGGCGTGTCTGTACGGGACCATAGATTCCCAAAGTACGGTATCTCCACAAGTGGTTTACATGACTAGAAGTGGACTTCTGACCACTTTTCTGTTTTTAGGGAGGGAGGTGGTAGGTTGATTTCCCAGAGCTGTTGATAAAAAATTGTCCCATGAACCTCTATAGTTATATATAATC
This sequence comes from Sceloporus undulatus, assembly GCF_019175285.1. Taxonomy (NCBI): domain Eukaryota; kingdom Metazoa; phylum Chordata; class Lepidosauria; order Squamata; family Phrynosomatidae; genus Sceloporus; species Sceloporus undulatus. The sequence continues at coordinate 5,732,266 of NC_056531.1, forward strand.
CAATTAAGGTTTCAAAAAATCCAGTAGTATCTTATGGCTTTTCTCTAGCATTATTCAATGTCAGGGTGGTATGGAGTAGGGCAGAACCACTTTCATCTTCCTGGAACAGACTGACCAACATAAGGTTTTTTGCAAATGCTCATTGAAATTAAGAGGAATGCAAGAAATCAAAGAAGCTCTTTCTTAGCACACTGGGCTTAAAGATTCATTCAAGAGGCAGTGCAAACACTACAAAAGCAAAGTACTTCTGTCGTGTTTGTGTTGAAAGTTAACATGAGGGTATTTTTTGCCCTTTGGAAGTATAGCTGCCATCCCAATAAATAGTTTTTAGAGCAACCCTCTAATCTGGGGGCCTTTCTTATGTTTCTGACTACAACTTCCATCAGCCCCAGCCAGCAGGGCTGATAACACAAGCCTGCAAATTTGAGGGTCATAAAAAGTTTTGAAAATGTAAGCTGGTTTAATAGGAATTTAATAGGGAAATGATCTCAGATTTGCTTCATCACATACAGATTTTTCACTCTTTGCTTTGACATTCCTAGCTTGCAATATGAGACTGAATGAAATTATCCTGCAAAGAATTATCCTGCCAAGGGTAAGATAGGGGTTAAAATCTCCTACCAGACTTTCAAAACTCTTTACTTCACTGATATGAAACACAAAAATCCACTGAAAAGCACTAAAAGAAACTGCAGGGGAACATCAGCATCCACACTTAATCGAAGCTGAGTAACAACTGAATTGATAAAAATATTGAATGGGGGGGGGGACTGTGATATAACATTTTTGTTGTGTTTTTCAAATTCAGCACCCAGAAATACTATAAAAGCAGCTGCAACATTGAAAAAAGTTTTTTCACTTCAGGCCCAAGCAATCAATATTTACACAGGAACAGCGGACCTTCAAGAAGATGGAAAGGTAATGATCTAGCTTGCAAGGGTCAAGGTGTTATATAGAAACTGGATGTGCTACTACGAAAAATGTTCAGCCACAAAAGCATATGAAGGTGTGGGTAGGATCTCGCAGTGCATCCTCAAAGAAGGAAGCCAGGACCCAAAGAGCATCTTCAGGCTCATTAAAGCTGTATGTACAGTATATCCTATGATTTTTACTCTCTGGCTTTGCTTCATGAAGGAAGATTCAGGAAGGACTCATCCCCCGCTTTGTACAAGCGCGTTGATGACTAAAAAGTCCAATCCGGGATAAACAGGTCCGGTTGCAAGAAGCACAGTGAAAAGTCTCCTTGGGTGATGTTTCCGGGTTGTGGTTCTTTCTGCACTGTTGTTTCTCTTTGTGACTCGTTCGGAGTGAGCTTTCAAAAAAGATTACAGCATCATAGATAGTGCGTCTCCATGCCCCCCGATGCAAGGCCAGGCTGGACCATTGTTGGTGATCAGTTTGGCCGAGCCTGAGATGTTGTTTCAGGGAGTCCTTGTATCTCTTCTTTGGGGCGCCCCTCTTACGCTGACCCGTGGCAAGTTCACCGTAGAATACTATTTTTGGGAGGCGATGGTCCTTCATCCTAGAAACGTGTCCTGCTCTGCGCAGCTGCATCCTCAATAGCATGGCCTCAATGCTGGTGATCCCTGCTTGCTCGAGGACAGCAACATTTGTCACATAGTCAGTCCAGTGTATATTTAGAATTGTGCGTAAACAGCGCTGATGAAAGCGTTCAAGGAATCGTAGGTGTTGGTGATAGGTGACCCATGTTTCAGACCCATAGAGGAGAATAGACAGTACAATGGCTCTGTACACACTGATTTTTGTGCTTCGCCTCAAGTGTTTGTTACTCCAGACTCTTTTGTGAAGCCTTCCGAATGCACTATATGCCTTTGCAGTCTGTGATCGATCTCTTTATCAATCTTGGCGTCTGAGGAGATGATGCTTCCCAGGTAGGTGAACTGCTTGATGGACTTAAGCACAAATTTACACTTTGATCCCTCCTACTAAGTATACATCAGGATTTATTTCTACTTCAGATGAATGGATCTGCAACTGAAAACTCCAGTGCCAAATCTGGCCCACTGACACATAGCCTTTGGCCCTGCAGTCGCCAGTCCAGAAGCAAGAACAATGAGAGAATCATAGTCCACTTTGCAGAATGAGACCAAGGAGCAGCAAGAACTGAGAAGAAATACACATTTTGGGCCACACCTTCCAAAAGCCCCCAGCCAGCACAGCCCTGGCCTGCCATCTTATAAACTTGACTAAGGCCATGTTGATGGAAGGGGTGTAGGCATTGTTATTCAAAAATTACAAGTCTAAAGGATCCTCAGGAGCATAAAGCAATCACACAATCCTGTCCTTGGCATTCAGATGCGAGAGCTTTTGCCAGAATAACTTAGGGCCCGAACAGACAGGCCAAAATGAAGCTGCTTCGGGTCAGTTTGGAGGTATGCTGTTTAAATGACACACACATCCTAAGAGGCCAGAAGCTGCGCCAAAGCTGCGCTATAGTTCTTAGGACTGGAACGTGGCTTTGGCGCAGCTTCTGGCCTCTTAGGACGCATGCAGCATTTAAACAGCATACCTCCAAAGTGACCCAAAGCAGCTTTATGTTGGCCTCTCTGTTCAGGCCCTTAGATCATCATTAGTGTGTTCTTATTTTAAAAAATTAAAAAAAAAATAAGTGAGTCTTGACTCTGCAAATTGCTGCGGAAGATAACTATGTAGATCCCTTGCTCTGCCTGCAAAAGTCCTAGCTATATCAAAGATCTACATGGCTTCTCCCCAGGAAGACAATGAAACAGAGGTTACAAAGGGAATTACACAATATTACTGTTTGGTCAACTTGCACCGGAAGGAAGTTTTTGACTTTTTGCAGAGCTCTGCTTTCAAAAATCAGTGATTAAAAGAGGAAGGAAAAGATTAGACACCTAAACTGATCTTGACTGTTCACGAAGAGACAATTCTAAACAGATAAAGCAAAGGCTGTGGTTAATGAGATTAGAAACTTTCTGGCTTTGCTTGAAGTTCTAGACAGAGAGTTTTAGTAATAAAGGACAGAATGAAAATACATGGCCAAGTGAGAACAGTGTCAAACTGAACACAATTTTTTCCTTCCTTTTGTTTTGGTCACCCAAAAGTGAAAAAAAAAGAGTTCTAGGTAAAATCAAATAACAATCTTTGCCACCCACCCGATCTTTCACTCAACTAACGTAATGAATATCGACGTGTATGTTTTGACCCATGTTTCAAGGAATCCTGGGGCTAAGAAAGAAAGGGGGTCCCCATACTGCAGTGGTGTTGAAACCTGGAAGATCAAATCCTCACTGAGCCATGAAGTTCACTGGGCCAGCCAGCCGCGCAGGGCTGTTGTGAGGATGAAGTGCTGAGCTCACTGGAGGAAAAGTAGGTGTCAAAAGTCACTAATAAATCAAAGCACACACAAAGAGCATTTTAAATTAATCAATCCAAAGGCCTATTTAGCCCTGCCAGTGGTCATGCTACACTTTAATGGATAGACTTTGCCAAATTAATTTGTAGTGCAATCTCACATATAATTCCATTTCCGTAAGTCTTGCTGAATTCAATGGGAGCTGTCACTCAGCATGACTGTGCTCTGTGCCAATGGTTATCCTCATACCCTGAGGCTGTGCATTCCAGGATATTGCCAACCAGTTTTCTTGAGCAAATCCAAGTTCTAGTATTATTTGGATGTGCATCAGGAGTGCACAACTTACACTGTTCCAAGGGCTGAAATGAGTCCTGTGGGGATATTCGAACCTGGCTGACTGTGCCTTCATGTCACCTGTGGACTTATGGAAACCCCATTAATTTCACAGGGTTTTCTTAGGCAAGGTCTATTCAGAGGTGGTTTTGCCAGATCCTTCCTCTGAAATATAACTGACATCACCTGGTATTTGTTGGCAGTCCCCTATCCAAGTACTAACCAGGGCTGAGCCTGCTTAGCTTCCAAGATTAGACCGGATCTGGGGCCTTCTGGATATTTAGGCCTACCTATGGTCAAACACCCCTCTCTGTTCATTTCATGCATTTCCTAGGCGGGGTACATACCGCCGCTTTGCGGCGGTCTGCCGCCGCCGCTGGTAGGTCCGCGGGGGAGCCGAAGCCTTCAGACGGCCCGACTCCCGCGCGGACCGAAAAAGAAGCTCCAAAATGGAGCTTCTTTTTCCGTCGTGTTTGCGACGTAGCGAGGCGCCAGGGGCGCACTCGCTACGTCAGAAGGGATGCGACGCGTACGGACGCTCAGCGTCCGATACGCAAAGATGGCACCGGCCATGTAGAAGGGCCGGCGCCATCTTGAACGGACAGAGTCCGTACTAGGCCCAGGGGCGTCTATAAGAGACGCCCCTTTTTTAAAATGGGACGTCCTCCGGACGTCCCAAATGCCAATCTAGAAAGCCTCCTAGTATCAAGGAAAAAAGTGAACTGGGCTCCAAAACACACTGCAGAAATAATCCAGTTTGAAACCACGTTCACTGCCCTGGCTCAGTGCTAAGGAATTGTGGTTTTGTGAGACATTGAGCCTTCTGTCAGAGAGCTCTTGTGCCACAATAAACTACACTTCGCAAGATTCCGTAGCATTGAACTAGGGCAATTCAAGAGGTCTCAAAATAAAATAAATACTGATCTCATGGGAACTTGGAAAGGTTTCCTTCTTTGGACTACAACTCCCTAAATTCCTTCTGTGGACTTCTTTGGACTACAACTCCCTAAATTCCACTTCCTGTGCTATCTAGAGGATTCTGGGACTTGTAATAGTAATAATAATAATAATAATAATAATAATAATAATAATAATGAACGTTTACCTAGATCTGTTTTTTCTATGCTGGAGAACAACTAGAAAAGAAGCCTCTCCCCACTTTCTCCCAATAAAGCAAGAAAACAAAGTGTTGTCTGTAGGAGCGCATGCCCCCCCCCCCACATCCAGCATCCCATGGGGACAAAAAGTTTGCTCACCCCCACTGAGAAAAGTACTCCTCATTTTATGAACATAGGTCCTGTCCTCCTCGAGCTGTCTTTGTCTTCCAAGCCCTACATGTTTCCGCCGCCCTTTCCTCCAGGGTAAGTCGTCTTACACCTTCATCATTTGGCTTGCCCTTTTCCAAGGCCTTGAACAGTTTTATCAGCCCCATGAGAAGGCCCACCGGATGGACTGACTCGTCTGCCCTTTCCAACGGCCCATGAAAGCTCCCCCAACACACAGGGCTCTCATGGCAGGCGGGCAGAGCATTCTTTGGTCTGTCAACTGCCAGGAGAAAGCTTCGCAGAATACCACTCATTGTGTAGAGAAACAAGGAGCAATACAAAATCTCATTCACAAGTTTCTCCTCTGCTGCTCCGTTGTGGCATGGAGATGCCAGGGGAACATAAGCTCTGGCTGGTTCTATCACACTCAAAAGGGCCGAATACAGCCCCAGTGACAGACTGCAGGTCTGCCATCCAAGGACCTGCCTGGTTAAGCAGAGAGAGCCTGGTCAGCTGAAAGCTGGCCACAAGTGATAGTCTGGCCATAGCAACTATGCACACAATGAGAGCATGGAACAATTCCATGCTTCGTAAGTAGAGGCGGTACTGATGAAAGCACAGATCTTCATGGTAACACAAAGTCCTAGGCCAGCGGTTCTCAACCTGTGGGTTGCAACCCCTTTGGGGGTCGAACGACCCTTTCACAGGGGTCGTCTAAGACCATCAGAACACACATACACATAAGACATACCCATAAAATAAACCGTAGCAGGATTCCTAAGCATTTGTGCAATATAAGCCATACCCCGAAAATAAGACATAGCGATAGGCCCAGTGTGGAACGGAAAGGAGTGGAAAGATTGAGGCCAATGATTCTAAAGAAAACCGAGTCGCAAGAAATTCAGGATGGAATTCTGGGTTTGGAGAGTGATGACAATGTTCCAGAAGAAGATGACTTCATTACATTTGAATAAATATAGATTGTACCATACTTAATAAAAATAAGACATCCTCTGAAAAGAAGCCATAGTGTGTCTTCTTGAGGAAAAATAAATATAAGACAGTGTCTTATTTTCGGGGAAACACGATGGTCTTAGGAACTGAGACACTGGTTGGGGGTCACCACAACATGAGGAACTATATTAAAGGGTCACGACATTAGGAAGGTTGAGAACCACTGCCCTAGTCAAAGGGCCCATTGACCAAAGCACAGAAAGCACATGCTTTGCCCATCTATAGAATCGAAGAGTCAGGAGTGGTCTTTGGGCCAGAGTCCAGATCCCTGCTCAGTGCAAGAAGGCCAGAGCTACAGCATCCCCAACATATCCAGTCTCTGCTTGAAGCAGCACAAGAATAGGGAGCCCACCACTAGTCTAGCGTCAGCCCCTGACATCTCCTGTTGTTAAACCATGAGCTCATATAGTCTCAGCTGGAAAAAAACAGCAGCAGCTGCCTTCTACCAAGTTGTGGCTGTTGCGCCAGTTAGCTCAGTGTTGTTTGTACCAGGGAGGGAAAAACATTGGGCGTTCCAGAGGCGTACAACTCCAAAAGGGACGGCAAGAGAGCATACGCGCTGTGGTTCCAAAACATCTGGAGGGCCAACCGTTCCTCAGCCCTGCAGGGTTTCAGAGAGGGGCTGTGATCCGACCATGAGACGGTGGGCACGGAATCTGGGACCTTTTGTCTGCAAACCGTACAATATCTCCCACTAACCTGCAGGCCGTCCGGATCAGTTCCCAAGGTTTTGAAAAACAACAGAAGAGCAGACAATTCTGGGCTACAGGGAGGACATGTTTATCCTGCTGCCTTCAGTATGGGTAACAATCAGAGCAACGATCGGTTTGGCTGGCTCCCACAGTGAGGCGTGCTCTCATTCCAACATAGTGGTAGAATTCAAAGATATAGCTGTGTTAGTCTGTAGCATCAGTACGTAGAGAGATCTTGTAGCACCTCCTAGACTAACTGAAAGAAAGAAGTTGGCAGCATGAGCTTTAGTAGACTTGTCTCCTTCCTCAGATGCATTTAGTGGAGTGGAAGCCAGGTACAGAATATACTCTACCAAATGCAATTGAGGAAGTACTCTCATCCCTCCATATTTGCGGCTTTAATATTTGTGGATGTGATTATTCACGGATGTGATTAATATGTCTCTCTAGGAGTATCTAGGCCCTCCAGTGCAACTCTATGGTCAACTTGAAGTAAAAGTTGGGCTGAAAGACCTAGAGATTCCTAGAGAGAACACTCTACTAGGCCTTTGTAGCTCCTCCAATGCAGTTCTATGGCCAGTGTCCATCGGACGTTGACCAGAGTTGCACTGGAGGACCTAGAGGTTCCTAGAGAGGTGTCCTCTCAGGTAAAAACATGGTGTATTTCTTATTTGCGGTTTTTCCATACTCACTGGTATGTTGGGCCCCTAAACCTAGCAAATATGATGGACAAGTGTAGACTGAAGCCTAGGAAAGCTCCTGCTGCCAATTTCTACATTTGTCTCAAAAGTGCTGCAAGAGCTCTTGACATTGTCATTTGAACAGTAAGGGAGGCAGAATACTCAACCTGATCGGCACCGAAGGGTGTGATGTTGGCCTTGACCGACCCGACGCTGATGCCCACAAGCACCAGGCCCACAAAGGTGGCGGAGAGGCAGTAGCGGGCGGCTCCTTCCAGCTGGCACGGTGCGGCCGTGGCATTGGCGGCCAGCGGCGTCGAGCAGTTCTCCACGGGCCAGGGGCGCATCTCGCCGCAGAGCCACTGCCGGGTGGCGGGGAAGGCCATGGCCGGGAAGGCCAGCATGCCCAGCAGGTAGACAGCCATGCTGACCAAGATGGTGGCGAACTTGCCCAGAAGGGCGTCGGCCAGCCAGCCGCCAAAGGGCGAGACCAGGTAGGTGGTGCCCATGAAGAGCAGCAAGGCCTGGCTGGCTTGGGGGCCCTCCCAATTGTAGGGGGTGCCGTTGAGGAAGAGCACCAGGTTGCAGGTGACGCCGTAGAAGGCCACGCGCTCCAAGAGCTCAGCCAAGAGCACCGCCGCACACGCCAGGCGCCGGCCATGGAAGACGCTGGTGCCGAGGGGGGTACGGGGGGCCTCTCCTAGGAGGGGGGTCCTCTCGCTCGCCTCGACCGGTTCCATAGGGATGGTGGGGAGGCCCTCAAAGCCTAGTGCCTCCTTGGCCAGGCAAGGGCCTCCCTCAAACCAAACTTTGACTGACCCTTGACCCTCCTTCCCTTCTTCACTCCTCAGCTGCCTCAAACTTGCCTCCCTGAATCAAAATTAAAATGCACTTCTTTGACCCCCCCCACTCGGCCCCATCGGGATTCGAACTCGTGGAAAAGCGGGCGCCAAGTTTTCCTGGGGCTCTTCCTCCCTGCGCCGCCCCTCCCTCCGTCGCCTCTTCCTTTCTCCTAGGAGACCCCCCCCCTCCTTAGCGCTCTTCCCGGCTCCTCGCCCCCTCCCTCCGCCGCTCTCCAGCCTAAGCGCCCCAACTTCTTGCTCTCCTTTAGTCGGAATGCCCAGGTTTCTAGAAAGCCCGCCTCCTCCGACTCGGGCTTCCCGCTCCCTGATTGGCCGCGCCGCCCCGTCGCTCAAGCCGGGGGGAGGCGCTTCCAGGGCCAGGCCTCACGTGATTTGCGGCGGCAAAAGAGAGCGGGAGGGGAAGGAAGAGGGCAGGTGCAAAGCCCCGTGTGGGGCGGGGCTTGATATTCTGACGCAGTGGTTCCCCCAAAGGGTGGCCTTTCAGAGATTTTGAACTTCAGCTCCCAGGAGCCTCAGCTATGTTGGCCAATAGCCTGGGATTCTGGGAGCTGAAGTCCAAAATTCCCTTAAGCTGGGGACCACTGAGTCTATGGTTCCCAAACTGTGGTCTTTAAGAGATTTTGGACTCCAGCTCCCAGAAGCCTCAGCCACGTTGGCCAATAGTGAGGCATTCTGGGAGTTGAAGTCCAAAATTCACTTAAAGGGCATAGTCTGGGGACCACTGAGTCTATGGCCCCCAAACTGTGGCCTTTCAGAGATTGTGGACTTCAGCTCCTAGGAGCCTCAGCCATGTTGGCCAATGGTGAGGGATTCTGGGAGCTGAAGTCCAAAATTCCTTAAAGAGAACAGTCTGGGTACCACTGTATGAGGGAATGTTGCCATGGAGCTTCCTGGAATCTCTGTTTTTATTTTAGAGCCGTCCAAGCTCTCTTTCTTTCTCTCCCCCTGTGAACGTTAGAGGACCATGAGGCACCCTCACTTGCATTAATAGGGCCTTCATAATAAGCTTTTGGGAAGCCAATTTTCTATTTATTACAACTGGGAGCCAAAACGTACCGCTGACCGAATCCAGTTTGACACTGCCTCAGCTGCCGTGGCTCATGGCTATGGAATCCTGGGAACTGTGGCTCCAGACCTCTCCGGCCGAGAAGGCTCAATCTCTCACAAAACTAGAGTTCCCAGAATTCCCGACCCTTGAGCCAAGGCAGTTCAAGCAGTCTCAAACTGGATGATTCCTGCAGTCTGTTTTGGAGTGGTGTTTATTCATGCCATCAGTCTGCATCCGCATGGCGGAAATAATCCAAGTTGATACCACTTCCACTGCCACTGGGGAATTCTGGGAACTGTAGTCAATTTTGGATGCCACAACCAACTACAGTTCCCAGGATTCCCCAGTGGCAGTGAAAGCGGTGTCAACTTGGACTATTTCTGCCGTCTGATGAATGTTAATCTCTGTGTTGGTCTGTTGGTGAATGGTGAGGCCAAGGCCCTCTCAACCAAGAGTCACTCAAGTGCATATGTATATACACACATACAGACACACACCCCACTCTCTTTCATGCCAGCATTCTCTGAAGATGCCAGCCACAGATTCTGGCGAAACATCAGGAATACACTCTTCTAGAACATGGTCATGCAGCCCAAAAAAACCACAAAAAACTATGGATGCCGGCCGTGAAAACCTTCAACATCACAAATTCCTAATGATACCATGAAGGGAGTGTGTGTCATACACCAAGAAAGGCCTCTGAAAGTAGGTTATTGTACCGATTGAGCTCTCGGAAGTTTGAGGATATACTTTCTTAGGCTTCTCTGCATTTTGAAATCAAAAGTACACATCTTTTACAAGACATTTTGGTGGACTCCTGGTTCCCACTTCCTTGTCTGACACAGAGCTGAATCAGCAGCTTGAAAAAGAGAACTGAAAGATACGTGCATTCATACCCCATCATATGCTGAAGAAGAGGGGTCACCATTCCTATAGGTTGAAACGGGTCCTTTTGCATGATGCATTTGACTTGTGATGATCCCTGCTGCAAGTAGAGATGAGAAATGTGTTCAGGTTGCTTACTCAGTGCTGGTATCCGATAAGGCGGGTATGCGAATTTTGGGCTTACAGGGTCTGCTTTGTTTTTCACTAGGGACTTTATCACATGGGGAGAAAATGGGGTTTAAAATGGACATTATCCCATGAAAACTGCACAATTGAGTTGAAGATTTTCACGCACATCATGATTAAAGAGGACCTATCCTGGCAATAACCAGCAGATTTTCTTGTGAATGATTTGTTGCTGGTTAGTACCTGGTTGTTTCCGGGATAAGTCCTCCTTAACTGCGACGTCGTGTGAAAATCTTCCATCGCGATCGTACGATTCTCACAGGATAATGTCTGTTTAAACCCCGTTCTGCATTAACCCTGCCTGGGCACTTGCATCTTTGACCCTCCTCAGTAATTGTTCCAAGGATTAAAGCATTTGAAACCTTTTAATATCTAAATTGTGCTTTATTTTTTTTAACGTGAAAGTAAAAGGTTTTCCCTTGACATGAATGTCTGGTCGTAACCGACTGTTGGGGTGGTGGACTCTGAAGATTGGAAAACTTGTGAAAGCATAATAAATCTTACTTATCAATAAAAACTCTTTCAATAATAATAATAATAATAATAATAATAATATTTTTGAATGACTCTACATCACAGACTTGGAATTACTATTATTTATTTATTTATTTTTAATAATAATAATTCCAAGTCTATCATGTCGTCGTTCAAAAGAGTCATTCAAAAAGTATTTATTTATTTATTTTAATAATAATATTAATTCCAAGCCCGTGATGTCGAGTCATTAAAAAAAAACATTCAAAATGTATTTATTTATTATAATAATAATAATTCCAAGCCTGTGATGTAGTCATTCAAAAATGTCATTCAAAAACTATTATTATTATTATTATTAATAGTAATAATTCCAAGCTTGTGATGTAGAGTCATTCAATATAATAATAATAATAATAATAATAATAATAATAATAATAATAATAATAATTCCAAGTCTGTGATGTAGAGTCAAGCTAATGTCCGTTGAACTTGGCGCTTTTCCAAGGGGGAGACCCGGAACGGCCCTCCCTGGCCTCGGTTTCCTGGGGAACCCTTCGCGTCCGGCGTTACCATAGAGAGCAAGGCGCACCTCTACCTTTGGAGCCGGCTAGAGAGCCGACAGGTAGCTTCCGGTGGGAATGAAGGCAGGAAGGACGCGGCCGGAAGAAGGGCAAAAAGGCGCTGGGCTCCGCTGTGGCCATGCGCCTGCTGCTGCTGGCCAGCCTCCGAGCCCAAACGGGGAATGGCACCACCGCCCAGAGGATCCAGTAAGTGCCTCCGCTCCGCCGCTGGCCCGAAAGAGCCAGGCACCAGTCTAGTCAGTAAGGCAGGGACAAGGTTGCCAGGGCTGCGTCCGCACTGGAGACATAACTCGGTTTGGGAGCGCTTTCACTGCCATGGCTCCAGGCGATGGAATTGCGGGAATGGCCGTCTGGTGTGGCACCAGAGGTCTCAAACCGGACTAGGATCTCACATTTGATATAGTATATATAAAAACAACAACAATCATAATTTTATTTATATGCAGCCACTCCACCATATATATAAATATGGTGGCATGTAAATAAAGTATTATTATTATTATTATTATTATTATTATTATTTTAAAATGGTAAAACTATATATATATATATATATATATATTACAGTATGAATAATAATAATACTTATAATAATCAGTCTGAAACACACGGCAGAAATAATCCACATTGAAACCACTTGAACTGCCCTTACTCAACACTAGGGAATTTTGGGAGCTGTAGTGTTTCTGGTACATACAGCCTTCTCCATCAGAGAATGCTCTGGGGCCACAATAAACTCCACTTCCCAGGATTCCTTAGCGCTGAGCCAGCCCCCCCCCCCCCCCCATCAAGATGCAATCCTGTTGATTTCACAAGTGAAACACCAACCCCCACAGATGGATGACAATACAGTGGTACCTCGGGATACGAAATACCCAGGTTACGAAATTTCCGGGATACGAAAAAATCCCATAGGAAATAATTGTTCCGGGTTACGAATGTTTTTTCGGGTTACGAAAAAAATTTGGTGCTTTTTTCGGCTTTTTCGCACGGAATCGCGGCTTTTCCCCATTAGCGCCTATGGCATTTGCGGCTTACGAAGGCTTTCGGTTACGAAAGCGGCCGCGGAACGAATTAATTCGTAACCCAGGGAGCAGTGTAAAATAATAATAATATACTTATTTATAGCCACCTCTCTCGGCGGATCGAGGCAGGTCACAACAAACAGAATAATAAATGCATATACAATTAAAATGCAAATTCTAATTAATCTCTCATTCAAGGGGTAGACGGGGCCATCCATATCGGTGGAGGGGAGGCTAATCTGGAAAGGCCTATAGGGCTCAAGAACTTGAATCCAAAAAGCCTTTTTGAGGTTGGTTTGTCGACTTTGCTTTCTTTGGTTGAAAAGCATTTGGTGCCTCATGTACGGCGGACAGGCTACTCAAAACGAATCAAAGTCAGTAGGGCCAGATGATGACTTCATCAAGGGGATTAAAAGAACTGGCAAATGTAATATCGGAGCCATTGACAATAATCTTGAAAGCTCCTGGAGAAAGGAAAGTCCCAGCAGCGGGAGAGGGCAGACGTTGTTCCCATCTTCAAAAGGGGGGAAGAGAAAGAAAAGACCAATTCCCACCCAGTCAACTTGACATCAATACCAGGGAAGATTCGAGAGCAGATCATGGAACGCAGTTTTATACTCAGTATCTGTTGACAGACCACAGAGTTGCACTGGAGGACCTAGAGGTTCCTAGAGAAGTGTCCTCTCAGGTAAAAACATGGTGGTTTTGTTATTTGCTTTTTTCCATATTCACGGGGGTCTTGTGCCCCTAACCCTAGCAAATATAGAGGGACAAGCGTATATTGATTTCAGTTAGAAGCCCCCCCCTCCCATGATATTCTTGCAGAAAAGCTAGTAAAATGCGGGCTAACAGCATTTGCTGGATTTTCGTGGTCAATCTGTAGATCATTTGGAGGTTGTGTTTCCTCACCAGCTTCTCTATTCTGTCTGTGACTCCTTTGATGTATGGTAAAAAAAAATAGCTTTCCTTTTGGGTGGTTGTTTGTCTTCACTCCTGTGGTTTTTTCTGGGTCTGGCAGCCCTTCTGATGTCTGAGCTGGAATAAGCATTAGCCTGTAGAGCTCCGTCTAGGTGCTTCAGTTCATCTCCCAGGAGTGTGTCCAAAGGAGGGCGACTAAAATGGTGAAGGGTCTGGAAACCGTGCCCTGTGAGGAACGACTTAGGGAGCTGGGGATATTTAGCCTGGAGAAAAGAAGGTTAAGGGGTGATAGAATACCCCTGTTTAAGTATTTGAAGGGCTGTCATATTGAGGAGGGAGCAGCTTGTTTTCTGCTTCTCCAGAGAACAGGATCCGGAACAATGGATGCAAGCTCCAGGAAAAGAGATTCCACCTCAACATTAGGAGGAATTTCCTGACAGTAAGGACTGTTCGACAGTGGAACACACTCCCTCGGAGGGTGACAGAGTCTCCTTCCTTGGAGGTCTTTAAACAGAGGCTGGATGGCAATCTGTCAGGGATGCTTTGATTGAGATTTCCTGCATGGCAGGGGTTGGACTGGATGGCCCTTGTGGTCTCTTCCAACTCTACGATTCTATGATTCTGTGATTCTAAGTGGGGTCCGCAGATCCTTTTTGTGTGGGTCTACCAATGTTTTTATTGTCCCAGGTGGTGTTGTGCTCAGTGAAGGGCAAGAGAGACCCTCTCACTGCTGCAAGAGTTTACCGGATACCATGCATTTGTGGGCAGGTTTGCGTAGGGACCACTAAATGCAGTGTCCAAACACGAATCAAAGAACATAAGAGACACTACAGATTGAGCCAGCTGAAAAAAACCGGCAGTAGCAGAACACGTCACAAACCAACCTGGACATAGAATGCTATTTGAAAACACTGAAATTCTGGACCATGCCAACAACTACCAGATCAGAATGCACAGGGAGGCCATTGAAATCCACAAACACCTGGACAGCTTCAGAAGGAAAGAACAAACCCTGAAAGTAAACAAACTTTGGCTACCAGTCTGGAAGAACACCAAAGTCAAGGAATAAATTCTTCCAGAACGTGGCCACATAGCCCGAAATATCCACAAAAAACTATGAAAGACTGACTTTACATAAATTTACACACACACACACACACACACATGGACACACAAATATATCATAAATGTATACATGCGTTGCAAATATTCTGAAATAGTTTCGTTTCTAGGAAGCTGCTTCTTGCAGAAAAGTGTTTTACAATGCATTGGTACACCACTCAGAAGTAGTAGCTGTTTCCTCTTTGCTGGAGCATAGGTCTTTCTATGTTTAGTTAAGAACATGACAAGTGATCTGCCAGATTAGACTAAAGGTCTGTCTTCTGCCACAACCTCTTTCTCTGGGAAGTCCACAGGCGGGACATGATGTAACATCACTTTCTCATGCTCCCCAGCATTGATACATACACTCTAATGCAGAAGCTAATATACAGCTGTAAGGACTAGTAGCTCTTGATATCTTAAACTCCATAATTTTTTGTACTGTCCTTTGAAAGCTGTCCAGGTTGGTGGCCATCCCTATATGTTGTCCACTGACCAAGAGCGCTAGGATGGAAATCTGTAGTTAAGAACTCTGGTGGTGCTGGGAAAATGTAAAATGTTTTTATGCAAACTTGGAAACTGAACAAAGTCACTGATGTGTTGTTTCCTTCAAATTCCATTATCTCGCCTTAATGTTAGTTGCTTTCAAATTAATTGTAACATGTGAACTTAGTGTTTTGAGTGCAAGAGCGACTTGGGGTAACAGGAGGAACAAAAATCATTTTATTCACATTGATATGCATAAATTGCCTGAGCTGCTTTGCTCTACATCTGGAAAAAAAAAAGAATACATTTTTTCAGAAGTCTGGGGCTTCAGAATAAATCATCATTACTTAAACTCAGACTCAGAATTGGATCATGGCATTAGCGTTCACAGGTGCCAATGTTAATCGTCCTGTTTGCTGTAGATTATTTCTAAGTGCACCATTCTAAGCCATGGTATTGGGTGAGTTTGAAGAAGTGCTGTTAGGAAGTAAAACCTGATTATTTGAAACATAGATAAAAGGGGAGAGACTGACATTAAGCTCTATGACATTATGGACAACTTCCAACAGAATTGTTTTTAATATTTATCTGCTCTCTTTTTAAAAAAATATATATTATTTCTTCTTGTGCTCAAAGGGGTCATCTGGAAGCTGCTGGCCACGTGTGTACCCTCAAGGATACATTTAGCTGCGAGTCCCCGTTGGCAGTCTCAAAGCTCATCTCGGAGAACTTTGATGCAGCTCTGGGCATTCATCTTTATAAAGCAGGCAGGCTGCTGCAAGGTAGTGGGTTTTGTGTTGTGGTGGTGGTTCTTTTTTCTGTTTTACTTTTAAAAAGAAAAAGCAGATCCCCTCCCTTCCCAAAGTGCATTCTCAAAGATCTTTGCACATCTGGCGTGAGCCCAAGGAAAGGAGCATGGAATCTCAGCCTGTTGGTGAGACTTCACTCAACAGATTAAAGGAAAAAAGTATTGCAAACAAATTCAAAAACACAGACCAGCAGCACAAAGTGCAATTGCACATTGGAGTTTGATCCACAGCAGACTGTTTATCCAGTTAGTTGAGTATTATTTGCACAGGCTTTGTCCAACACAGGATCCTCCTGATGTATGAAATTAAAACTCCCATCTTTCCCCGCCAGCATGGTAGAATAACAGAAGCTGTTTTTGGGGAAACCTGCTTTTAAAGTGGTCATGTTCTAGCTGCTGTTGGATTGCAGTACCCATCATCTCTCACTGTGGAGTGGGCTGGCTAAAGCTAGAACTAATGGCAGTTACAGCCCAACATCATCTGAAAGGCAATACATTTCCCAGGCCCCAAAGGGTAAAGCGACCATTGTAACAAGTAAAGCTTTGAAAACCTATTTTATTTATTTGTGGTTTAAATCATTCAGAATTCCCCAGCCAGCATAGACACTGTTCTTTGGGAAAGATCCTAAGAGTTTGGCTCCCAAAAAGCTTCCTTTTCTGATCTCAGGCAGTAAACTTGTACGGTTGATAGTATAGGAAAGGATTGGAAATATTACCTGGCTGTCTCAAGATAACATTTCACCCAGCTAATATGTAATATGTACTCCGGTTTGTGCAAGACTTCAGCAGCTCCGACAGCTTTGTGACAATCACCTAATTCATTTAACAAGGAGACTCTAATCTAGAATTTAAAAGCAGCTATGTTGCTAATGACTGGTCATCATGGTTGCCATTTGTTAGCTTAATGAGGCGTAAAAGTGTCCAGCTAATTGTTTTTCCTCAGCACTTGCACGCACGCACACACACACACACACACACACACACACACACACAAATGTAGACATGCTCATACCCTTTCAGTGCCTGAAAGAATCTGGAGTAAGAGCTTTTTGTTGGGTTTTGGGGCTATGTGGCCCTGTTGTAGAAGAGTTTATTCCTGATGTTTCGCCAGCATCTGTGGCTGGCATCTTCGTAGAATGCTCTTTCAGATGCCATCTACAGATGCTGGCAAAATGTCAGGAATAAACTCTTCTAGAACGTAACAATATTAATAATAAATAATTTATTTGTATCCTGCCCAATCAACAAGGAATCCGGACGGCTAACAACAGTGGAAGTACAATAAAAATACAATGGTCACATAGCCCAAAAAACCCACAAAAAACTATGGATGCCAGCCATGAAAAATCAAGTGTAATGTTTTGCTAGTGTAGCTGGTTCTAAGAAAGGAGTGCCAATGTTCACAACCTGCCATTGGCTGTGAGAGTCCCTGGTGCAGCAAAGGCATTTGCTCTTCCTTGTATAAACAGGTGGACACTCATAATGCTGGAACAGGTTTGACAAGATCCATGCTATATTTGCTTGGGATTGGACAACTACTTCCATGGGCTAGTATAGGGACTGCAGTGGCTAGGATAATGGCTACAGTTCTGCACATACATACATATTAGGGAGTAAACCCAGTAGAAACCAGTTGAATTTAACTTCTGAGCCAGATATAAAGATTTTTTAATGTGAAAGAGAGAACTGCAGAATAAACGCTATTCTCCACTTTTTATGTGATCTTCACTGATGGCTTTATGCAAATTTTAATCGTTCACTTCTGCAGTACAGATCTACCTTATAGGTTTGTTGCAAGCATGGCAGCCAGTCAGCATGGTTTTGCCAGGATGGTCTTTCAGTACAGTGTTGGCTGTTTTTATTCATAAATAAGTCCTATTGAGTTCAGTGGTGCCTACTCCCAGCTAGTATGTGATTGCAGCTTTGTACAGATTGCTGAAAACCTCCTGCATCCAAGGAGACCTGGTACACTGAAAAACAAATGTACTTCTTGATTACAGACATCTATGCTATGTTGGCAACTCCTAGATTTTCAAACTTTTGTGTCTTGCAGGCAGTGGAATTCCTTTTGGTATCGTCTTTGGAGGCACTGACATCAATGAAGATGCCAGATGTGAAAAGAAGGCCCAGGTTATGGGGACAGTGCTGGATGAAGCCAGGTAGCGCAGCAACTCTGACACTTTCTACCCTGCTTCAGTAGTGGCAGCTGATAATTCCTAGAACTGAGTGGTAATTCCTAGAATTGAGTCCAGATTTGGAAGGAACTACCTAAAGTACCTTATCGTACTATCTTCTTGGGAATAGCAGTTAACACTTTGGCTAGCTCATTAAAAGTTCAAACCAAAACCCAGAGTAGATGCACTGCCTGCCGACACAGAAGCCAACAGGTGCCACTATGGACCACTTGAAATTTTTTAGGAGTTTTGCCTGAACATTCAGTAAATTTGTTCTGTTTTACCGATCAAAGCACAAGAAGGCTATAAGCCTGCCTGCTAAGAAAGGTACTGTCAGCTTGTAAACATTTAGTCGGAAGAGTATTTAGGAGATGGCATGAATGCCACATTAGGAATATTGCAAGCCTAGGCTTGGGCTTTGAATGCTGTTCAGCGATCCAACCCTGGTCAGAATAACTTTGTTCTCCTTTACTGCATCTGAGAAGAAATGCTGTGCAGCAAGCTCCTCAATTGCTTTCAACAAATTGTCTTCCCATCTTTGAGTATTTAAGCCAATAAGGACAAAGATATAAAATGACTGACACACACACTGTCTTTTCTTTTTGAAAAGCACTTTTCTTTTTATTGTTGAAGTATAAATTGAAAATGTGATTAAAGAGGCTCGAATCTTATCAATAAAAATGAACAGCACCCACCTCTTAAAAGGCCCTTCCACAGCTGCCAGCAAGTTGCTGAAAGCCCATCGGAATGAAAAGGACAAGAGGAACGGGGACAGCCTATCCTCCTTTGAAAGGAAATTCCACAGCCTGGGAGCAGCCACCGAGAAGGCTGTGTTACTAATACCCTTTGACTCAAAGAGAAAGATACTAGCAAGCTGCCTTCTACGGAGTCAGTCCCTTGGTCCCTCTAGCCTTGTATTTTCAACACTGCCTGGCAGCAGCTGTCCTAGGATCTCAGACAATGGTCTTTCTCATTAGTGAGTGTTATATGTAGGACTTGCATGCAGTGCAGGTGATCTACCATCAGGCTATGATGCTTCCCCTCCCAAAAACTGATTGGCAGTACTGAAGAGAAAGTCCTGTGAAATCACAGATTTGTTGTCAACCCCCCACCCCCAATATTGTTGTGCTATATTGAAGTGTGTCCAGCTTTGTAAAGGAGCATATCATTTTATTTTTTTAAATCAGACTCATATGGCAGATATTCTCCATGAGGGTATGCCACTCAATTTGACAGTCTGTTGCTGGACATGCCCTCCCACCCACCCCAAAGCAGCCAGTTCCTCCCACTTGGTAATGTAATTATAAATACAATTTGCAGGGAAAGTAATGGGAACAGAGGCAGTTGGGGGGAAAGCCCCCCCCACTTCTGATTTGCCTTTAAGCTGTCAGGTTTGAGCATATACAGAATCCGTTGTGACAATTACCTTCCAGTTAGAGAAGCACACAGTTAAAAAATAAGTCTAGTTACTACAGAATAATGGAAGAGCTTCAGAGTTCCTTGCCTCTTCTGTTCTTGACAGTGTGCAATTTGGAATTGTAGTTTGGTTCAGGTTGTAAAAATTCTGCTCTCTTTACAACCTGAGTTCTCTTCCCAGTATCTTTTCTCCACTCTCCTGAAACAACTGCTGTTTTGCTTATTGCACACACTTTTGTCTCCGTTCTGGGCACAGGCAGGGAATGCACATGGCTGAGTGAAAACAGAGTTTATCACACACTAAACTGTTGGCAAGGCATCCCCATGCCATTGCCGACCTTAACCTATCCCTGAGCGGGGCTGAGGCGCATGAATTTTGCGCAGCCAGAAAGCTTTCTTGCTCAGCCAGAAATCTACCTGGAAGCCAAGATGATCAAATAGAGGCTGTTGTACTTTGGCCACATCACGAGAAGGCAAGACTCATTAGAAAAGACAATAATGCTAAGATAGGTGATGGGTAGTAGAAAGAGGAAAACTGCACTCCAGATAGATAGACTCAGTCAGGGAGGTTACAGGCCTGAAATTACAGGATTTGAGCAGAGCAGTGGAGGACAGGAGATCTTAGAGATGTCTCATACACAGGGTCACCATGAGTCAGAGTCGACTCCAGTGGAGTTAACAACAAATAATCTTACTTGTAATACCTTAGCTCTCTTTCTTGCTGCCTTTTCTACCTTTTTCTCTTTTCTGCCTTTTCCTCCCCACTCATGCCTCAGGAATCTTTGCAACAGTGCCTCAGCCCTGTCCTGTTCTCTAATCCTTTGAGAACTTGTTTCCTGATGAATTATGGCAGGCTGCCCCCTCTTTTGATTCTAACTATCCTGCTTTGCTCTTTGGAAGCAAACCAGACTCTCACCACAAAGGCACAGCATTCTATGGAGTTACAGGGAGAAAGTCAGAGCTCACCAAGACGTCAGCTGAGTCATCCATGGTTCAGTACACAGGCCAGGCAGACTGTCCAAAAGGTAGTCCAGTAGAGTAGTCAAGAGTCCAAGCAGAGTTCAAAGCAAACAGGCAAATGGTAAAGAAAGATGGCACTAGCATTGCTTCGACCAAGAAGGATTGGTTGTCAGCAGCACCCATCCAAAGGAGGTGCTGGGTTATTTATTGCCAACCCAGGTCTTGCAGGTGCGCCATAATTGTGTCATACTTCCTATATGTGTTCCAAGTGTCTGCTACTTTCCTTGTCCTGACATATTTTGGCTGGGGTAGGTATAGGTAAGTCTACATCTTCCTCTGAGGGATGTGGCTGCTGGGGACTCTGTTATTGTGGCAGGCAACCTGGATGTCCTCTGGGCTCTCAGGTGCTGTATCTATTCTCTAATTCTGAGTCCATCCCAGGGTCCTGGAGGCAGAGCATGACACTAACAAGCTCCTGGTTTGGAATTTTGACTTTAAACTGGCCTTTGCAACTTGAGCGACAACTAAAACTCAGATTTTTGAATCAGCTACCACAATGTTCCAGTGAGTTATATTATCATGAGATGGTGTGTTTCCTTGGAAAAGGCAATAATGCTGGAAAAAGTGGAAGGCAGTAGGAAAAGAGGGAGACTGAGCTCCAGGTAGATTAATTGAATTGAGGAAACCATGGCCCTGGGTTTTCAGGACATGAACAGGACAGTTGATCACAGGGGCTCTTGGAGGTTTCACCTACATAACGTCGTTGTGCATCAAAGTTAACATGATGGCAAATGCCAACAAGTTGTGGAAAAAATACAGAAACAAAAATCAAGGGAAACAGCAAACTTGCTTTAAAAGCACAGTAAAAATAGAAGTACAGGAATGGGGGGAAATGGTACATAGATTTCCATAAAAGGTAGCAAAGATTTCTAGATAGTTATTGACAAGAAGTTGATGTCAGAATACCAAGCACCCAAATATGAAAAGGTTTGTAAAGTCCTCAGTCTGCTGGAGGAGTAGGAGGCAGGCACTTATTGTTCCAGCCTTCTAACAGGTGCTGAGAATCCATTTCTGCTGACCAGCACTTAAATTTACAGGTCTCAGCAATTTAAAATCACATATGTAACTACCAGGGCAAAGTTTACTCCTGTACAAAATTAACACAAGTACAGTTAACCCTTGTTAGACGCTGGGGTTTGGTTCCAAGATCCCCCGTGGATAACAAAATCCATGGATGCTCCAGTCCCATTAAATATAATGACATAGCAAAATGGTGTCCCTTATAAAAAATGGAAAATCAAGGTTTGATATTTGACATTTTTACTTTTTTTAAAAAATAATCAAACCGTGGATGCTTGAATCCATGTATAAGAAATCCGTGTTTAAGAAGGGCCAACTGTAATACGTTTAGGCATTGCTACATCCTATGTTTGAAAGACCTACACGAGGAACTAGAATACCACCAATTAGCCGACTTAACCAAAGCTTTAGTGAAAAGTCACTGTGATGGCCAGTAAACATGAAATGTAAGTTTTTGTGAAATAGGCTGAGATCCACAGACAAAGCTGGGCTGAAAGCAATGATCAATTGATTAGGCAGACTGGAGCAATCTGATCTTATATTCTGCCTGTTCCTAAAATCCTGGCTATTGACCAACCAAGAATATGTATGAGCAAATAATGTGGGTTCCCTTATCTGCACTGATGTAATTAATGTTTCCAAAGCTGGGGAAAGACAGGGCACTCAAAGCTACATGGCCTTACCTAGCTGGTACAGTTATCAATGTTGCCATTTTGCAGCAGCTGGCAAAGGATATCTCACCCTCAACTGAGAATAAAAACCAGATCGCGGCTACCGGTCTATAGATCTGAAGTGAAAACCACTGTTTTCAGCTTGTAACCCTGCTGTAGAAGTGTAATTGATAGCTGCCTCACAAACCTTTTGGTTGACAGGTTAACACCTTCTATTTAACCAAGGAGTTAAGGTCTATTTGCTGTTCTGATGTGTGGATGTTTCTGTCATTTGTTTCCTTGGCTTCTAGTTTTTTGGGGGGAAGGGTTGGTAGGGCGAGTCATGGGCATCCCTGCTATGTTTTGCCTTGGTATCCCTAACAATGAAGGGTTGCTAGAGTGGGTTTTAGGTGAAAAAAATTGTAGCTTGATGGGAAAATGTAGCTTTTGACTTAAATGTGACATGTATGAACCGGACACCCTTTTTTCACTGCTACCAGGTTTGCCGTGTCTTTCACTGAGGCAATGAGGGAAAGAGCCATATCATACTGGGTATGTAGCACTGTCTGCTAGGCTGTTCTATAAAATGAGAATTGTAGCAAGTTTGTGTTTGTGTGCATGTGTTTTAAGGATCTGGGAAACTTTTACCCTCTCATACGTGTAGAAAGTTCAGTGTGGCTGGCATTTTGCTGACCTGACCTTACAATTTCACATTATGGCCACCAATATTTAACAGGGGTCTCCTAGACTGTTAAGATTGCTGTGTACCGGGCAGAAATGAAAGTGTTGCAGCTCCTCTTTGGATAGCATTGCCCAGAAAAGCTCTCAGTAGCGGAGGCCTCTGGCTTGCATACCTGAGCTGTTGAATTTGAGATACGCTTCAGCACTTTGGATAGTGCCTGTGAATTTCACAATGATCCTTAGAATAGATTCACTGTCCCTGTCACATAGGAACTACCAGTCCCCATTGGGTCCCAGTGTTTGGCTCCTGCTTTTTCTACCATTTTCAGAAAGGGTCAGGAGCCTTCCTTTTAAAACTAGATTTGTGGAGTTGGAAGAGTCCATAAGGGTCATCCAGTCCAACCCCCTACCATGCAGAAAGACACAATTGAAACACTCCCAACAGAGGACCATCCAGACTCTGATTAAAAACCTCCAAAGAAGGAGACTTCATCACTGTCCAAAGCAGCATGTTCCACTGTTGAACAGCTCCTACTGTCAGGAAGTTCTTCCTAATGTTTAGGTGGAATCTCTTTTCCTGTAGTTTGAATTCATTGCTCCATGTCCTAGTTTCTGGAGCAGCAGAAAACAAGCTTGCTCCTTCTTCCATATGACATCTTTTCAATTATTTACAGATATACAAACATACCCAGCTCCCGCAGGCGCTTCTCATAGGGTGTGGTTTCCAGACTTTGCACCATCTTGGTCACCCTCCTCTGGAAACGCTACAGCTTGTCCACATCCTCCTTGATTTGTGGTGCCCAAAACGACACAGTATTCAAGGTGACATCTGACCAAAGCAGAACAAAGTGGTACTATTACTTCTCACAATGTAAACAGTATACTCCTATCCCTGTGCCCTAGAAGCACATTGGCTTTTGTAGCTGCCGCATCACACCCCTGGCCCATGTTCTACTTGATGTCCACTAAGACTCCTAGATCCATTTTAAACACACTGCTGTCAAGCAAGTTGTTGCCCATCTCACATCTGTGCATTTCATTTTTACTGTCCTAGTGTAGTACCTTGCATTTCTTGCTGTTGAAGTTCATCTTGTTAGTTTTGGCCCAGCTGTTAAGCTCATTTTGAATTTTGATCCTGTCCTTTGGGGTATTAGTTACCCCTCCTAGTTTGGTGTCATCTGCAAATTTGATGAACATGCCCTCTATTAGATCATTCATGTCATTGATAGTTGCATAGCACTGGGCCCAGGACAGAACCAGGATGAATAGCCATTGATGAGCATCCTTTGGGTTCAGTCATTCAACCTTTTAGAAATCCACCTAACAGTAGCATTGTCTAGCCCACATTTTACTAGCTTTTTTTTTTTTGCAAGGATATCATTGGAGACCTTGTTAAAGGTCTTACTGACACCAAGATATACTACATCCACAGCATTCCCCTCATCTATGAACCTTCTGCCCCATTATAAAAAGAGATAGGATTAGTATGGCATGACTTGTTTTTGAGAAACCCTTGTTGACTTTTATTGATCACCAAATTCCTTTCTAAGTGTTTACGGACTGTTTGTTTAATAATCTGATCTAGAATCTTTCCTGGTACTGATGTCAAAGTGATAAGTTTTTAAGTTCTCTTCCCCCCCCCCCCCACTTTTTTTTTTTTTTTTTTTTTGGAAGATGAAGACAACATTTGCCCTCCTCCAGTCTGCTGGGACCTCTCCTATTCTCCATGAATTCTCAAAGAATATTGCCAGTGGTTATGAGATTATTTTTGTGAGTTCTTTTAATACCCTTGGATGTAGTTCATCTGGCCCTGGAGACTTGATTTGGTTTAGAGTAGCCAGATATTCCCGTCCTACCTCCTTATTTATTCTGTGCTGCACTCCCCCTACTGCATCTGATCAACTGTTCTACTATCATTTTATTATCTTATTTATTATCACCAGAACCTAGAAAATTAATTTTTTTGGACTGCAGCTCTGAGAATTCCCCAAGCAGCTCGGGATTTATGGGCGTTACAGTCAAGACAAGAAACTTCTCCAAGTTCTAATTATCATGCTGGTCATGTACTGGGGTTTTACAAAGTAATGTAAATGCAGTCTTTGTCGCATGGTGAAACAAACTAAGCCAGAGATCCCCACCTCAGAGGACTTGCATTGTGCAAATGAAAATCCATGCTTCATACCAACTGTGACTGGAAGTATATCTTCAGGGTTCCAGGGAAAAATATTTCCGCTACTTTGAGATATGATTCTTCTACCTGGAGAAGCCAGGGATTGAACCTAGGTCTTTCTGCACTTCAAGTGGGATGCTCTCCCACTTGCATTACCATGAGAATGAATAAAGAAGGGAAAGATGGCAATGGAGGATAACCAGACCACCATCTTTTTTTCCACCTCAGAAAGCAATTTCATTATATGATGGCATATCAAAGCCTCCTCCAACCAGGGTTCCTCCAAACATTTGAGACTACTGATCCAGACCATTGGTTGGGGCTACCTTGAGGATATCTGGGACAAGTGCCATATGATGCAACTGCATAAGGTATAACACAAGGTAGGCAATGTGTAGCTGTTGCTACATCACAGTTCCCATCAGCTCCAGCCAGCGTGACCAATGGTGAAAGATCATGGGAGTTCCAGTCCACCAACTTCTAGAAGGCCACATGTTGCCCACGCGGGAATAATGGAGCAATCTGACAGTTGGAAGATACTTCTTTGCTATCATATTTGCCCTGACCATTCCTATGCTTTAGGTACTTGCCTCTTTTTGCAGTCCTTCCTGGGATAGTGCTGCTCACCATTCTATTTTATGGATAACGTCAATAATGTTCCTTGCTTTTATGCATTGTTTCATAGTGTTACATTTTATTTGTACATATTTTCAAGTCAACTCTGACTTACGGTGACGCTATCCTAGGGTTTTCTTGGCAGGATTTGCCGAGAGGAGGTTTGCCGTTGCTTTCTTCTTGGGCGGAGAGAGTGGGTTTCCTGGGCTCAACAGGAATTTGAACATCAAACCACTGCACCACATTGGTTCTCAATATAATAATTGTCTACCATTTTGAAATCTTCCCCTTTAAGCAGTTTATACATACTGGTAATAAAATAAATAAATGAAGTAATTAGGCACAGCTTTGTAACCCAGAGATTTTGAGTTGTATGCTATGTATACTAATCTCTTTGTAAGAGCCAGTATGGCACATTAATTAGACAGTTGTAGGATCCAGGGCATTGGAGTTCAGAACCATGCTTGTTAACCACTAGTACTTTTTCAACCTTGCTGACCTCACAGGGTTGTTGTGAGGATGAAACAACAGCATAGCGGCCATGTACACAGATCTGAATTCTTTGGAAAACAAGCAGGATATGAATGTAAAGGTAAACCTGCAAGATCAGCAGCATACTTTTGCTAGCTCTTGCTACTTCTTCCAAAGTCGGTGACTTCCCCTCACCATCTTGGAGCTCCCCACACACCCTAAAAATCTGCTCCTGACATTTTTAGTATTTGGCAGGTTTAATCTTGTCCTTTGTGCATAAGCTACCCATGTTGAACCTGGCCAAGCTTCCTTCATGGGTTGTTAGATTGCAGTTCCCATTATCCCATGTCACTATGGTCGATGGTTAGGGAGGATGGGACTTGTCCCACAACCTCTGGACCCATAAGTTTAGGTAAAGGGCTAGTTGACGGCTGCATTGGCACAGATCTGCCAGTTTAAGAGGCCAACATTACAAAACGTGTCTGACATAAACAGGGACTTGCTGCGGAGGGCTCAAGCAAGAGAGCGTTTCTGTTCTAAATACAGTATTTGATAGCAACAGCAGACAAGGCTTTAATTTATTTTGTTACTGCTGGAAAGCCCTACTCCAGATAAGCACACTCTTTGACTATGAGTCTTTGCCTTCAAAGCAAATTATACCTTGTTTGTTGGCAACCGGTCTTTCAAATTGCTGCCTTCATTATTTGCTCCTGTTTCTTCCGTTACTTTCGCTTTCCTCACCCACTCCATCTCTTCCCGAGGATGCATTAACTCCTCCATCACCTTTAGCACAACAAGGCGCTCTCTAATAGATGTGAGAAAAAGTCACCAGCATTAATTCCAGGATTCTTTTTTTTAAAACTTGCTTTTTAGCTAACCTAGTAATTGTGTCAAATTACTAAATTGGTTGGTGGCGACCATAAATATTGATTAAAGCTTGTTTCAGGCCACTGACTGCAATCTGCTTCTGACCTTGCTAAAATGCTTCCTGGTTTTTTTTTTAATTTGAAAAGTCAAAAATATTGGAAATGTGCCAGCTTTGTTCTTAGTCATACTTCTCCATCAACAGCTTTCCAGAGTTGGGTTGTACTACAGTGGCAATCATCACTAACCATTTATTTGTAACAGAGGATAGGTAGTGTCCTGCTTACCTCTACTGAGAGCAGCACAGCAGGGGAATATACAGTACAAAGGAATAATCCAGAGTCCAGTCCAAAGGTCGCACAATACCAGTCAGTCACATCAGAGGCAAGAACATAGTCACAAGGCAAGTCCAGAGGTCAGATAACCAGAACCATGAATCAAAGAGCAAGGGACACAGGAACAACAAAGCTGCAAAACTAGTTGTCAGCTGCAAAGAACCTCTGCAGCTGGAGGTCTTTTAAAAGGCCTCTGCTTCTCTCAGCTGAAACCTATTAGCTCTCTTCTTGGCTTCTAGCCTGGAAGAATGCCTCAAAGACTCCTTGACCTTTCTTCTCTCCACAGGTCCCAGCACCTGCAGCTTAGAGTCTGTTTTTCCCTCTGCTGCTTCCTCAGCCTCCTCTGAGACTCTTGATCCAGGCAGCCCCAGATCTGCCCCTGTCTCAGCCTCCTCCATGTCTTCAGAGTCTGAGTCCTCTGAATGTGCTGCTAAGTCAGGCCCAGGGCAATCCATGACAGGTAGCACCATCCAGTATAGAAACTAAGGCGGGTTACACACCGCCATTAAAGTACGGAGACAGTCCTACTAGGGTTAGGAGAGTGCGGTGCTTCCGCACCCCCCTAACCCTAGTACGGACTGAGTCCGTACAAAATGGCGGCTCCCCTTCCAACATGGGATCGCGCCGCCTCTATCACGGGGCGGCGTGGACGTGACGTCGTCGGTCCGCGCCACAGGGCGCTTAGTGCGCCCTTTCCGCAGACCAGGAAAGGAGCTCCGTTTCGGAGCAGCTCCTTCCTGTTTGCGTCGCTGCTGCTTTGCGTCGCGTGGCGCACGCTTCAAGACGGCTGCACCCAAAGGGAGAAAGGGGCCAAGTGGCCCCTTTCTCCTTCTCCCCGCCGCCACGGGGTGTCCTTGGGGCTTGAAGCCCCAAGGACACCCCTTTCCAGGCTGCGGGGAAGGGGCCTTTTGCCGCTTCCCCACAGCCTGAAAAGCGGTGGATCGGGGCCTCAGTGGCTGCCGTTCTGGCCGCTGAGGCCCCGATACACCAGGGAAAGGGGCGGGTGCAGCCTGCCCCAAATGGGCGGTCTGTAACCCACCTATGTGGCCTGCCAGAAGAAGGAAGCACCATCATCTGGTTGAAATCCTTTTCAAAGCTGGCGCAGCTTTAGGTTCCACTAATGTAGTTATGCAGTAGTTTGGAAGGGCAATGACAAAAGTAAAGGAAGGGCATGAACACAAGGGACTTTCCCCAGCACACCCCAGTGACTGAGATAGTGGACGGAAGTGGGCTCAGTGTCCTCTGGCAAAACCATTCTGTAAGCAGGTACTGAATACTTGCTTACAAATGGCCAAATTTCAGGTACGGACAGCCACACATGTTTCCATTGCGTATGTGGATAGAATCATAGAATTGGAAGAGACTACAAAGGCCATTCAGTCCAACACCCTGCCATGCAGGAACTCTCAATCAAAGCATACCTGACAGATGGCCATCCAGCCTCTGCTTAAAGACTTCAAAGGAAGGAGACTTTTTCGGGAGTTACAGAAGTTGGTATTCCTGTCCTTTCCATGCAGCGTCCAAATCCCCCCTTCCAACGTACTTTAAAAGCCCCAAGGCTGCCTCATACAGATTTTCCAGGTTTCAGTGCGAACAGGCCGGATTGGAGAAGTGTCTGGCATTCCCTCCCTCTCCGTTGGAAGCAAAATGATTACAGATTAACAGATCTCCGAAGGACCCTCATGGATCTCAGCACTGAAGTCCTTGTTGTGCATCTTGATGTGGGGAGTGGTTGTCAGACCTCGGATCCTGCTTTCTCACACTGCAGCATAGAATGCCTGTGTGAGGCAGTTTGGGAACTTTGAAGTAGCTGGGGGGGGGGGTGCATGGGGTCAGCATAGTGTAAGATCCGCATGTTGTAAGATTCACACTGCACTGAGACAGTGTTGAATTGAAGCCAGTGTCGGAAGAAGCAACTGTGCTAATGTAGAACCCCAAAAGGATTCTGCCCTTATACCCAACTGCTACCAGGTCTATCTGGCTAGTCCTCAGGTTGGTTAGCATAAATAAAATGAAGACTGCTTTACCAGGCTGAATTAAAGTATTAGCAATACAACATAAAGACAAAATCATAATCATTTTTTAAAAAGCTAAACGGACGCAAAACAAGAATTTTAAGGGATTGGATCAAAGGGCTCCAATGGAAGAGAGCACACACCTGGTGGAAGTGTTCTAAAGATGAGGAACTACCACACGAAATACCCGATGCCTTTCATGTTTAAAAGCTGTGTGCCACTGAAGCCAATTTTTTCGGGTGTAGCATTGTCTTGATCTCTGCCCTATTTGTGGCTCTCTTGAAGGTATCTTGTTGATCATGTGAGAAACAAGATCCTGGACAAGACAGGACTATGTGTGACACAGCAGGGTAGCTCTGCTAGCCTCACCTCATCCTTGATCAGTCACAAATCTTGGACTTAGAACTTTTCGTGGCCAAGCCTACCTCACAATCATAGAGTTGGTAGAGACCCCAAGGGCCATCTGGTCCGACCCCATTCTGCCATGCAGGCACTCTCAATCAAAGCATCCCCGGCAGATGGCCATCCAGCCTCTGTTTAAAAACCTCCACAGAGGGAGATTCCACCACAGTCTCAGAGGGAGTGTGTTCCACTGTTGAACAGCCCTTACTGTCAGGAAGTTCCTCCAAATGTTGAGATGGAATCTCTTTTCCTGCAGCTTGCATCCATTGTTCCGGGTCTTGTTCTCTGGAGCAGCAGAAAACAAGTTTGCTCCCTTCAAATATTTAAACAGGGAATCAATAGCAATAGCATATCACCTCTTAACCTTCTCTTCTCCAGGCTAAACACTTCTAGCTCCCTAAGGCGTTCCTCATAGGGCGTAGTTTCCAGACCCTTCACCGTTTTAGTCGCCTTCCTTTGGATACGCTCCAGTTTCTCAACATCCATCCAGTCCAATTGCTCTAGATCTAGTGTGTCCTTATCACACATCACGTTTGGCCTTATTCCTCCAAAACCCCCAGGTACCAGACAAAATAGCCTCATTTCAAAATCCTTTCCGGAATAGATAACCCTGGCCTCAGGAACCCTGTTCTTATGAGAGTCCCCAAGGTCCTTCTTGGAAATGCTACCATAGTTTACTGTTTATTTGTTTTGTTCTGTTTTGTTTTTGTCTTTTAATAATGTGTATGTGTTAATGTTGTTTAATTAGTTGGTTTTAATTATAATTGATTTAATAATTTTTAAGGGGGGGAGGGAATTTTGATCTACAATTTATTGTATTTTATTGTTAGCCGCCCTGATTGACCTCAAGGGGCGGGATATAAATAAACTTATTATTATTATTATTATTATTATTATTATTATTATTATTAAAATCAGTGGTGGGAAGCGGTATATAAATGATGCTGCTATTGCTATTGCTTCCAGACTTCAACTGGAACACCGTGTCCAGTTCTGGGCACCACAGTCCTCCAGAAGGATATTGACAAGCTGGAGCGTGTTCATTTCACCAAAATGGTGAAAGGTCTAGAAACCATGCCCTGTGCGGAATATATTAGGGAGTTGGGTATGTTTAGCCTGGGGAAGAGAAGGTTAAGGGGTGACTTAACAGCCGTGTTTAAATATTTAAAGGGATGTTATATTGGGGATGGAGCAAGCTTGTTTTCTGCTGCTCCAGATACTAGGACACGGAGCAGTGGATTCAAA
The DNA here is from genome assembly GCF_019175285.1 of Sceloporus undulatus. Lineage (NCBI taxonomy): Eukaryota > Metazoa > Chordata > Lepidosauria > Squamata > Phrynosomatidae > Sceloporus > Sceloporus undulatus. The sequence continues at coordinate 5,763,043 of NC_056531.1, forward strand.
TTATAGGAAAAGAGATTCTATCTAAACATTAGCAAGGAGTTCCTGACAGTAAGAGCTGTTCATAAATGGAAGACACTCCTTCAGAGGGTGGTGGAGTCTCCTTTGGAGATTTTTAAATAGAGGCTGGATGGGCGTCTCTTGGGAGTGTTTTAATTGTGTGTTCCTACATATTGTATGTTTGATCCATCAGGAGAGGCGGGAAAACATAAATAAAAATTATTATTATCGGGGGCTGGACTGGATGGCCCTTTTGGACTCTTCCAACTCTTTGATTCCATGATACACGTTGGGAACTGAGGTGCATGGTGAAATACATGGCCATTTTACAGCCTAGGTCCTTACCTCCCTCTGCACAGAGCCCCTGTGAGTCTTTGGACTAGAGCAGCTCTTCCCAACTTCCCTTTACTTTGCACAATTAAATTGACCATTGTTGTTTTCTCCTTAATGCCTTTGTTTTTCAAGCCTCTCGCCAGGAATAAAATATACGTCCAGGCTCAAGGTAAGGAGCTGAAGATTCCTGTTTCTTCAGTGACAAACCTAGGGAGGTTGGTTGTGCCACGCGCTGTCCAAAAAAAGGCATAACAAAGAGGTTAGATAAGATCCCGGAGTAGACAAAATTAAGTCTTGTCCAGAATGATAGCTTAAAATACTGCTATCGTTTGTGGTGATAAAAATTAGGGGTGTATCAGATTGCTAGGGACAAATGAGAAGATCGCCATTACCATCGTGTTTTAGCCATCCCTAACTGGCAGCAGCAGCTTTCCATGTTTTCCAGCAGGATTGTTTCCTAGCCCTACCTGGAATACCTACGTGTTCTTCTCTGATGGTCTTCCATCCTACTACTAACTAGACCCAACTGTATTTAGTTTCTTAAATTAGATGAGACTGTATGTGCCCGGCGTGGTGTGTTGGGTTTTTCCGTTGGCACACGGCTAGCTATAGTTGGCAGGCAGCAAGCTGAATGGAGAAACCTTAGCTAAGAGATAGATCATATGCTCTGCATGCCAAAGATCACAGCTTCAGTCATGGCTTCTCCATCCTCAAAAGATCAAGTACTAATGGAGTTATGGATCCACACTCAAAGAACTAATTTGCTTTTAGAGTGGATCCTTGTTATCCACTGGGGTTTGGCTCCAGGAACCACCACCACCCCTCCCATGGATAACAAAGTCCGTGGATGCTCAAGTCCCATTAAATATGATGGCATAGCAAAATGGTATCCGTTACATAAAATGTAAAATCAAGGTTTGCTATTTGGAATTTATACTGTTTTTGAATATTTTCAAGCTGTGGGTGCTTGAATCCGTGGATAAAAAAATCAGTGGATAAGGAGGGCCGACTGTAATAGAGAGCAGAGCTGGGAACCTATACCCCCGCCTTTATTCCCAACTATTGACCCTGTTAGCTAAGACTGATAGGAGTTGGATTCCAACAACATCTGGAGGGCTACAGGTTGTTAACCCTGGTAGATGGGATTTGCACTAGTCCTTCGAATGAGGCCCAAAAGGAAGTTGGTAGTATATGCCTGATATACATTATATGGATTATTTTTCTCAGATGACGTAATGTAGGGGTCGGGAAACTGTGGTCCTTCTGATGTGTCATCAGCTCTAACCGGCATAGCCAATGATGAAGGATAATGTGAGTCTAACAACATGTGGAAGGCCACACATATCCTACTCTTAATTCAATGCAAATGTTAGACTGCAGCTGGTCTTTCATCAGTGCCTATCTTGCGTAGAGTTGATGGGGGTTGCAGTCCAGCAACTATGGCTATCATCATGACCCACAGAGGAACATGTGTTCCCCAACCTTGCTTTAATGCATGAACGTTATATAATTCGCGATGGTGGTGGTGACGGTAATGTTTGGTTAATGCTTTATTATTAATAACCATACTAATTTTGGTGTGCTTTTTTTAAAGGAATTGTGACTGCCCCCAACATTTCTTTTAACTGGAAGAAATATCTGCAGAGTGCAGGTAAAAACGTGTGTGCATGCCCACCTACAACATACACAAAATATTTGCTGATACACTCAACCAAATGGTCGCCACTCACAAATTTATGTCCTGAATTCTGTTCCTTTTCTTGCTGAGGAACAGCTATGAACAGATGAACCTGATATGACTAGAGAAATACAGTACTCATCATTATGACTCTCAGAGCATGTGTGGTCCACATGATTGCATATTGCAAAACTTAGGGCCCAAACAGACAGGCCAAAATAAAGCTGCTTTATTTTGGAGATATGCTGTTTAAATGATGCATGAGTCCTAAGAGGCCAGAAGCCATGCCAAAGCCATGCTCCAGTCCTAAGGACTGGAGTGCAGCTTTGGTGCAGCTTCTGGCTTCTTAACATGCATTTGTCATTTAAGCAACATACCTCCAAAGTGACCCGAAGCAGCTTTATTTTGGCCTGTCTGGGCCCTTAGTTTTGAGAGGGGGATATTTTTTTTTACAAAAAAAATCCCATGTCAAAATATCTTGTCTGAATCGTCTTGGGAACGCCAAACTAGGCTCACTCTTAGAATCATAGAATAATAGCGTTGGAAGAGACTGCAAGGGCCATCCAGTCCAACCCCATTCTGCCATGCAGGAAATCCAAATCAAAGCATCCCCGACAGATGGCCATCCAGCCTCTGTTTAAAGACCTCCAAAGAGGGAGATTCCACTACGCTCAGACAAGACAAGGGGATTCTAGCCTGGTGTGGTTACACAGAGCTCCAGAGAACAGGATTTGGGTTAGGTTTTGCCATTATGATCATGTTAACTAGCCAGATGATTTTAACACATACAGTTAAAACCTAAAATGCACACAAATTCGAAATCACAATTTAAAAGCACACCAAAGAAAGCAAATACTACACCCACTCAGTTAAAATCTCCTTCCACCACAAGTAAGCTCAGTTTCCAAGGCTCTGCCTGCATCAATAAAAATATGTACCTTTGGCAGAAAGATAACAGGCATGGAGCAAGGCTAACTACGGACCAAAGCCTGAGAGTAGTCTCCAAGAAAGCTCAAGAATCATTGGCTGATAGTTTAGCAAAGCCGCCTTATCTTTAGCACTCCTGTGATACTGAATGCTCTTTGGGGTCGTTGATAGGGCCATGTTAGGGTGAGTGGGATACCCAGTAATTCTCTTTAGGGAAGTTTTCCAGGAATAGAAAACACTGAGCGTCCTGATTATATAGATTATAGAACACATAACAAACAATATACATTCCGCATACTCACCACACGACAACAAATTAACTAAGCCCTTCCCAAATATAGACGATTCAGCTTAAATCATCATTTTGTATAAGTATACCTTTCTTAAACATAAAAAGGGAGTTGAATTTGTAATTAACTTGAAGTATTTTTCTCCTTCCTCCAATGTTTTTAGTAATCAAATGCCATACACTCTTTCCAACCATGAATCAATAATAACAGATTCTACAGATCCAGAAGCCGACAAGTCACCAAATCTCTTTTCAGAATGACACCTCCCAGAATGCTCTAACCAGCATAGCCAATAATACCTCTATTGCTTGCAAGATTCTAGATGTCATCCAAAAAACTGGGATGTTTCCAGGCTTTTTAGAAAGCCAAGGCTTCCTCTTATGTCTGAACTTGGCCTTTTTAATTGGTAAAAAGATGGGTTAGATAGCAGGGATTGCTCAGTGGCAAAGTATATATTCAGCACATGGAAATCACCAGTTAAGCTAAAAAATCATATTGGGTGGCAGGGCTGGCCTGGAGACTGTTCAGCATAGGCTGCACTGGATAGATAGCCAGTGCTTTGTCTTGCTGTATGGCAGCTGATTTTTTTCATGAACAGGTACAACATTTCAAGCAATAGAACCCGAAAGGGCCCAGACAATCCGTGAAAGTACAACTTACAATGCTTGGAGGGAGAACCTAAGTTTTTGAATTCTTATAGAAAATGATCAAAAGGCTTATTTTGATGCTGGGGAGTGAGGGGAGTCTGAAAACACCAGAACATAAAACAGCCATTGTGGGCAGACGGGTGAAATCTCAGTGCGGTGCCCCGCTTTTGCTTTTTTGGAGGTGATCAGTTAGCACTTTGAAATGTTTAGAGGAGAGATGAAAGTGGCGCATTCTTCAAGGGGGATATATATATAAGATGGTTCAAAGGGAATGGAAAGCTAGGATCAGAGAGGTAACCCCTGATACCAGGTTCGAGCGTAGGTCTGAAACAGAAGGAATTTGGATCGGAGGATGACCTGAAATGTTTCAGACTTAAGATGGCAACCTGTCTGAAAGGCCCCAAATTTATGGAATGCATTTGAAAAGAACAGTATGGAATTGAAGGGGAAGCTGGTGATTTTGCGGTATTGGATCACCAGATGGTAAAGTGGTACAGTGGTGCCTCGGGTTACGAAATTAATTCGTAACGCGGCCGCTTTCGTAACCCGAAAAGCCTTCGTAAGCCGAATTGCCATAGGCGCTAATGGGGAAAAGCCGCGATTCCGTGCGAAAAAGCCGAAAAAAGCACCAAAAGTTTTTTCGTAACCCGAAAAAACATTCGTAACCCGAAACAATGTTTTCCTATGGGATTTTTTCGTATCCCGAAAATTTCGTAACCTGGGTATTTCGTATCCCGAGGTACCACTGTATGCTTTCCAAACTAAGGGCATTTTGCATACTGTTTGCTTAAGAATGGTAGCTCTGTATTATTTCAGCAGCACCTCTGGCAAGGGTAAGCACCTGCCCTGGGTCCAGAGACTGAACGGCCCTCCTGCTAGACCTGTTTAGCCAAGTAAGGAGGATCTTGACCTGGGGTGGCAATTTTTTGTTAGTTGTATGCCAGAATGGTTATACAGGAGGCTTGTAATGCTGCTAGTGCAACAGCAGCAATTTTAAGGACATAATAAGGGAGGAAAATGCAAAATGTCTTCCATTTTCATTCTTGGTAAATGGGGAAAATATATTAATATATACATATGTGTGTGTAAAAATCATATCAGTTAAGATAAGGTAGTTTCCCCCCAGCAGCTTCCTTTGCTTTCCAGAGAGCTTCTCTTTGATATTGTTAAGTTGTGTAGCGGCCTGTAGGCCTGTGGTAAGATTAGTGATCTGCAAGGAGAATTTTGTCAGTGTTTTGTGGGCGATCCTTGAACAGTCAGGCTTTTTCAATTGCCAGGCAGATCGGGATGGCATTCAGCAACTGTTATCCCAAAGCCCTTTTAAAGGATACTTCTTATGCTTTGCTTTGCACTTATAGGTTGTTCGGTTTGGCTAGTTTTTTGTTTTTTGGGTTTGTTTTTTACAATGTGGTTATTTTGGCTTTTTTTTAGGAATTATTTTCGATAAGCTATTTTGACTGTATTAACAAAGCTCACAGGAGCAAATTACAGTAGCTCTTGTACAGTTTTTCTAAATGTACAAATAGTCTGTTGGACAACCTGCCTTTTTAGGGGCAGGATACAAATAAAATGTTATTATTATTATTATTATTATTATTATTATTATTATTATTTAAAATCAAGGGAGGAGGCTGAAAGCAGAGTGCGCTTATACTCTGTATCCATGGTGGTTTCCCGATAAGAGTTAGTGCTTCTTATCTGCTGTACAACAGTGAATTTATGACTAACTTCATTGCATAAAAAAGTTAGCTGGTCCTGGTGCCTCATCAGATTTGTACTGCCAAACCTGGTACCTCTCAAGCAATGGGTTTCCCTCCCTCCAGGTTTACAATAATCCTTGAATGCTTTGAAACTTCTACAAGAGTTTCTGCATCTTCATATTGTTATAAGTTTTCATCACGATGTATCTCTAATACATGTGTAACCCCCTCCACACACACACACACACACATTTTTGTTCAACCACATACCTATTAGTTTCCCAACTACATTTTTCCAGATGCACATTTTGTGTCCAACTGACTGGGCAGGAATTGTTTAGGTCCCTCTTTCCCCCCCTTTTTGAAGATGAGGACAACATTTGCCCTCCTCCAGTCTTCTGGGACTTCTCTTGTTTTCCAGGAATTGTCAAAGATTCTTGTCAGTGGCCCTGAGATTAGTTCTGCCAGTTCTTTTAATACCCTTGGATGTAGTTCATCTGGCCCTGGAGACTTGAATTCATTCTTTAGAGTAGCCAGGTATTCCTGTACTATCTCTCTTTACCTGTTCTGCACTGTATTTCCCTTACTGCATCATCTGTTCCATTTCCCCAAGGTTGAGTACTGCTCTCCTTTTGGGAAATGACAAGGCAAATACTTTAAAACCATAATTTAAAGATACAGTCAGTCCTCAGTTTTCACGGGGGATGCATTCCACGCCCCATTGAGAATAACAGAGCTCACCCCCTGTGAATATTTAAGAGTGCAGATCTCAAGTCCGTGAGAAAGGAGGGGCGACTGTACTCTGGATAAACCTGCTGGAAGAGACTGATCTTTACTGCTGATTTATATACAGGTAGCATCTTGAGCTGACAAATGCCTTCTGGTAGGTCATTCCACAGTCTGGTGGTGGCCAAAGAAAATGTCCTCTGGGTTACAGTTGATCTAGTAGCTGCGGTGGGGCTTGATCCTCCATTAAAAATTGTTCAGTTCCCTTTCATACCAGTTCAGTTGGCATGCATTGCTGTATCTTGTGGTAAGAGAATTCAAACTATTCCAAATTCACTAATGTGCTGTGTAAAGTTGCGCTGAATGGAGCCCTACGGATGTGCTACAACCTGATATAGGGCTGGGGAAGACAGGTAGATGTTGGGGGGGGGGGGAGTACGGTGACTTAAAGCTGTTGCCTGCCAGGAAGAATTCAGTGAACAGGGAGCCAAGAGTAGTTTTTCTTCAAACTGAATGCCGGTGGCATATGTATAAATTAAAATTTCAGCAGAACACTTGAGCAAGAGGCCCCAGATGACCTTTTTTTTTTCTCAGGAAATTTCCTATCTGCAAAACTGGATCACAATTCATTTGAGAGTGAAACTCAGGGAGTTAGATGAGTGTTAAATGTTACAGAGGACTGTGACTGTTGCTGCAAACAAGAGCTGGGCTGAGAGGTTGTTTTAGCCCAGCAGTGTTCTCCAGGGTAGAAAAGATGCTGGAAATGGCACCGTTCCCACACAGGCAAACTTGGATGTTTTAGTTGGGGACTTGAAGCTGACATAGGCATAGCCAAAGGATTAACAATGTGTTCCAGTTGCTGGTTCCAGTTTCTGTTCCTTCTGATCGATCAGGGCAGTGCTGTTTACCAACAGCAGTGCAAATAGTGTAGAACCTGGCTCAGAGTCTGAAAGCAATGAATTACAAATGGCAAATTACTGTATATACTCATGTATAAGTCTAGAACTTTTGGTCAAAAAATTGATCCAAAAATCTGGGTCGATTTATCCATGGGTCAAATTAAGTACTGTACTTTAACTCTCATTTTAAAAAGGAACCATCCCCTGGTGAAAGACAAGAGGGTAATCTGTCCTGGAAGCACCGACCTCTAGTCTCTCATCCATCTCGCATTTAGGGTGAACACAAACAGTTGTGCCTGCTGGAATTTTGTAAGTTCTTTGGCATAGTTTTCCTTTGCTTCATCTTTCAGATCCTTTGTTACATACCCCTAAGTTTTGCCCTTGGCCTATCCATGGGTCATCTCAAAATCCGTATTTTTTTGTCCCCAAACCTGCTCTTTACATATACATGAGGCCGACTTATACTCAAGTATATACAAAAGTTAAATTCAGCATTAAAATACTATAAGCATGAGGTCAACTTATAGTCGAGTATATACAATACTTGTAATTACTTTATTTCCTTGGTAGGTAAAGAATAATAATGATTCTCAGGGTATAACCCCACCTACTGGTGAAGGAATATCACCTGGTTCAACTGCTGTGCTGGATGCTCTTTAAAAGTAGATGGTTAACATTCGAGAAAGTGGAAACCAAGGAGAAAATGTTTACAGTGGGTAACTCCTGATAACTAACTACTTTGGGGGCCTTGGAACTGTAGGCTAAATCAATTTTAGTCCCAACTGGAGTAAACCGGGGCCTTACGGAGAATTCGGTGCCTGATCTGAATTGGTGAATTGGCGCAAAAATAGTTCCTGGTTCCCACTATGTTTGTGCCGATTCTACTAACTGGCTTCCCCATTTTCCCTGTGGCCTCCTTCCATTCCCACGGTTGGGAAAGCTTGCAGAGAAGCCTCCCCAAAAGAGATGCTGGTGGCCCAGGTACGGAGAATCAGGAAGGCCGGTGACAGGGAGATGGCCGGGGCCATTGTAGATACCCCCTGTCACTGGCGGTGGAATTGAATCCACCCTGCCTAGTTCCCACTTGGGCTGGGGCAGATTTGAATCCGCCTGTGGTTTTCACTTGATGAATTGATTTATTTGAAAATTAATCAAATCATCCCCCAAAACACCCCTTTAACCCAGCATCTTTTTGACGCGGGTTAAACGGGTAAAAACCGTGCCCCCCTTTCTGAATTGCTTCAGCGATTCGAATTAGGTGGGAGCCATGGCATTTTCAACCGGATCATTTCAAATCATGATCTGGTTTAAACCATGGTGAGAACAACCTCCCCAGTTAAATAAATGGGGCTTAAAGTAAGTGATGACCAACAAATCCCATTCATCCATGTGTCTCACAGCATTCTCACCATAGCTTATACAGTCGGCCCTTCTTATACACGGATTTTTTAATACACAGATTCGAGCATCCACGGTTTGAAAATGTTCCAAAAAAGTATAAATGTACCTTGATTTTCCATTTTTTATAAGGGACACCATTCTGCTATGTCATTATATTTAATGGGACTTGAGCATCCACAGATTTTGTTATCCACGGGGGATCTTGGAACCAAACCCCAGCGTATAACAAGGGTCCACTGTACTGACTGTTGAGGGAGGTTGCAGCCCAACAAGATCTGGAGAAGGGCTGCACTTTGCTCACCCTGATTCAGTCCTATCACTGTTGCCAGTTACTTTTTAAAAGTAGCTTTCCGATGTCTAAGCACAGTATCAGAGCTGAGTCTAGCGGGTTGCAAAAGCCCTTTCATGGTAGAAAGCAGGAGATGGTGGCAGCAGTGCAACACTTAGAAATGTCTCCTTGGATTACCTGCATGCTGTGTACAGATCTTGTAGGCACGGCTACCATAGCTGATAAACAGTGTATTAAAGATTAATTTGTCAGTGCATCGTAAATGAGGGGGTAATGCAAAATCCCTTATGAAATTGAACTGTGCTTACTGGCATACCTGAGATGAGCTATTTCAAGGAATACAGAAAACTATATTTCATATGTTAGCAGATTTCAGAATGGTCCATTTCTAAATATTGCATGGGGACAATGGGATGAGGGAAGGAGGAGAAGTATGTCAGAATGGAAAGGATGGTTATTAAAAATTATGGGGTTGAGCCATTATGAACAAAATAACAAGTTATCTTGGCATAAAAGGAAGACGGGGGAAATCATTTTGGAGAAAAATGGAAATAGTTTAGATTTTATTGGAACGTTAAACAGCAGTATTAAAGGTAAATCTTCCATCCCTTAATCTAAAGTAATATATGTTAAAGCAATATAGATCTAAATGTTAAGGGCATTAGGAATATTTTGCTTACAGATCTTTCATTTTCTTTTCTTATCTTACCTTACCATTTAGTTAACATTTTGTAATTGATGTCACTTTCAAGTCCTTGCTTTTTTTGAAAAAGGAATAACATTAAAAATAAAATAAATGGCCTCCTTACATCATACGACATAACATCCTCTGTTGTCTAAAGCCCTTATGTGAGTGCGTCGCCTATTCAGATTGAAGCTAAATGATGCGTTTGAGAATTTCTATGAAAATGAAAGGATTTTTTAAATCCCCAGGCTGGTTTTTAATTTTAAAAAGCAATATCGCTGGAACGTGCCACCAGCAACCAATCCCTGGTGACATTTAGGGATATAAACATCCAGAGCTAGGTATGAGAAAGTTGACTGTCGTGCGTTTTATGTCTCAGAAGAGAGAAGGTAAGATTTTAGGAAATACAGGCAGTGAAAATGAAACCCTGCCAGCACTGCTTCTTGTTTTCTTAAAATGGAGGTGGGCCGCTTGTGGCCCTCTAGATGTCCCTGGACTGCAACTCCCATCAGGCCAAGTAACATGCATGGGCAATGGTGCAGGATCATGGAAGCTGTGGTCTGACAACATCCAGAAAGCCACAAGCTGCCCCCCTCCATTTTAAAAGAATGTCACAGAGAAAGAATAAACATTAAAAGTGACGTGATCAGAACCTGAGAAGTTACTATTAAAAAGTAATCAATTGCAGTTACAATACCAGGACTTAGAAATAGCCAAGAAGGTCACAGTTTTGATAAGATGGCGACCCATGGCGACCCTGTGGATGAGAAATCTCCAAGACTACTGTACCCATTCTCCACTGCTCTGTTGAGTTCTTGCAAATTCATCTTTCATAGACTCCATCCATCGAGCATACATCCTTCCTCTCATTCTGCTTCCATCGACCTCTTTCATAGACTCCATCCATCGAGCATGTGTCCTTCCTCTCTTTCTGCTTCCCTCCACTTTTCCTAGCATTATTGGGGGGGGGGGGTTTCCCAATGAATCATGCCTTTTCCTGATGTGGCCAATGTACAACAGTCTTAGTTTAGTCAGCTTGGCTTCCAGGGAGATTTCTGGTTTGATCTGTTCTAGGACCCATTTGTTTGACGTCTTGGCTGTCCATGGTATCCTCAGTATCCTCTTCTCCAACACCACCTTTCGAATGAATTAATTTTCTTCCTATCTGCTTTTGTAACTGCTCAGTTCTTACATCCATACATAGGAGGACCTACACAGGGAACTAGACAGGCGGAGTGTGTCCTTGTTGGTTCTGCTGGACATCTCAGCAGCTTTCAATACCATCAACCCTGGTATCCTTGTGAGCCGCCTCTCTGGGATGGTGCTTAGAGGTACTGTTTTGCAGTGGCTCTGTTCTTTTTTGGAGAGGCACTCTCAGAAGATGGTGCTGGGGGATTCCTGTTCGGCTCCTTGGCCATTGGCTAGTGGGGTCCCTCAGGATTCAGTCCTGTCCCCTATGCTTTTTAACATCTACACGAAACAGCTAGGAGAGGACGTCCGGAGTTTTGGAGTAAGGTGTCGCTTGTATGCTGATGATACCCAACTCTGTCACTCCTAATTCCAAGGAAGCTGTTCCTATCCTAAACCTGGCTGCTGTAATGGACTGGATGAGGGCAAACAAATTGAAGCTTAATCCAGGCAAGACAGAAGTGCTTCTGGTCAGCTGAAAGACATATCCAGGAATAGGGATTGAGCTTACAGTTTCTTGGTCCTGCCCTGTCGAGAAACAATATTTGTGTCTCATCTTCTATTTTTCCCTTACTTTCAACTAGCAGATCCGCCATTGCCTGCAGCATTTTTCTATGTGTAGCATAACAGCCAAGATGCCCCCATCTTCTGTCTTCCAGCGCTGTTTCTGTCTTCTTGAGCTTCTGTATCTCAAGCTTTGTTTTTCCCTTTTTCCATCTTACATCTTATCCCTCCATTTCCCTCTGTAAACATGTTGAGACCTTTTTTTTATTTGTGTATCTTGCCTGCACTGTACCCAACGTCAATTCAAGCGGAGCTTTGGAGAACTTGCTTTAGGAGATTAATTTCTTTTTTTAAAGTAAAAAAATGCTTTTGGAAAGCAGAGAAAGGAGAAAGATTGCTATCTTCAGTAGATTTCCCTGCCACTGTTTTAACCCTGGAAATGTCAGCTTTGAATCAGTGGTTTCCAAATCACAGGTTTGCAGCGCTGACTTGTCCTAGTCGAGGGAGGCTGATTTTCAGAGCTGCTCAGTTTTCAAAAATAATGAGGGACAGGGGTGTTTTGTATCCCTGCTGAGCAAATACTGTCGAGAGAGCTTTGATGGATGACTTTTACCACAGATGGCGAAAGTGACTTCTTTGGATGACAACTAGAATCCACCATCCAGTGTGGTCACAGGTGACAGTGGCTAGGGGATTCTGGGAACTGTTGTCCAAACAAATCTCTTTCATGAGCCACAACTTTTCCAGCATAGGGTTCATTTTCTCCCTGTAGTCCCAAACAGGCTGACTACCATGGTGACTGTACTGTGAGATGGATCTGGACTTAACACTTTTATGAGCAGACCCATTGACATCAATCAAAATAAATTAATCACAACCAACTTCAAGTCCCTTTGGCCCTAATTCAATTGTTAATGCATGCTCAAATTGGTCATTGATTTCAATGGATTGACTTTAACTGGAACTAAATGTGGATCTAGCCCCATGCTCTTGGGAGGTGAGCATGCAAAGCCAGTTTGACACAGGTTATTTAGATGCCCGGGGTCTCTTCATATGGACTGGGCCTGATCTAGAACCCCTGCTTTTCTGAGCACTTTTAAAAAGATTTCTTGGCAATGCTTTGTTGACAGGGATTACCCAGGACCACAACCGTTTACGCTTCTTCTTCCTGATATGTGGTCTGAGAAGAGTCAAGGATCCACTTTATTTAGTAGATGCTTTTGTAGGTAAGTACCCTCTGCTTTTCACTTCCCTTTTAAGAGTATTACTTTATAAGGAGTCACACCATTTGCCCAAGCACAATCCTAAACCTGTCTAAAAAGGTAAAGGTAAAGGTAGTCCCTTGACATTAATGTCTAGTCATAACTGACCGTAGGGGGCTGTGCTCATCTCTGTTACTAAGCCAAAGAGCCACTGTTGTCCAAGGACTACTCTGGTGGTCATGTGGCCAGCATGACTGCATCAAATGCTGTTACCTTCCCACCAAAGTGGTACCTATTTATATACTTGCATTTGCATGCTTTCAAACTTCTAGGTTGGCAGAAGCTAGGACTAGTGACAGGAGCGCACCCCATCATGCAGCACTGGGGCCTCGAACTGCCAACCTTTTGATCTTCCAATCATCAAAACTGGCATCTTAACCACTAAGCCACCGCATCCCCTTTCACTTGTCTACTCAGATGTAAATCCCATTGAAACTAATGAGGCTTTGTTTTCCTTTTTTTGGGTGCAGTGCAAACAGTCTTGGCTATTCTGCAGCCATGAACTTAGTTTTCATCTGGTTCCTCCGTGGAATTCTTGGAGCTAGAGTCTTATGGTGGTTCCTAAAATCCTTTCTGAAACAGGAGGAGTAACTGGTGGCTCCCATATCAGTGGGATATCAGTGACCAGACATCAGATTTTATTTTTTTATTTTTTGGGAAGAGTTAGAGAAACTTGAGAAATGATGTGTCAAGTGTGTTGAATGTCAGAGTGAATATGTGTAATAGTATGCAAGTTTCATTGCTCTAAGTCATTTCCTTTTTGATCTATGGCCTTCTTGGTCCTTCTCTATCCCTCTTTTTCTCTCTGTCATTCTTCTCCTTCCTCTTCTCCATCCCATTTCCCCCCCTTACTACACCTATCTTTCCCCTGCATTCTTTTTTGCCCTGCCCTCCCAAGAAACATAAACTATGATTGTGATGTGTACCTTTCTCAGTGATTTAAAGTCATAAGTCTCATTAAACGCAATAGAGCTTACTATAAAAAAGAAAAAGAAAATGAGACACGTTTGGGCAACGGTTGGTGTAAGCAACCCATTAAATGTGGAGCTTGGAAAATGTTCCTTTTCTTAGATAAGTTTCTTTGTTGTTGTTTTTCTGTTTAAAACAAATCAGATGGAGTGCAACTCTCATGTATTCTTAAAAGAAGTGTTTGCAAGGGGGTTAAAAACAGACCTAGGAAGAGTGTGGGGTGATTTTTTCCCCTTTCTTTTTAAAACAAACCTTGAAAAACTTAATTTCTAAACAAATCAATATTTTCTTCTTTATTAGACTTTCTCTCTGTGTGTGTTTTTAATTGAATGGCACCCACTGAGCAATTATGGTTGATGATTAATGACGGTTAATGTATCTTAATGACATCGCTAGGGCTCATTCCACAGACTGACCCTAGATCTCGACTTTGGTTGTTTCTAACCTAACAACTCACTCAACCGCCAATACTTTTGTATATGAACGAATCAATTCCATTGGAGCGGCAGTGCACTTTTCATATGCACTTGCTTCAGCAGGCAGTAGCGTAGGGGAAGCATGCCCACCCTTGTGAAACAGAAAAAGTAGTGCCGTTTCAAACTTTGGCGCCTAATCATTGAGCATGGCTATATGGAGTGGACTTATTGCACTAAAATAAAGAGCAGTTTTAAAAGTGCTACTCGGTGTTTCACAGGCAGAATTTACTGAGAAATTGGCTGAATTAAACATTTTCTTAACCTGAACTCCCTCTCATTGTTTGACAGAATGGCACAGGGAGGACCCCAGCATACACCTGATTATCATTGGACCTGCAGTAAGTCCGTTTATTTCCAGACAGCCTTTCTGAAATGTATGTTCTCTGATTTTGTCCTGCTTTTGTCCTGCAGTTAATATACATCAATGTGTTGTTGCAAGTAGGACCGATTAACTACACCACAGAAAATTCTGTATGAGGCTCCCATGGGATTATACCCCATGGATTGGACTAGTCTGGCCTTAATAGCATGAAAAACCTGGCAGTTGCCTTATGATGGAGTTTCTTCTGCTGTTGTTTGTTGATGGTGTGTGTCTTCAAGTTGTTTCCGACTTATGGTCACCGTAAGGCAAACTTATCATGGGCTTCATACTGAAAAATAAAGGCATCCACATTTCAACCTTCCACCTTCCTTGGCAAAATTGATCACAGTTTTGTTATCTCTTCCTTTAATAAGGATGCAGTGGTAATGGTGCTCACCATCTTCACCAGGAGCAGGCCTTTTTGTAATGTAGTGGGGGGGGGGGTGTTTTTGACACACACACTCTCCATACACACACATACATTCAGTCTCTAGCAAATGCAACTCTTCCAGTGATCCTCCAGTGAGTTGTGATCTGTTATGAGCAGCTCAAAAGACCTGAAACATCTTAAATAGTGTTTAGGAGACAACCCCAGTGGATGATCCTCATGCTTGCTGCAGAATTCCTAAAGCAAAAGAGAGGTGATGCAATAAATGCAATAAAGCATTCTCAAAAGAGTGTCAGGGAGTGTGTTTTGTTTTGTTTTGTTTTTGTCTTAAAAGTGGTCAGTCATGGCCCCAAAGGCCATCTCCCCCTATCCCTCCACCTGTATTAGGTCCAAAAAGCCTTGCTATTTTCAAAACTAGAGGTGATCTGGAAGTGAAAATAGGGTGGTTGCAGCACCTGGACCATCAGAAGCTGCCCACCCCATTCTGAGTCACTGGAAGCATCTGGCGAAAGCACAGAGGTATGTTCGTTTCCACGTACGGAAACAGGGAAGAAACCATCAAGTTCCCTCTTTTCTCTCAGACTCATTTCTACTGAATTTATTTGTGTTTTAAACTTGGTTTGGGGATGAGGAGACCACAGGGGTGCAAGAGATGAAAAGGTGTCTGGTGTTGTTTCTGCTTTTTTGTGTTGGGCAGAATTTCAGGAGGAGGTTAAGATCAAGTGACCTGAAATCAGCCCCAAGTTGTCCTGCTGTGTCAAATATTGCTAAACCAATGGAACACCTTTCCTTTGAATATTCTGAATCCCAGTCTTATACCTTGAGTCAAACTGCATAATGACAATGCTCATTCTAATTCTCTTGTGTAAAGTAGGAGCTCCTGGTCAGGACCATAGAATCATAGAATCATTTGGTGTCATCTGCAAATTTAATAACTATGCCCCCAATTGTTCTCCAAGTCATTGGTAAAGATGTTGAATAGCACTGGGCCCAGGACAGAGCCCTGTGGGACTCCACTGGTCACTTCTCTCCAGGATGAAAAGGAGCCATTGTTGAGCACCCTTTGGGTTCGGCCAGTCAACCAATTCCAAATCCATGTAACAGTTACCTTGTCTAGCCCACATTTTACCAGCTTTTTTGCAAGAATGTCATAGGGAACCTTGTCAAAAGCCTGGCTGAAATCAAGATATCCTATATCCACAGCATCCCCTTCATCTACCAAGCTGGTCATTTCATCAAAAAAAGAGATTGGGTTTGACTTCTTTCTCTAAAACCCCATGTTGACTTTTCGTGATTATGGAATTGCCTTCTAGATGTTCACAGACTCTCTGTTTAATGATCTGCTCTTCATGGCCAGCCCTACTGTTAACCAGAGGGAGGCAACTGCTTGAGGTGAAAGATGCTGGTGGGTAGCAGAGACACCTTCCCCTCAAAACCTGATGGCTAGTGGCTCAGATGGCTTAGCTCCCCTGATGGCTAATGGCTCAGATGACACAGAGTAGTCCTCAGGTGTGGTGGGAAACCCTATTCCATTGCTGGTGCTGAAGTAAGGCTCAGCCACCAATCCTGTTGGCATCTCTTCATGGAATTTGGGGAAAGCATTCCCAAGGCTTCTGCTCAGGGTAGGAGAAGGTCTTGGGCCATCCACACCCTTCTTTAAATCTTATTTTCCTGGTGAAAAGCACACACCTCCCCCCCCCCCTCATATGCAGATTTCCCCTTACGCGGGGGATCCGAGCAAAGAAACCCCCCGCATAGGAAAGGGCCGGCTATACAATGATTTACCAAAGAGAAAAGGGGACTCCTTTCCTTAATATTGATCCCTCATTTTAGAGATACCTTTCTATCTGACTTCATGAAATAGTCAGGGAGGAAGGGTCCAAACCAGCTGCGGTGAAGTCAACATCCCACCGCAGCCAAAAAGTTCGAACAACCTGTCACGACATGTCCTATGAAAACTACACAAGGCCCACTAGTGGATGCCCTCTTTCGGCATTATCTCCTACTCTGAAAAAAATGTGGTTCTGCCCTTCAGAAAATCCTTGGAAGCATCTTTCTTTGCATCAGAGCAGCATCGGCAATTTCGATTTTCTCCAGAGCTGCCTTGTCTGGCCCAGGATCTAATTGCGCGAGTCCTTTGGGAAATACTCAATTAAGCAGGGCATTAACAAAATACTTTAGGTGGCTGCCTTCTCAGCAGAAGCAGCCTGGGTATCATGCAGTCCGTGCTAAAGACAGGCAGCTCCATCTTGGTTAGAAGACTGGCTTTACTGGTGCATGTTTAGGATGAACCTAGCATTCTCTCCATTATGAGAGGCCAACTCCCTTGAGAATCATTAGATACAGTATTTGTAGAGACCATGGACAAGAAGAAAACACTACCTTCTTCAATTAAAAAAGAGGACAGGAGGCCCTTGCATCAACAGCAGTCTTCCTTTTGAGGGATATGCATCTGGCTATGGTTCCTTTCATGGCAGGGACAAAAGGTATGAATGACAGTGCTCTTAGATAGAGACCAAACCCCAGCATCAGTCCCAGGCTCAGGGCTTTGCAGGTCAGGCATTAAGAGCAAAACCACAGAATGCTGCCGCAGGAAAACAGGGAAGAAAACCATCCCAGCCACACCATACATCCTCGCTCTAAGTCACCTCCTGTAAAATCGAGAGCAAGTTTTGGGCCAAAATTATGGATTTGATATGACCCATGGATAAGCGCGGGTAAAATTTAAGGGCATATAGCAAAGGATCTAAAGGTGAAGCAAAGCAAAAAATGTCAAAGAACTTTAAAATTCCAGCAGAGACAACTCTTTGGTGGGTTACAGACCGCCATAAAAGACGTCCTTAGGACGTCCCATTTGAAAAAGGGGCGTTCTTCCAGACGCCCCTTACCCTATCATGCGACAGAGTCTGTGACAAATGGCGTGGCCGTTTCACACGGCCACCGCTATATTGACGTAGCGGACGCTCTGCGTCCGCACGTCGCCGGAGTAAGTGACGCCGCAAGTGCGCCCTTTGGCACTCGCGGTGCCTCTTCCGGGGCCCTGAGAAGGAGCACGATTTCCCGCTCCTTCTCTGCAGCGTCCGGGAGCCATGCCATTTAAAAGCTGCGTTGTTCCCAGACGCTGCAAGCAGAAGGCAGAGCCAGACCACTGCTTCTCGGTGGTCTTTAACCCACCCTAGGCTCATTCTTAAGGCTGGATGGATGAGAGAGTAGAGGGATCAGGTGCTCCAGGACGATTATACTCTTGCCTTTCACCATGGATAGTTCCTTCTTTTAAATAAGAGTCACGATACAGTGCTTACTTTGACCCATGGATAAGTCGACTCCGTTTTTGGGTCATTTTTTAAAAATCTACATTTCTCGACTTATACATGATATTATATACAGTAACTCTCAGACCATACCTGGGTGAGGACAGCTCCAGCCATTTATTTATTTATATATTATATAATATAATATATAAGGAACAAAGTTAGGAGTGAACACATACAAATTGATATGGACCAGAAAATAGACTGCTGCATTCCAGTTACACGTTTTCTTCTGGCTTATTGTACTTTTTTTTGCCCAAGAACAGATCCAATATACATGAAGCTCACATTTTGCTCTGTCTCTGCTTCCCTCTCCCTCAACCTTATTTTGTCCCAACTCGGCCTATAGATACTCTTACTCTTGGCCTTGACAGTAAAATGGTACCATCTGTTGGAAAACAGAGAATGATGGCTCTTGACGGACAGTGCTGTTTTAAATTAGGCAAAAAAATCCTACCTGAATGGTCTTACAGGAGGAATTGCCACTGTCAAAAATTCCTGTTTTCATTAACAGGGCAGACGAAGTTGCGATTGGAAAGCCACAGAAAGCCCCGCCTGCTTCTAAGCGGATGGATGGAATGAATGCTACTTGATCCCCCCCCCCCGATTCTTTAAAATAATAATAATATAATATAATAATAATAATCATTTTATTTTTAACCCGCCTCTCCGGGTTGGATTACGGTTGGATGAGGCAACTTTACAATAAGAGTGGCCACTACTACTTCCCTTGATCTCGACACTATACTTCTATTGATGTACAGTGTCTAGATCAATGGGAAAGTATATGTGCCACTCTCGTCGCTTTGGTTAGGCCCCCACCTGACCTACTGGGTCCAGTTCCGGGCATCACAGTTTTAATTTAAAAAGGACATTGAGCACAACTGGAGCATGTCC
>NC_056531.1:5784459-5807245 GCF_019175285.1 Sceloporus undulatus
AGGAGGGCGACCAAAATGGTGAAGGGTCTGGAAACCATATCCTATGAGGAATGCCTTAGGGAGCTGGGGATGTTTAGCCTAGAGAAGAGAAGGTTAAGGGGTGATATGATAGCCCTGTTTAAATACTTGAAAGGATGTCACATTGAGGAGGGAGCAAGCTTGTTTTCTGCTGCTGCAGAGACTAGGCCCTGGAGCAATGGATGGAAGCTCCAGGAAAAGAGATTCCACTCAACATTAGGAAGAACTTCCTGATAGTAAGGACTGTTCGACAGTGGAACACACTCCCTCGGAGATTGTGGTGGAGTCTCCTTCCTTGGAGGTCTTTAAACAGAGGCTGGATGGTCATCTGTCGGGAATGTTTTGATTGTGATTTCCTGCATGGCAGAAGGGGTTGGACTGGATGGCCCTTGTGGTCTCTTCCAACTCTGTGGTTCTAAGGGTAAAATACAAATGGAGAATACAATAAATTACAGAATAAAACTCATTATCCATCCCCCCACACAACACTTAAAATTCCCAATAAACAATAGCAACGATAAAATAATATCCAGTGATTAAAAACAGCAGTAAGACGATGGGAATCCTGGGGTATTCTACATGCGAGGTCCATATTGACAGGGGCCAAGTGAGTTAATCGGAAATTAGTCAGGGAAGGCTTGTCGGAAGAGATCCGTCTTGACAGCCTTTTTAAAGCCGCCAAGATTGTCAGTGTTCCAGATCTCTTCCAACAAGCCTTTCCATAGTTTGGGAGCAGCAGATGAGAAGGCCCTCTGGATAACCTCAGCTGGTCTGGTCTTTATTGGCTGCTGTAAGTTCTTCCTAGAGGACCTAAGTGCACGGGGTGGATTGTATGGAAGAAGGCGGTCACACAAATAGGTTGGACCCAAGCCATGAAGGGCTTTATAGGTCATTACCAACACCTTGTACTGCACCCAAAAACTAATAGGCAGCCAGTAAAGTGGAAACTCTATTTTGTTTTTTAAAAAATGTCAAAACATTTCTACCATGCCTTTCTAATTCGGAGCCTTTCCACGACCATAAAGAGGCCAATTACGCGACTTTGTAATTGATCCTCCTCACACATACATACAAAGCAGCTAGACTATTACATTCAAGCCCCACGTATGAGGCCATGATCTTGTTCCTCTCGAATCCTCTGAAAGGTCCCAGCTCTACCTGATCTAAGCCTTTCTCTTCTCTGTTTGATTTTTAGGCAATGGATTTAAACGTTCCAGTACTGGCCAGGAATATCCCAGGAAATGCTGCAATAATCACAGACAAAGCAACTGGACTATTATATTCCAACCCGGAGGTAACAAAGCAAAACCTGTGACGCATAATTCAATCCTATGGACACTCACTTGGGAGCAAGCATTCATAGGATTGTTCTGTTTAACTAATGGCAGTGAGGATTTGGGGATTTAGGGACTATACAGTTTTTGCCACAGAAGGAAGCCATGGCAACCACACACCGCAGCCTCCAGAAGGACTAAAAAGAACCTGCTTCTGGGCGGTTTCTTTTTGTGTCCCGGAAGGGGCGCCATAAGCACGCTCGCATGCCATGATGATGCCCCTTATGCACAGCACCGTTTGGGCGCTGCGCTGCACCTACGTCATCATAGTGTGTGCTATGTGGACGGGCATGTACCATAATGGTGCCCGGGTGGCGCAACAAGGGCTTCAAGCATATGGACGCTCAGCCCTTGTGCGCGTACAGGCTGGGATAAATAGGCGGTCTGTACAGCCCCTTACTTGCCCACTGAGATCAATGGGATGGAAACCAGTTCAGCTTTGAGTGGATCATGGCCATTGTATTTACAAGTTCCAGTGAAGATCTATTTCCACCCTTGAGTAGAAAAAAGCCCCCCCCCCCCCATTAACATCCAAACCCTTCTTCCAGTAAGCTGCTGCCAGTTCCTCTGGAACAGACTGGGAACTTTGCTGTTGGGGACAACTGTTCCCCCTTCAGCCCTTCTCCCAGGAGAGGGTTCAATAGCCAAACCTCTAGGCTTTCCTCCTCATCCTACCTAAGAACTTTAGGTGCATAGGCCAAGCAGTCAGGCGACTGTGTAAACAAAGGAACTGAAAGAAGTTAAGATTCTTCTAAATAAGAATAGATAGCCTCACACATATGTGAAGAATCATACAATCATGGAGCTATTTCTCCAGGCATAAACTTAGGATCCAACATCTCAGTCAAAGCATCTCAGTAATACCATCAGATAAACTAGAACATGGTACAATGGATGCAAGCTATAAGAAAAGACATTCCACCTAAACATGAGGAGGAACGTCCTGACAGTAAGAGCTGTTCGACAGTGGAACAAATTCCCTCGGAGAGTGGTGAAGTCTCCTTCCTTGGAGGTCTTTAAACAGAGGCTGGATGGTCATCTGTGGGGGATGCTTTGATTGTGAATTCCTGCATGGTAGAATGGGGTTGGACTGGATCAGGGCCCTTGTAACTCTATGATTCTATGGAAACATAAATCCCAAACCCATCTAACTAAATTGGTCCCTTATGCACTCACCCATGGGGTTGGAGAGGACTCAGGTCCCTCAGCTGCCTACTTGAATAGGAGAGAGCACTCCTTTTGCCATGCTGTACTCCCTGATGAGCAAAGATGAAGGTAAACCAAAGAGTTCTTGGTAGGCTCTGGTTTACAGCTTTTGTCATGAACCTTGTTGGTTGACTCCCTTTTTGTGACTACGTTGTCACCTTGACTAGCTAGGTTACTGTATTAAATGTCTATTGAGCTGACACTGAGCCAGCCTTGCAGTGTGATGCCTGCCACCTTGCAGGGCTGTCATCCAAGATCAAGGGCAACAATAAAACCACAGCTTTGAGGGTTTTATTTGTGCATACAGAATGTCGGCTGAGTGGTGACTCCCGCTAAAGGTATTTGTTGGAATTGAAAGGGAATGTTAAGTGATGAAGCAGTTTGATGGGTTTTAAGGAACACCTGTATGAAGTTTTTGAAATAGTTATATCATCTATATCTGTAGTGATCTCCTGACATACCCAGATTGGCATACATTAGGCAGAAGGCTGGCAGGGCAGCCAGCCATACACACACACACAACACACACACACACAGATAGGACTGTGACAGGTGTAGTATTGGTGCAGGTTTCCAGGGCACTTGGGTCTCAGAAACTGCCTGATGGTGCCAGATGGTAGAACCATCCCTGGTAAGCGCAAAGTGCTGTCTAACATAGAAGCCACTTTTTCTCATAAGAAGAGGCCTATTGGATCAGACCAAAGGGCTTGATAGTCCAGCATTCTGTGCACTTTTGTCAACCAGTTGCCTGTGAGAAAAGCCCATCTTGAGTTCTGGAGAGTGCCTGAATGTGCTGGATGCTAAGACTGGTAGACATGAAGTGCCCATTGACACCCAGGTCCATTTCTCCTCAAGAAACACAGTTAAAATCTGTGTGACTATGCAATGGATCATGTTCAGAGTGTTTTGTAGCATCCTACATTGATCATTTTTAATCCTGTTAATGTGAAGGATTCTAATGGCTAGTGCCACTGGCATTCAACTAGCAGAAGCAGCAACAACCGCCAAAATCACATTGCCATTTTGCATGCGCATTGCTTCTGTGGAAGTTTCACCTTATATCCTAATTAACCCATGGCCATAATTAGACTTCGAATGGATGGGAGCACAAGAGAATTAATCCTGTTGATTTTGTAAATTTGATTTCAACCTCCATCGATAATCAGCTAAGCACAGTAGAACCACACTATGATGATGATGATGATGTTGATGATGATACAAGCCTAGTTTAAATAAAACTGCAAAGTGTAAAGTTCATTTTCTTTAGGTGTGTATGATTAATGCATACTACGAATCAAAGTCTTGGAAAGTTGGATTATATATTTTCATTATGTTTTAGCAATAGTTCTCCCTACTCTTGCCCATGAAAGAGAAAAATGACAGCACCTAATATTTTCTCTCTGGAGAATTGATTATGCCTCATGGCTTTCCATAATGAATCTCTTTGCTAACAAAGGCAGTTAGATTCCTTGAGGACGAATTTTTAAAAAACCCACTTACTGTATATACACAACTATCAGTCGACCTCATATATATGTCAAGGGCAGGTTTTGGGCCCAAAATTATAGATTTTGATATGATCTGTGGATAATTCGAGGGTAAAACCTAGGGGCATGTAAGAAAAGATCTAAAGGATGAAGCAAAGGAAAGCAATGCCAAAGAACTTACCAAATTCCACTTTAGTTTGTGCTCACACTAAAGATAGGATGAATGAGCGAATAGAAGGGAATCAGTGCTTCCAGGACAGAAGTACCTCCCTAGCCAGCTTTGGAACTTTTATAACACACTTTAAAATTGTTGTTGGTCTTCCCTTCCATCTACAAAGAGGAAGGGCCTGGCCACATGCATGCCATAAAGGGCAAAGTGAACATTGCTTTTCTTAGCAGTAGTAACAATTGAATTAGGCCCACGTATAAATCTAGTTTTGCCCTGAAGGAACTCCTTTATTTT
This sequence comes from Sceloporus undulatus, assembly GCF_019175285.1. Lineage (NCBI taxonomy): Eukaryota > Metazoa > Chordata > Lepidosauria > Squamata > Phrynosomatidae > Sceloporus > Sceloporus undulatus. The sequence continues at coordinate 5,788,968 of NC_056531.1, forward strand.
TCAAGGTTTGTGCTGTGACTTTTGCAATACCCTTTCCCTCTAACCCTCCTTAAACCCCATCTTACCTCTGACAACTTTGGAAGAATGATTTACAGTATATACTCATGTATAAGTCTAGAAATTTTAGTCAAAAACCTGACCCCAAAAACCTAGGTAGACTTATCCACGGGTCAGTGTAAATACTATACTTGAACTCTTATTTGAAAGGGACCCATCCCCTGGTGAAAGGCAAGAGGGCAATCTGTCCTGGAAGCACTGACCTCCCTTTACTCTCATTTCCATCCATCTTTTAGCGTGAGCCAAAACAGTTATGCCTGCCATAAATTTGTAGGTTCTTTGGCATTGTTTTCCTTTGTTTCATTATTTAGATCCCTTGTTGCATGTCCCTAAGTTTTACCCTCGGCTTTTCCAAGGGTCTTATCAAAATCCATAATTTTGCCCCCCAAACCTGCCCTTGACTTATACATGAGGTTGACTTATTGTTGAGTATATATGGTAGTCCCCATACACAAAGGCCAGATTTAATTTCAGACGGGTTTGGGGACCACATGCTGGGGGTGAATGCGAAAACATAGGACCAAAAATGTCACATTTTAGCTGAATGTTTTTGGCACAAGTAACAGCAAAATATTCAGTGGAGTCTCATTCCTTGGAAGTCTTTAAACAGAGGCTATGTGGTCATCTGTCGGGGATGCTTTGATTGAGAGTTCCTGCATGGCAGAATGGGGTTGGACTGGATGGCCGTTGTGGTGTCTTCCAACTCTATGATTCTATACTCTGCCCTATTCACTACCCCCCGAAAATCATTTATCTCACCCAGTGCTTTTTCCCTACGAACCTGACATCTGCTATATATACTACCAATTCTCAAGTAGCTGGTATACAGGCCAGTTCTTTCTCAGCCTCCCTTTCATTTTGCTGCAGCTGTGGTTTGCCATGCATCCACCTTGGGGTGGTCACCTGCTCTTTGGTTGTTTGGTATGTGCCATAAACATTGACAGTGCAACAGTGATGATAATAATTTTTGTGGGTTTTTCAGACTATGTGGCCATGTTCTAGAAGAGTTTATCCTTGACCGTTTCACCAGCATCTGTGGGTGGCATCTTCTTTCTCTAAAGATGCAAGCCACAGATGCTGGCGAAACGTCAGGAATAAACTCTTCTAGAACATGGCCAACAGAGCCCTAAAACCCCACAAAAAACTATGGATGCCACCAGCCATGAAAGCCTTTGACTTCACAGTGATGATAGCGTTAATGGATAACGTTCTGTCTTTCCAGGAATTTGTCCAGTTGTCCAAAAGCCTGATCGAAGACCCTTCTCTGCAGAGGGAAATCGTAACAAGGGCAAAGGCGTATGTCACAAAGCACCACTTGTGGGAAGACGAAAGGAATGCGTATCAAAACTTTGTGCTGAGGCTTCACTGACCTAGTGTTTGGATTAGATGTCCCTCACAAGCCTACCTAGGTCTTACAATATTTGGAAGGAAAGAAGGGAAGAAGACCCTCCTCTTTGTTCTGTCATGCCCATTTGGTGAAAACATGAGAGGGGACTTTCTTATTTGTTTGCTCCCAGGTTCTGGAGCTCCCTGCCTACACCATCCGAAGGACCACAACTTCTCCACCTTGAACTAGGTCATAATTATAAATAATAATACTGGGGATGGGAATTGAACAGCCCACAGGCCATGGGTGAGCCACAAGGCCATTTTTCTATCCCACATCCTTACCTAATTTTTGCTCTCTAGAGGGACACACCAACACATCACCAGCAAACTAGACGTAATGTCATATTGCTTCCAGTTAATATTCAGGATTGATTTTGGCCACATGAGGAAGCTTATGGGAGAGGCTAAAACAAGACTGAGAACCTATTAGGTTGAGTGTTCAACTAGAACTAGGACTCTGGAGATCAGGGTTCAAATCTCTGCTCAGTCATGGAAACCCACTGGATAACCTTATGCAAGTCTCTCTCTCTCTCTCTCTCAGCTTTAGTGGAAGGCAATGACAAATCTCATGTGTTGGGTATGCTTTGATTGTGAGTTCCTGCACGGCAGGGGGTTGGACTGGATGGCTCTTGTGGTCCCTTCCAACTCTATGATTCTGTGAGTCCTCTGAATAAATCTTGCTGGGAAAGCCTTTGGCGAGTGTCACCATAAGCTGTAATTGGAGTAACAACAAAAAATGCAACCAAAAAAAAGCATTCAATGTTTTCAGGCATTTTTAAGGGTTTGGAGTGATCTGGGGGTAAAAAAATAACCAGAAACGTATCCCTGAAAGATTTAACAATTGGAAGGGGATCTGGGGACATGTCCCAGAGGGCTTAGAGAACTGCAGAAATGGGACTGGGCCACAAAAGCTGCACTTTCCCCACTGCTGTCCTAGCTGCAAGACAAAATTGGCTGGACAGGGAGAATTGCTCCTTGTGGAAGCTTTCAAGAATGGTGATTCCCCAATAAAGCCAGGTGTACAGCCTTGCTTTTGTATGCATGTGATGAGAATGTTTCCATTTCCCACCCTGCAAAAAACTAGAATTAAAATTCCAGTCAATTTGAGGGTTTTTTTTTTGTGGGGAGAGCAACATTTTTGGGGAGCAGGTGTGACCTGCTGGCTCGACCCTGTAATAAACACTAAAGGTGTATCCTGGCAGCAACTGAATAAATATTTTATTGTGGGTTTTTCGGGCTATGAGGCCGTGTTCTAGAAGAGTTTATTCCTGACGTTTCACCAGCAGCTGTGGCTGACATATTCAGAGAATGAACCTAGAGTCACACAGTATATATATCCCACTCTCTTCCATGCCAGCATTCTCTGAAGATGCCAATCACAGCTGCTGGTGAAACGTTAGGAATAAACTCTTCTGGAACACGGCCTCATGCCCCGAAAAACCCACAAAAAACGATGGACGCCGGCCATGAAAGCCTGCAACTTCACATCAAGCTGAATAAATACCTCTTTTAGGGCAATGGCTTAGATTCAGGTCTTGCTGTGACATAAGTGACAATGTTGGCTGGGGTAAGTGTGCTGCCAGTAAAGAATCACATCAGCTAAAGTTTACATGGTATGTACTAGAGACCTCAAAAAACATTTTTTGTACCTCATAACTTATTTGAACCATGGACAATGAAGAAGGGAAAATAAAAATAATTTATGTTCACTACTGCATGTGATCTGATTGTCTCGGTTATTATGTTATTTGCTCATCTTCATTTCTCAGTCATTGGTATTAAGCAACTATGTTAGGTCCCTGTGGTTCCAAAAGAATGATTGCAAGTCATTGCCTGTTGGTTTCAGTCTTCCCTTCTTTCTCTTGCCATTCCATGTCCATCCTCTCCCCCCTCCCACGCCCCACAATTTTGTTATAAACTCCCTCTCAAAAGTAATTCATTAATATAACACCATTACTTCCAAATCCTGGAGTGCACCCTATGTAAATAACACCTATTTTTTGTGATCTCTGTGGCTCACACGACTGGATGTCACACATGTCTAGATCCACTCACAGAACATTCCAGAGCAGTAACCAAAAAATGGAATGTCTTGCAAATGGATCTGCACATGCTTGAGACCCAGTTGGGTGAGGGCATAGATGGCCACTGAAAGAACTACAGTTACAGGTAAGCAACATGCTGTTTCTCCAGTAACCTGGGATTGGTTCTTTGAAATCCTTTAATTGTCCAGGTTCTAGCCCTTAAGTATCCTGTCTTGAACTCGCTGCCCTACCTCTAAGCAGCCTTCCATGGGCACCAGGGAATACAATAAGGGTCCAGAAGTTGTAGTCCTCCAAATGTTGATGGACTGCAGTTTGTAGCATCCTTCATAATCTGTGTTGTTTAGGGGTCGAATTTACAGTCCAACAACATCATCTAGAGCAGTGGTTCTCAACCTTTGGTCCTCTGGATACCTTGGACTTGATCTCCCAGAATCCCTTCCCATTAGCTGTGTTTGCTTGGGCTTCTGGGAATTGAAGTCTGAAGCATCGGGAAGACCAAAGCTTGCGAACCACTGATCTAGAGAGACATATTTAGACCACCCTTGGTCTAAAGGCATGCGACATATTGACGTTGTTGCAAGTTTAGATTTTGTTTGGTTGAAAGATCACCTGAGAAGTCTGAAAATTTCTATCCCAGAGAAGGAAGGCATCCCAGTACAGGCAACAGAATTTTGGATCTCAACCTTTGCAAGGGTAGCATTGCTTTAGAAACAGCCTTTTCCAAAATAGTTGGGCGGGTCCCCCCCGGGTGGGTCGCCGAGGTTCCTGTAAAAAAAACCAAAAAACAAAAAATACACAAAAACAAAAAAAAACAAACGGGCGTGCGCGAGACTCTGTTATGCAGGGCTGTACTTTAACAATTTTATAGACAAATTGCTACTATTATAGTTCGTGGGTGGCACGAAATGTTTTCTTCTTCCTAGGGGGGCATGACAGAAATAATGAGAAGCACTGCTTTAGAAGGATGTTTCCAAGAATTCCCTGCCTGGGGGGGAAAAACTTGGAAAAAGCTGGAAAAGGCCTGACATATTCTCTAGAAAAGTGGAAAAACTAGATAAGTGATGTGGAAAGTAGGAACTGGAAGGGTAGGAGGATTTCCCATCACTAGTACAAACTGGAATTGAGGCCTGGAATGTGACAACAGAACCCCCTATGATGTTAGCAAGCAAAATCAATGTTGAAAAGGTTCTCTGAGGACAGAAAGTGCGAGAAACCACTGAAAGGAGGAGTTGATTAGCTTCCTTTTGACGGGTTGCTCTTACTCCTGGTGACTGAAGAAGCTTAATAACAACAGAAAATAACTTGTCTTCTTTGGACAGGGAAATAACTACCTTTTTGTTGTCATGATGGCGACACTTGTTAATTTGGGTTCGCTGAGCTATCCATTACAACTTTAAATCACGCTGGTCAATTTTCGGATTGGAAGTGGCGTCCCAAAGGAGCGGCAATTAATCCACCCAGCCATCCAGGCTGCTCTAACCTGTCAGCATGTAACAAGTCTGCCTCTGACAGGTCTTTGGCATCCCTAGTCAATTGAGGAGCTCTCTAGGTTGGGCACTGAAAGGAAGATGTTAATTGGGAGGAAGACGATCACAGCCCAATTTACAGCCAGGATGACACGAGACCCCAAGAACTCCAAGGAGAATTCTACCATTTGGCAGAGTCCATCAGCAGGCATTAATACCTGTCAGCATTAACTCTTAAAGGCCCAAGCAGCTTTTCTTTCCAAGCAGCCGCATATCGGTCATTACAAAACAGCCTGGTAGCGGAGATCTTTAGGAGAGACCCATGTGAGAAGATTAGTGCCTGTGGAGGTCTGTTTGATGGGTATGCAGGTGTGGACTTTTTCCCGCATGGCTCCAGAATGTAAGAATGCACTCCTTTTGGAAGTATAGGGTCTGATGTTAGAATCCTTGTTAGTATTTTACCAGATGTATGTTTTATGTATGTGGGGATGATGGGGGTTGGGATGCTTTTGATATGGCTAGTAGTAGATATAGATATGTAGGAGCTGAGCTGTGCCAGGTGGCTTTATCAAGAGTCCTTGAAGGCTCTTCTCAGAGGCTTGGAATGTAGGTTTAGAGTTTAAAGGGATAGTTGCAATGGGGGGGAGTGAAGAGGAATGATTAATGGTGAGAAAGAGGTGGGGATATTGTTGTGCGGGCTTTGTAGGGGGTGGAGTAGATAAACCTGGGGTTTTTATGTATTGGTTTTGGTTGCGGGGTGGGGTGGGGGGGGGGTCAGTCTCAGCTTAAAAGCTGAATGGAGTTGAATTACTGATCCTGGAGCTATCAATAAAGTTCTGCTTATTCATCATAAGACGGACTGGTTGATTTTCCTAGATACAGATTCCACATTCTGACACCTGAACAGACAGGTCAAAATAAAGCTGCTTCTGGTCACTTTGGAGGTATGCTGACACACACATCTTAAAAGAGGCCAGAAGCTGTGCCAAAGCCGCGCTCCAGTCCTTAGGACTGGAGCATGGCTTTGGTGAGATATCCAGCCTCTTAGGACGCATGCAACATTTAAATAGCATACCTCCAAAGTGACCCGAAGCAGCTTTATTTTGGCCTATCTGTTCAGGCGCATTGTCTCTAGATCAAGGGAACTAGAAATATAGTGTCTAGATCAAGGGAAGTAATAGTGCCCTTCTATTCTGCTGTGATCACGCCCCACCTGGAATATTGTGTCCAGTTCTGGGCACCACAATTCAAAAAAGATGTTGAGAAAGTGGAGCGTGTCCAAAGGAGGGCAACTAAAATGGTGAAGGGTCTGGAAACCATGCCCTATGAGGACCAATTTAGGGAGCTGGGGATCTTTGGCCTGGAGAAGAGACAATTAAGAGGTGATATGATAGCCCTGTTTAAATATTTGAAGGGATGTCATTGAGGAGGGAGCAAGCTTATTTTCTGATGCTCCAGAGAACAGGACATGGAGCAATGGATACAAGCTACAGGAAAAGAGATTCCACCTCAACATTAGGAGGAACTTCTTGAGAGTAAGGGCTGTTCGACAGTGGAAAAAACTCCCTCGGAGAGTGGTGGAGTCTCCTTCCTTAAAGGTCTTTAAACAGAGGCTGGATGGCCATCTGTCTGCGATGCTTTCATTGAAAGTTCCTGCATGGCAGAAGAGGGTTGGACTGGATGGCCCTTGCGGTCTCTTCCATCTCTAGAATTCTATGATTCTATGAGTCATGATTAATTTCTGCTCCCACTACTTTTAGGATTGGTGTGAACAAACATATTTTCCCTTTGGCCTTTGTTGTTGTTTTGATTGTTTGATTATTGTCCTGATTTTCATGGTACTCCCTGTTGACAGACTGAGGAGGACACACTGGCACACTTTGTAGTGGAATTTGTGGAGGGGTGATTCACATGCAAAGCTAGACCTGGAATCTATGGCAAAGCTTGGCAGCCTCACAGAATCCCCCGGCCAATGTGTCCCTAAGCTCTGGTTCATAGTATACCAGAACTAGCTTGCTATTTGACCTGCAGAGTTGCCAGGTGTAAGGAGAAATTTTCCAATTGCTAAATGGGAAGCAAGGAGAGGAAAAGGTATATTGAATACAAAAGTCATTCCTCCTCACCTTCCATCCTAGCTAATGTAAATCTTCCAGGTAATGAAGTTAAATTCCCAAAATTAACACAAGTAAGGGCAATGTTACTTTGCCGATGGAACAACTATCAGTTTCTAGTCACTTTCAAAAGTTACTTTTTCAGGGCATTTTTAGTGGTACATCGACATGAATTGTTTGAGATTTTTTCACATCCTCAGATTGGTCATAAGGGTTTCATTCTCTCTCTCTCTCTCTCTCTCTCTCTCTCTCTCTCTCTCTCAGAAAATGTGCAAAACAATTGAAAAGTAAAGAGTAGTCCAACAAGCAATGCAGGCAACATTTTCAACATTGTGACAACGAATGGGAATGAATTACTTGGAGCAAATAACTTGATTAGCTCTGAGTTTCTGATCTAAAACACACTGCAGATATAACCCAGTTTAAGAACACTTTAACTGTCCCGGCTCAATGCTAGGGATTTCTGGAAACTGTAGTTTTGTGACACATTGAACCTTCTCTGTGGTACCTTCTGGTACCACAATAAACTACAATTCCCAGGATTCCCTAGCACTGAACCAGGGCAGTTAAAGTGGTCTCAAACTGGATTATTTCTGCAGTGTATTTTGGACCTCTGCCCCAGGGCTTCTGACCTTATGCCACCCCCACCGATTGCTCTGCCTGACTGCAATGCTACATACACACATAGAAACATAGGTTGGAAGGGACCCTCAAGAGCTATCCAGTCTAACCTCCTGTCATACAGGAATACAGAACCGAAACATTCTTGGAAGATGGCCAACTAATCTATGTTTAAAGATCGTCAAAGAAGGAGAGTCCACCACCCTCTAAAGCAGTCTTGCTGCATTCCTCATCTTTGCTGCTCTAGGGACAGGTCCAGAAGAGAAAGGGGCTTGAGATGCAGCTCCTCTGAAAGCCTTTCTGCACTTTAACTTTCCAAGAAGGAGGGTACTGTAGCACTCATCTTGCCAGTGGGCTTTCCCCATAGGCCACAGGTTGGCCCCTGTGTGAATAGAGTGCTGAACTAGATAGGTCCTTGGTCTGATCCAGCCTAATCCTTCTCATGTATGCAATGTGCCCCTAACAAATGGGCACGCACATGGACATGCTTCAGAACAGTTGCCTTTTTGCTCTTCCTGGTAGCACAGGACTATGGATGGCCGTGAAGATGGAAAGTGGTGCCATGAGCAGAGATTCCTACAGAAGAAATTATTTTTGTGCACATAAGCGAGAGGAGATCCACAGTCACCTAGGACACAGTTTCTACTCCCAATAACCAGAGGACTGCACCCTACATTGCTTTCATTACTTTGTCTTTGATAAATACTTTTCCCAGTCTCTCAAGCAGATCTCCTTGCAGCCAGGAAATCAGAAGAAGGTTAAGAACGGGAAGGACAGCTATGAAAGAACTAGACATGATCCTAAAATGCAAGGCTATACAACTGAGCCACAAAAGTTAGAATCATACAAGCCATTGCATTCCCTATTGCCATGTATGGATGTGAGAGCTGGACAGTTCAGAAGGAGGAGAAGAGTGCTGAGGATCTATGATGGTAGGGCCAGCTCTGACAAACCTAAGTGCTAACTGAATATGGCAAGGCGAGGAATGTCTTTTAATGTATGGGTGAAATTCAGTTTCAGGAAAGTTCTTGGGTCCATGCTGCCATCAATGGTGGAGCCAAAGGCAAAACGGCGGGCCCAAAAATACTGGTGTACTTTAACTTACAGCTCTTACTACCAGACCCATAGCTTAGGAAAGGCATTTCAACTTTTTAGAGTGGGGTGAAAATATACAAATGGAAACAACCCGCAATGGTGTCTTAGGCTAGAATCTCAGGTGGTGCACTTTTGTCCCAAGCCCTGAAGTAAAGGATGTCTTTAAATGGCTAACTGCTGCCTGTTAAGTAGAACACATGGCTGCCCTACATATCACACTTTGCCTCGTGGAAGTGCTGGCTTTTGCAGAAATGGTTGCGCAGAAATGGACTTTCCTCATCTAATGGCCCATACAAACAGGCCAAAATAAAGCTGCTTCGGGTCACTTTGGAGGTATGCTTTTTAAATGATGCATGCATCCTAAGAGGCCAGAAGCTGCACCAAACCATACTTGGGTCCTAAGGACTGGAGGGCAGCTTTAGCACAGCTTCTGGCCTCTTGGGATGCATACATCATTTAAACAGCATACCTCCAAAGTGACCAAAGCAGCATTATTTTGGCCTGTCTGTATGGGCCCTAAGAAACAATAACCAACAGTCCCGAAACAATGACAAAGATTTGGCATGTCGCTTCAGTGTGGAAAATCTTTTAAGACGAAGCCTTTTAAATCAAATAACTAGGCTGAAATCGCAGCAAAGTTAAGCCTGTGGCTGAGCAAATTCCAGCAAGCAAAAGAGATATAGAATTATTCCAAACATGCCATTTCATTGCCACGGCACGCCTCAGATCAAAAGATGATGACTGTAGTCATACTTTAGTAATAATAATAAAAAAATCTCACTCTGGCTGATATTTGCCACAAATAAAAGGTTAATGGAATCTTTAGAAACCCGACAAACTGCTTAGCACATAAATATGTCTTTAGGAGATATATACAGTATATGTGTGTATGTGTGTATGAGAGTGAAAGCAAGAACTGAGATGGAGATTAGTCTGGATAGGGATGAAATCCTGGGCTAGGACAGAGCCAAATTCATTTATTTATTTATTTATTTATTTATTTATTTATTTATTTTGCAAAAGCTGCTGACAATTCAGCAAGATCTTCTTATTTGTGGCTTCTAACTTTGGGGACAATTCCTTTGTCCAGGAGCCTGATTTGGTCTTACCAAATGACTGGTAAGGATTTTTTTCCCCCCTCCAGACATGCTTTTGACACAGAACATTCCTGAGTTCTTGTCCTCTTATTTACTGTTGCTTTTGTGATATTAGGAAAGAGAAACGGTATCCATAAGAAAATCAGCCAAGCTCTGTATCTCTGTGCTTTTTGTGTGCAGGTGTGTATTTTCCTGGCTGGTTTGCTAGTGTAAAAGGTAACCTTTGCACCTCCCACTAGGGCATTCAGTTGCCCAAGCCTCATGCATACATTCTATGCCCATATACTATGTGAATGTTGCATAACTCACCTAACCCAAAGTTTTGCCCAGGGCTCCAGTATTTGGCTTTAGGGACCAAACTGGGTAATGTAAGGCATGGTTTGCAGGTCTTTCACAGTTTTGTTGGCCCTCCTTTGGACACACTCCAATTTGTCAACATCCTTTTTGAATTGTGGAGCCCAGAACTGGACACAATATTCCAGGTAAGGCCTGACCAAGGCACAATAGAGTGGCAGTATTATTTCCTTTGATCTAGACACTATACTTTTATTGATGCAACCTAAAATAGCATTGGCCGTCCGGGATTACTGCCAGCAAACACACATATGCTGATAACAGAGTCTTTAGCCCAGTGACAGTAAAGCAGAACTTACACAAAAGTAGTCTGAATGCAGTTCAAGAAGACAAGCCGAGATCAGGATTCCAGAGATTCACCGTGCTGAGAGTCAAGCCAAAGTCAGGATACCGGGAGAAGCGTGGTCAAACAGTCCGAGGTCAAAACAGCCAAGAGATAACACAGGTCCGGTCCAAGGTCAAGGTAACAAGAATCCAGATACTAGGAGCTAGTGCTAGCAGCAATCACACCAAGCGATCATGCAATAAACTCTAGCAACCAGCATTAGTCTCTCTCTCACTTAAGTAAGGGAAATTCTCCCTCGTGCCACCTGAGGCTGGTTGGCTAATTGCCTCTCGGCAATCCTCTGTGATCTGCATCTGCAAGCACTCTCAGCTCTTCTCTCTTTGTAAGAAGGCACCTGCAGGCAAGCTTCGTCTCCAGAGTCATCACTAGGCTGTGGTACCATAGGAAGCCTCTCTTTGGCACTAGGACCTGGTTGAACCTCCTCCTCTGGGGCTGGAGGATCACAGCTGGGACCTGGCAGGGCAGGAACAGCACCTGGCGTTGCCTCAATCAGCCCTTGCTCTGGAGGAGGCTCATCCTCCTCCTCATCCTCCGAGAGCTGATCTTGGCTGGCCATGACATTGGCCTTTTTAGCTTTCACATCACATGTTAAACTTGTGGTCTACTAGGACTCCTAGATCCTTTTCACATGTATACGTCTCCTTAAGCCAGGTGTCTCCCATCCTATATCTATGTGTTTCATTTTTTCTACCTAAGTCCAATCTCTATTTTTTCAGTATCATTCAGTATTTTTTCAGTACCATTCAGTATTTTTCCAGTATCATTCAGTATTTTTTCAGTATCCCTTTTTCCACCTAAGTGCAGTATTCAAATCCATACAAATAAAAAATATATATGTGGTGGTGGTGGTGGTGGTGAGGAACAAAAGTCAGTAGAGAAAAATCTGTATGCTCATTAAAAGGCAGAAATTAATGTGCACAAGTGGGAAAGGCATTTAAAACGGGCTCCAATTTCTATGCCATAGAAACTCAACATCACACAGACTCATGCCACGATAGGAAAACTGGATGGAGAGTAGATGGAGGTGAATTTTGGAGGCACATAATAAAATTGAAAAAAAACCTGAGCTTTTTCCTTTGTTGTTACCTGCCTCAATCCTCAACGATAGAGGCGGGATACAAATAAATATTTTATTAGTTTTTTGTGAGTTTTGGGGGCTCTGTGGCCATGTGCTAAAAGAGTTTATTCCTGACGTTTCGCCAGCATCTGTGGCTGGCATCTTCTGAGAATAAACCTAGAGGTACAGTATACACCCCACTCTCTTCCGTGCCAGCATTCTCTGAAGATGCCAGCCACAGGTGCTGGCAAAACGTCAGGAATAAATTCTTCCAGAACATGGCCACATAGTCTGAAAAACCCATAAAAAACTATGGATGCTGGCCATGAAAGCCTTCGACTTCACAATTATTATTATTATTATTATTATTATTATTATTATTATTATTATTCCCATCCCTACTTTTGGAGTGTAGGGCTGAGTGCTGAGCACATGGCTTGTGCTGACTGCATTTATAAAAGTGCCTCACAATTTTAGGCATCATATGATTATGATCGTCATCAACAACTTTGCCTTCAGGGTTCGAACATTTTTCCGACTCTCCTTTTGGGTTCGAATGCAAGATGTCCCGAGCACCTGATTTGTTTCAAAGTACCAGCCTTTCCACAAAGGCCTAGACGTCCCCTGTTCCCTGCAAGCTCTATTGAAAATAAACAAGCTGTTGACTGCGGTCGGCTCCACCATTCCCTGACCACAGAAGTGTGATTAACAACCCCGATTAGTCTGACAGGTGACATGACCTGATGAACTCGCACTCAGATGGGGTTTTGAGAACATGCATTTGCAGCACAGCTAGTCCCTGGATGGCTGTTATTTCTCCTGTCCATTTTTCCTCCCTTGCTGCAACTGTGTCTGCTCCTTGCTCCCTCCTCCAGCAACAAGGCCACCTTCAAAGTGACAGCTTTGACACTAGGCTGCCATCTAGTGCGGCCGTGCAATACGGAGGCAGAAAGAAGACTAGCCTTTGGAGGTTGTGTGCGTGTGACAGTTCCATCACAATAGAGGAAACACGCTCATGTGCAAACATGCTCATGGTGGATTGTCCCAGGTAAATTTGGCAGATAACTACAAATCCTCTTGGGAAAGAGCGATTCACAAGAAGCTGAACCTTCTTGGGCTTTCTAGAGATGCCATTCGAAAGATGGGTTTCAATCAAGCCAAACTGGTTGCAAAGCAAAGGATTCTCGAAATCGAAGGTCAGACTGAAATTGCTGCCTTTTCTAGTCACATAGTGGTAAATCATCAAATGTCAGCTTCATGCCCAGCTTCGTATCTTTATTATGTTACAGTACCCAATTTTAGAAGAGCCTTATCACTAGCTCAATTTCATGTTCTCCCAACAGCAGTACAGTTGGCCCACCTTATACACGGATTTTTTATAGACAGATTCAAGCATCCTCAGATTGAAAATATTCAAAAAAGGTATGAATTTCAAGTATCAAACCTTGATTTTTCCATTTTATATAAGGGACACCATTTTGCTATGCCATTGTATTTAATGGGACTTGAACATATATGGATTTTGTTATTCACAGGGTTTCCTGGAACTAAATCCCAGCACATAACAAGGGACCACTATATTAGAAGGGAAATACAGGAAAATACCCTATGAATCTCGGTTTTGCTCTTGCGATGCCGGTGTTATAGAAGCTACAGCTCATGTTCTTTTTTATTGTCAGTTCTATAAGGACATTTGCCATCAGCTGATTACTCTTCTTTTAATCCTGGACAAACTGACACCTTTTATTTACGATATCCGTTGGACAATCAGGACCCAACTGATATACTTAAGGTAGCAAATTTCTGTTATATTAGGTGCAAAATGCGTCCCCAAATGGGTGGTGACAAATGATGATAGCTGGTGGAGTTGGACTCTGATATTTGTTCTTTGATTCCTGTTCTAATAATCATACTGTACAATTATTATTTTATTATCATTAAATTTATTATATTTTATACTGGTCAATGACCAAATTGATTGAGAGTTCCTGCATGGCAGGGGGTTGGACTGGATGACCCTTGTGGTCTCTTCCAACTCTACGATTCTATGATTCTATGATTCTAAACAACTTACTTCAAATAGAGACTGGATGGCCATCTGTTGGGGATGCTTTGATTGAGAGTTCCTGCATGGCAGAATGGGGTTGGACTGGATGGCCCTTGTGGTCTCTTCCAACTCTACGATTCTATGATTCTATGATTCTATACTACTACTTACTAGATCAAGGCCTTTAGAGGTTGTGTGTGTCACAGTTCCATCACAATAGAGGGAGCATGCCCACATGCAACAAGAGCATGAGACACTTCATTTCCCTGTATTTTAAAAGGTTTCTAGGCCATACGTATGAGCTTGCACATGGTGTTCAACCTATGTCAGAGCATGAAATTAAATTGAAATTATCAAAACATACCAACAGGAAAAGTTGCCCTCCTTTGAACACGCTCCAGTTTCTCCACACCCTTTTTAAATTGTGGTGCCCAGAACTGGACACAATATTCCAGGTGGGGCCTAGAGCAGAATACAGTGGCACTATTATTCCCTGATCTAGCCACTATAATTCTCTTGATGCAGCCTAAAATTGCAATTGGCCTTTTTAAGCTTGACAATAAAACTGTTGAATCATGTTCAAAATTGTGGTTCTATTGGAAATCTAGATGCTTTCACATCTCATTCAGCCAGGTGTCCCCTATCCTATATCTGTGCATTTCATTTTTCCACCCTAAGTGTGTACCCTTACATATTTCTGTGTTGAATTTCATTTTGTTAGCTTTGGCCCAGCTTTCTAATCTATTCAGGTCATTTTGAATTTTGATCCTGTCCTCTGGTGTGTTAGCTACTCCTCCTAATTTGGTGTCATCTGCAAATTTGATGACATTGGCTAGTTCCATTCTCTCCTTCTCTTAGCCTGACCTACTTCGCAGGCTGGTTGTGAAGAAAAAATGGGCGGGGAGCTGTCATCGGCTTAAATTCCTTGGAGGAAACGTAGGATAGAAACATCTAATGAATAAGCTACCCAATAAATTGTGGAACTCCCTCCTTAGGGTAGTTCGACTAGGTCAGCGTATGTTTGCTTTTAAATGGGTTGTTAAAATCTTTTCCATTGCCCTTGGCTTGTGAATGATTTTAAATGTAATTAACGACACTCTGTGTATTTTCGTTTTTTAATTTAAAAAGATGATCTGTTCTTAACTTGTTTATATAATTGTTTTAGGCATTTTTTTAAAATTGCATTTCACCTTCGGGGGTTTTCGTAGGCCGGAGGTATGCCTAATAATTTTGCAAGAAAATAAATAAATGTGCACACATTTCAGGAACCAGAAAGCCATTTGCACAAACATTTGCAGGACTTGGAGGAGATACTTCATTCCTTGCATAGTAGCTCCTTGCTGTCCCCATGTCTGTTAGATAAGGAATCACTCTAAAAATTTGTTTCAAAATCAGAATAAAACATTAGGAACAAGAGAGATTATGCAGATTTTCTCACTTTGCATAATTTTTAAAAATATATTTTTTATTGAAAACATCAAAAACACAGTCTTCAAGAAATGTACCTTCCTAGGACCATATAGTCAACCTTCTTTGAGTCATATCTTCTGATTTTCTTTTGTTGTTGTTGTTTAAACTAGACCTCTAAGCGCATAAGCAATGTATATATATTATCTTGTATTAGAATATATAAGGAGTATCATATGGTAGCCGGATTACAAAATCAACAAAAGCCTATCGCACTTAACAGTTAGCTTATGCCTGTTGTATACATTTTTTGTCTTTAATTAATAATTGAGCAGAAACTCTTCCCCTATGCATTCTACTCATTTTTTAACTCTTTCGTTCAGATTTTCCCTTTATTGAAGTAGATTTGAAATTGATTCATAATTTTGCGGATACCATGTGGTCAATCCATGGAATATTGATCCCCCCGCCCATATTGTGTGCAAACCAAGGCTTCTTGCAAATGTTAGCAGTTAACAGCATATAAATATGTGTTTTCTCCTTGGACTTTCCATGGTGTCCATATTCAATAGAACAGAATTGAGGCGTCGTAACAGGGGGCAAACCTCATTTGTAATCTTGCCGTGCATTCTTATTGGGTGCATTAGAGGTCCCCAATATGTTTGACACTAAATTAAAAGTTTGGAGTGCAGCCATTTTACTTTGAATGTGTGCCATTGAAACAACCGCATTGCCTCTTCCTCATCATGTGACAGTTGGCGAAAGCACAATTACCCGGTAAGTACAAAATACCTTGATGGGGCCTCAATCAATAACCACAACCGTCCATAACGCCAGGATGCTGGGCATTGGAACTGGCACCCAAAATAAATAAATAATAATAATAATAATAATACTTACTACATAATAATAATAATATAATAGATAAGTTGGGCTTGACCCCGAGCAGGGGGGGGGGGCCTCTAGATGCAAATGTAACCCCCATCAATCGAGATACAGGATGTTCAAGAGTGCAGTTGCAGTTATAAACCACAGGGGCACCAAATGTAGCTCAAACAGAGCCACATGCCCATTCGACCTTGCCAAAATGTTATTGTGGCCGGCCCAATAATTTCAACCGACGTATTCTGCCCACCCTGCCCTCCTTTCCACTCCCTGAAAGGAGGGAATCTGTCCTGTAACAGCCAATTAGCAAATGAAAAAGGGAAAGCCGAGAACCACAGCTTGGCTCCAGCCAGCTGCAGATGTGGTCACTGGGAGGAAAATTTTTATACAGACTGCAAGGAATATATATGTGCCCCCACACTCCAGGGGCAAACAGGCGCATTGCCAGGACTAGCAGAGAGAAAGGCTGCCCATCTAACAATCAAACTTTGTGCTTGGCTGGGATTGCCTTGGTGCAAAGTAGCCACTTCACATTAGACCCCCCAGGAGAAAACATCTAAAGACAACAGCTTCCCCTTGTCCCTTTGCATCCCACCATCCTTTGCTATGGGACTGACTTGCCGCCATATGATAACTCGACCGATAGGTCGACCATGCATGGTAATAAGTCAGAGAGCAAGTATTTGGGGCCAAAATTATGGATTTTGAATACAGACCCGTGCATAAGTCGAGGGTAACAATTTAGAGGGCATATAGCAAGAGATCTAAACGATGAAGCAAAAGAAACTATGTCAAAGAATGTACAAAATTCCCAGCAGCCAAACTTTTTGTGCTGCATCTCGTAATACTGGATGGATGAGAAAGAAGCAGGGGATCGAGCTGTCCCCAGGACGGATTATACTCTTCCTTTTCAACAGGCGGATGGGTCCGTCTTTTTATGA
Source organism: Sceloporus undulatus (assembly GCF_019175285.1). Taxonomy (NCBI): domain Eukaryota; kingdom Metazoa; phylum Chordata; class Lepidosauria; order Squamata; family Phrynosomatidae; genus Sceloporus; species Sceloporus undulatus. Next base: position 5,805,886 of record NC_056531.1, read on the forward strand.
AGAGCTGAAGATGCAATACAGTGGGGACCCTTGTTATCCGCTGGGGTTTGGTTAAAAGATGCCCCCCGTGGATAAACCAAACATCCGTGGCATGCTCACTAAGCCCATAAATATAAGGACGGTAGCAAAATGTTGTGTCCCCTTATAAAAAAAGGAAAAATCAAGGTTTGATGTTTGAAATTTATACCTTTTTTGAACAAAGTTCCAAAAAAAATCCAAAAAAACCGTAGGATTGCTGAATCCGTGTATGAAAAAAAATCCGTGTCTAAGCAAGAGGCCGACGTAGGCTTACAATTGACGCTATGGATAAGTCGGACTTAGGAGTTTGAGGTTCAATTTTTTGGACCCTAGGGTTTCTAGGACTAATACCATGAATATGATTCAAATCAGTTCCTACATGTCAAGTAGGAACACAAAACCACTCTTGAGTGACACGCATCCTAATATGCTTCCTCCAACTGCCCTTTGTCCTCAGAAGATTGCCCTCTCAAAGCGCTTAAAAGTGACCACCATTTTCACTTTTCACAACACTTTCCAAACTTTTCTCTACAGCCACCCACCCTTGCAAATCGCTTGGCTAGACCTGACAGTTTTTGCATAGTCAATGACAAATGGTTACAAAACAACTTCGAACTGGGGGGGCTCAAGGGGGGGGAGGGCAATGACACCATTCCCTTCATCAGAAAAGAATCTTGTTCCGCTAAAGTCCAAAAAGCTTTGATTTGGGTGTTCTCGGAGATTTTTAGTACACTATGAATAAGCCTACAATACGTATGATCATAATTTGACTACGAGTCGACCTCATGTATCAAGTCGAGGGCAGTGTTTGGGGCCAAAATAAAATGGATTTTGGACATAACTCATGCAACAAGTCCAAGGGTATTTTAAAAAACTTTAGTGAGCAGGCAGAACACGAGCGAGATGGAAGGCCAAAGGAACACACAAAGTGCCAACGAACGTTGCAAAAATTCCAGAAGGCATAAAACCCATTTGAGCGCTCAATCACTAAAGAAGACGGGATAGATGCGGAGATGTGTGGTCCATCCACAGGGGTGCAGATGTACAAATGCTTGCCTTGTTGCTGATGTGTTCCTTTGTTATAATACTAGCAAAGGTCAAGCCCTTCCTATAGACACGGATGTTTTTATTACAAACACGGATCAAGGCATACAACGGCTAGAAAATATTGTGTTAAAAAGGAGTATAAATTTACAAATATCACAACTATGGATCTTTTCCATTTTTTATAAGGGACAACATGTTTGCTTATTGGGCCATTATAGTAATGGGACTTGGAGCCTAGAGACACGGATTTTGTTATTACAACGGGGGATCTTGGAACCAAACACAACCGAGCATA
>NC_056531.1:5809268-5863551 GCF_019175285.1 Sceloporus undulatus
ATTATCAACACCTCTCTCAGGGAGGGCTTTTTTAGGATCGGTCTTACAATGGCCAATTTAAGATCCGATGGAAATCGCCCATCCCTGAGAGAGGTGTTGATAATCCGGCGTAACAAAGTGGTTACCACCGGTCCCCCCTGGGCCGCTAACCACGAGGGGCAGGGATCAAGAGAGCAGGTTGTTTTCCGAACACTTCCGAACACTTCTAGACTAATACATGAATATATTCAATAGTTCCTCATGTCAAGTAGGAACACACACTTTAGTGACCCATCCTATTCTTTCTCCACTGCCCTTTGTCCCTAGAATTCCCTCTCAAAGCGCTTAAGTGCCACCATTTTAACACTTTCCAAACTTTTCTCTAAGCACCCCCTTTGCATCTGGCTAGATCCTGAAGTTTTTGCATAGTAATGACAAATGGTTACAAACAACTTCGAACTGGGGCTCAAGGGGGGGGGGGAAATGAACCATTACCTTGATCAGAAAAGAATTTGTTCCGCTAAAGTCAAAGCTTTGTGTGTTTCTGAGATTTTTTAGTACAATATAATCCTACAACAGTATATCATATTTGACTATGAGTCGACCTCATGTATAAGTCGAGGGCAGGTTTTGGGGCCAAAATAATGGATTTTGACATAACTCATGCAGAAGTCGAGGGTAAAACTTAGGAGCATGTAACAGAGGATGAAGCCAAGGAAAACAGTGCCAAAGAACTTGCAAAATTCCAGCAGGCATAACCATTTGAGCTCATACGAAAGACTGGATAGATGAGATGGTGGTTCCAGGGCAGATTACATGCTTGCCTTTTGCTGATGGTTCCTTTGTTATATATAATGTTAAAGCCCAGTATTTATATTGACCTGTGGATAAGTCGAGTCAGGTTTTTTAGGTCAATTATTTGACTAAAATTTCTAGACTTATACATGACTATATACAGTATATGCTACTATCTATTCCATGGGAAAGGAGGGTCCATTGCTGACTGACAGCACCAACTTTGGCTGCAGAGGATCCCAGATTCCACCCCTGGCACCTCCAGGTAAGTTTGGGAAAGAACCCTACCTAAATCCCTGGGGAGCAACTGCCAGTCAGGGTATATTTTCAATATGTGTATAAGGAGTGGGAATGTGCTGAGGGTTTAGGAGACCATATCTGGCACCTGCTAACCTTCAGCAAACCATCCCAGTAGGTGAAGTCGAGGGCTTTCATGGCCGGCATCCATAGTTTTTTGTGGGTTTTTGCGCTATGTGGCCATGTTCTAGAAGAGCTTATTCCTGACATTTTGCCAGCATCTGTGTCTGGCATCTTCAGAGAATGCTGGCATGGAAGAGAGTGGGGTATATAGACACTCTGTGACCCCATTCTCTTCCATGCCAGCATTCTCTGAAGATGCCAGCCACAGATGCTGTTGAAACGTCAGGAATAAACTCTTCTAGAACATGGCCACATAACCTGAAAAACCCACAAAAATCTATACATCCCAGTAGGGTTCTTTGTTGACCAGAGGTCACTCCTATTCACATTTCGAGACAATTTCTGCTGTTTGCTGGTGGGTATCCTTGAAAAAATAATTTGCTTGGCCAAACATGTCCCAGAGGCTAGTTTGGGGAGAGGGGCATCCCACAGGGGGGATTCTGGAGAGGGGAGTTTCTTATGACCATCTCAAGCTATATGTACCCCATGATTCTCTCTCCAATAACTCAGTGGTCTGACTCCATGTAAATCTCTTTCCTAAAATGTTTAGCACACTGCTTGCTGGGCAGCCTGTAAGGTCTATGGCTTCTTGGGAGGCAGAAACAATGGCTGGAAGTGTAGTCTCTTATGTCTCAGGTAAACTCTGGGAATTGATAGGAGCTACACATTTTGGATTTTATGTGTGTAGGCGATACTTGTCTGTGAGCCGGCTTGGGTCCCTCCAGCTCACAGACAAATGAAATGAATAAATAAAAATAAAATATGACTAGACTGACAACAGAGTACTGTACATTCGATCTTCCCAAGTATAAAGTGCATCATTAGAAAATCCTCTTGTCATGAACTGTGTCTTTCAGCTTGCCTGCCATGACAAATGAGTCCAGATTTGCTATCATTGCTTGGCTTGCTTATATTATGTAGTAGAATCACAGAATCATAGAGTTGGAAGAGACCTCAAGGGCCATCAAATCCAACCCCATTCCACCATGCAAGAACACACAATGGAAGCATGTCTGACAGATGGCCATCCAGCCTCTGTTTAAAGACCTCTAAGGAAGGAGACTCCACTACACTCCGAGGAAGGAGTGTGTTCCACTATTGAACAGCCCTTTCTGTCAGGACATTCCTCCTAATGTTGAGATGGAATCTCTTTTCCTGTAGCTTGCATCCATTGTTCCATGTTTTAGTCTCTGGAGCAGCAGAAAACAAACTTGTTTCATTGTCAATATAACATCGCTTCAAATATTTAAACAAGACTGTCATATCACCTCTTAACCTTCTCTTCTCCAGGCTAAACATCCCCAGCTCTCTAAGGCATTCATCATAGGGCATGGTTTCCAGACCCTTCACCATTTTGGTTGCCCTCCTTTGGACATGCTCCAGTTTCTCCACATCCCAGAACTGGAAACAATATTCCAGGTGACGCCTGGCCAAAGCAGAATAGAGTGGCACTATTACTTCCCTTGCTCTAGAAATGAGAATTTCATTGATACAGCCTGGAATCGCATTGTCCTTTTTTATCAGTTGCATCACACTGATACTGGTAGGGCTAATGGGATATGTAGTCATAAGTTATGTTTATTATTACTACTACTATTCGGAGCAGAGTGATCTAGTTTCAATGTAACAACTGGCCTAATGTGCTTCTTTCCAAAGCCGCATATACTCCTCAGTCTCTCTCTGTAAATTGCTACTTGGTCTAACATTTAATTGCCAAAGATACTTAAAGCTGTCGTCAATTGAAGGGCTTGCAAATTACCAGTTTTATGCCAGCCTCTCCTCCCCGTCTCTCTTTTTCCCCCTCCTGGAAGATGGGAAATCACCCATGATCAATAAATCAAATAAACCCTCATCTTGCCTCCCTTTCAATAGGAAAGTCTCCCAGTTGTTTATTACCGTTATTACATTATCTGCAACAGCCAGGCAGAGGCAACAAGGGGGAGGGAAAGTGACAGGATGTTCCAAAAGGAAATTTAATGAAGTGGCTCCAAATATTGTATAAAAATAAATGAAGTGAATAATGAAAGAGCACATCCTGGGTCCCTTTGACAACAATAACCATTGTGCGAGCTTTTGGAGGCGGAAGAGATGGATGGGTGAAAGTGAACGCGTCGCTCCAGCGCATTGTAGAATGGAGAACAATAGGCAACATTGAAAGACGACTATATTTCAGTTCAGTCATTTTTCGCACCTGGGAAGAAAAATGGAAGAGCATTCAGAGGGCTAGAAATATGTCCTTGGCCTTTTTTCACTCTCAATGTGACATTGGAGTCCCAATAGATGAAAGGTGGCCGAGGCCAGGGGTGGGGATTGTGTGGCCCTCCAGATGTTGTTGAACTTCAACCCCCAGCATTTCTTACCATTTTCTATGTTGGTTAGGGATGCTTGGAGTTGCAATCCATCAACCCCTGGAGAGCTGCACAATTCCCAGCCTTGCCCTAGATTATTTACATTAGCATTATTAAATTAGCTTTAATAACCAATGGAAATATTTGAATGTTTACCTGTGGTAAGTTATACCATATATACTCAACTATAAGTCGACCTCATGTATAAGTCGAGGGTTGGTTTTGGGGCCAAAATTATGGATTTTTACATGACTCATGAATAAGTCCAATGTAAGAGTTAGGGACATGTAGCAAAGGATCTTAAGGATGAAGCAGGGGAAAACCATGCCAAAGGACTTACAAAAATCCAGCAGGTATAACTGCTTGTGTGCATCCTAAAGGCTGGATGGATATGAAAACAGAGAAGGATCAGCGTTTCCAAGACAGACTATACACTTGACTTTCACCAGGGCATGACTCCTTTTTAAATAAGAGTTAAAGTATAGTACCTATATTTACCCGTAGATATGTTGACTCAGGGTTTTGGGGTCAATTTTTTTGACTAAAATTTCTAGACTTATACATGAGTATATACAGGAGATTGAATTTATGGTTTATCTATCCCACCTTCCTTCCATGATGGACGTCAGGACATTCACAAGGGTTTCCCAAAAGGAATCCCCCAGCAGTTTCCCATCCAGGCACTAAGGAAAGATAGATGCACCATAATTTTATTAAGATAGATCTGCCATGATTTTGCCAAATCCTCTTTCCCAATAGGCAGCAGGCATTGGGTGATGTGAAGCACTTGGAGGATAGGGCTGCATGTGTCATATGGCCTGTCCTACTCTTCGTTGTCTGTGGACAGCGCTGAAGTCAGAGTTACCTGCCAGACTAGTTGGTTTCTGTGCATGGCATGGAGTGAGGACTCCTTGATTTTTTTGCCCTTTTTGTGCAGAGGTCCTCTCCAGGTGCTAGAGGAGGGTGCAAATTCTCCAGTTTTGGTGCTCAGATCCAGGCAAGGGGAAAGGGCTGTGTGCAAATCTCCAGCTCACCTTGAAAAGCAACAGGTTGCCACAGCTTACAAGGTTTACCGAATATATTTGGCTATAAGTCGATCTCACGTACAAACTGAGGGCAGGTTTTGGAGCCAGAATTATGGATTTTGATATGACCCATGGATAGGTTGAGGGTAAAGTTTAAATGTTCCATAGGTGAGAAGGAAAAGAGACTAGGGGCCCGAACAGATAGGCCAAAATAAAGTTGCTTCGGGTCACTTTGGAGGTATGCTGTTTAAATGGCACACACATCTTAAGAGGCCAGAAGCTGAGCCAAAGCTGCGCTCCAGTCCTTAGGATTGGAGCATGGCTTTGGCATGGCCTCCGACCAATTAGGACGCATGCAGCATTTAAACAGCATACCTCCAAAGTGACCCAAAGCAGCTTTATTTTGGCCTGTCTGTTCAGACCCTAGGTTAGCCTGGAAAAGAGACAATTAAGAGGTGATATGATAGCCCTGTTTAAGCATTTCAAGGGGTGTCACATTGAGGATGGAGCAAGCTTGTTTTCTGCTGCTCCAGAGACCAGAACAGTGGTGGTGAACCTACGGTACGTGTGCCAGAGGTGGCGCTCAGAGCCCTCTCTGTGGGCATATGTGCCATCACCTCAGCACAGAGTTAGCCAGAATTTGTTACTGGAAGGTCAGAGGTACGTGGCACTTCGTGATTAAATAAGTGGGTTTTGGGTTGCAGTTTGGGCATTCAGACTCTAAAAGTTTTGCCACCACTGGACTAGAACATGGGACAAATGGATGCAAGCTACAGTAAAAAAGATTCCACCTCAACATTAGGAGGAACTTCCTGACATTAAGGGCAGTTCGATAGTGGAACACACTCCTTCCTCGGAGTGTAGTTGAGTCTCCTTCCTTAGAGGTCTTCTAATGATTTAGAATTCTTTAATGTCTATTTGCCTGTTTACCCTTTTCCTCTTTTACCAACAGTAAATTTAAAATTCCAGGATAAGGAATGACAAGTTTTTCCTTTTCATCATAGAAGTTGTGGAACTAAAGAATGTCGTCTTATTTTTGGAGGCTTGTCCTCCTTAGAGGAAAATGAAGGACTAGGTATGATTTATGAATGTGCTTCGTGATCACTTTAGCAAGTGAATGGGGCGACAGAAATAATGCGGCTAGATTGATTGAATACCTCCTGCCATGTAATCAAGAGTGGACTACTACATTTTTGCTTAAGCGTAAAATGCTAAGTTGATACTGGACAGGGGATAATAGAAAATAAGCATTCAATGAATACTGTCACCGATCTGAGATGTACCACAAAACACCAAATAATAAGGAACAATTATAGAGATCAAGGAAAATCCCCCAAAGGTAGAGAAAATGTCTTAGGAAGTCAGTATGACCCGATGGAATCCAGTCCATATGATTAAGATTTGTTTTTGGATTAATTTACGGTAATATAAGAAACATTGAAGGGGAATTTTTTTTGGACTGGAAATTGCTGTTTATTTTATTTTAATGTATGTTTTCCATGTTTTGAAACTACTAATAAAGATTATAGGGAAAAAAAAAAGAGGTCTTCAAACAGAAGCTGGATGGCCATCTGTTGAGGATGCTTAGATTGAGAGTTCCTGCATGGCAGAATGGGGTTGGATTGGATGACCCTTGTGGTCTCTTCCAACTCTACAATTCTATGAGTAATTATGCCATTTCACTTTGATCTAACCCAGACTTTAGTGAAGACTTCAGTCTTAGTTTCCAAACAACACTTAATGAAATCATCAGGGGTTTTCCCTAGGTCTCAGGTTTTGGGCCATCAATCTGAGTCTGGGAAGATCCTTAACTGAACCCTACTTCTACCTAAGTTCTGTAAATGTTGAACCAAAGCCCAGGGCTCAGTTCCTTGCAAACTAAAACAAACAAACAAACAAACTCTTAGGGGTGTCCTCAAAGACAAAAATCAAAGAATGGGAGATGAATATCTCTGAAAGACAAAACATTAGACCAAGATTTCTGTACTGGGAATATTCAGAACAGGGCTGGGGATTTTGCCATCTTCCAAAGGCTGTAATCATTAGATTACTTTTGTCCTACTTACGTCAGTGTAAAAACTTAGTCATACCTTAATATCTACTGAAATGAATGGGACTCAAGTGCAATGTATTTAGTCTGGATTCAACCCATTACTATGCTTTTAGTGAGCTTCAGAGGTTGAATCCCAATGGTGACAAATAGCAATCTGGTCTCTAAGCAAATATCACTTGCTGGACTAGCCATAAGGCAGGGAGGGGGAAAGCGTGACTCTCTGGATGTTGTTGGATTGTAACTCCCATAAACTCTCGCTATGAGGGCTATGGCTGATGGGAGTTACAGTTCTGCAACATCTGGAGAGTTTTGCATTCTCCAAGCCTTGTCACAATGGGTTCCCTGCCCCAAAATGAGGGCTTAAAAATGCCTTCTGTCCTCAGGCGTGTTTTCACTCCACTTTGCTGACAAGTCACTTGCGCCATTTCCTCTCTGAAGTGATCAAGCTAAGAACCTTAGCCGAGTATCCCTGCAAATTCAGAAAAGGGGATTTCCAACACGCATTAGGAAAATTAAACTTCTCAAGAGCGGCCTGAATCGGGCAAGCTATTTTGAGCTTTGCAAAGCGCAGTAAGCGAAAATGTTGGGGCTGAGGAAGGGGGTGGAAGATCGAAGGGATCAGAGGGCGAGGAAAGTGAAAGAAGAAAAAAAAAAAAAAAAAAAAAAGAGGACTTAAGACCAGAAATGGGGACATAATAATAAATCCCAATCCCTCAGCAGGACTGAAGTCTAATCCATCTCTTCTGGCCTTCCTCCAAGTAGGTAGAACCATCCCAGATACTGACTGGTAACTCCGTTCAGAGATCATCAATGCAATGTTTCCACATTCAGTAGAAGAAAGCCCCAAGCCCTTTGTGGTACCAGACTGAAAAAGAAGGCTGAAGGAGACCCCACCACATCTAGGCAATGGGTTCCATTGCCAGCCCAAATCTCTCATGGTTAAGAAGCTCTTTCTAATGTTCACTTGAAATCTAATCATGTGGTGAAGGTTATAAACCCCCCCCCCCCCCAGCTCTGAGTGTCATGGTACAAGTGTGGCTTCCAAATGCAGAGCTCAGTCAAATCAAGCTTATGTAGTGGGATGCCATCCTGTTCATTTTAGGATGACCAAAGCGTGTCCAAAGGACGGCCGTCAAAATGGTGAAGGGTCTGGAAACCATGCCTTAGGAGGAAAGGCATAGGGAGCTGGGGATGTTTAGTCTGGAAAAGAGATGGTTAAGAGGTGATATGATAGCCCTGTTTAAGCATTTGAAGGGGTGTCACATGGAGGATGGAGCAAGCTTGTTTTCTGCTGCTCCAGAGATTAGAACACAGGAGAAGCGATTCTACTGAAACATTAGTAGGAACTTCCTGACAGTAAGAGCTGTTCGACACTGGAACACACTCCCTCAGACTGTGGTGAAATCTCCTTCTTCGGAGGTCTTTAACCAGAAGCTGGATGGCCATCTGTCAGGGATGCTTTGATTGAGATTTCCTGCATGGCAGAATGGGGTTGGACTCGATGTCCCTTGTGGTCTCTTTCAACTCGATGCTTCTATAATTCTTATGATTCTATGACTCTATGACCACAAAACCAACTCTTGCAAGAAAAAGTGTACAAGAAAAGAGTAAACTAAAATCTATTTATTCTAGAGGGTAGCTGGAGGAAAGGTGCTATCCTGGCATATTGACACTGTTGTTGTTGAAAAAATATCTTTGCAAGGTGGGCCCTTTCACCCATTTGGCTCTTTGGCAAGGCTTTTGCAGACTGCACAGAACCATATGATAGTCCAAAGCTCATGTGTATGTGTGTATGGGGGGAGATGAGGTGTGTGGGGGTGTGTGGCTCAGTAGTAAATCAAATAAATGTCAATGTGCGTATGGGTTTTAGTCAGAGAAGTTCTCCGTCGTGAACGTTTTCCTTTTGTTGAGTCAAATCATGGCAGCTGAATACCATTTGCTCAGAAAAATGGAAACAAAGAAGAGTTAGCCTGACCTTGGGATGCTGATGGGCAGAAGAGACCATTTGCCAAGCACTAAGAGGAAAGGTATTGATTGGACCTGAACAGGATGAATGATACCAGCAGATTGTAAGGCGTAATTAATAGGAAAGGAGAAGAACATGCAAGCGAGGAGGTTGGCAACGGCAGAATGGCTGACGGGATGCAAGTGAACCAAAGGCAACAAAAATAAGGAACAAACAAACAAAGGCGATGCCCCGGAGAAAGAAGGTTTCTTACAACTCTTTCTTTTCCTCCATCTTTCCACTTCGTAGGTTTGATTTCCGTAGTTACGACACTCTCAAGGGCCGGCATTAGGATTTTGGAGCTCTTTGGCCAGATCTGGCAATGAGGAGGATGTGTAGCTTTGTGTTAGCACAGATCTGTTGGATCCACATATCTTTACAATATGGTTAGTGATTTATTTATCTTTTGTCTCTCTCGATGTAGCCGGTATGGTGACTGTCTATGGAGAATGGGTGTCCAACACCCAAGGAGCCATAGGTGCCCTCATCCTCACATTAGAAGGATATGATGTCAATGTTAATAAAGGGCCTGGACAGAGAGGCCAAAATAAAGCTGCTTCGGGTCACTTTGGAGGTACACTGTTTAAATGATGCATGCATCTTAAAAGGCCAGAAGCTGCGCCAAAGCTGTGCTTCAGTACTTAGGACTGTGTCTAAAACTGGCTTGAGGTCCAGAGCACATGAAGCTAGAATGCACCAGGCCACGTCACTGATCCTTCTAGTTCAAGTGTTGTCTACTCTGACTAGTTGGGGTGATCCAGGGTGTCAAATAGAGTGGTTTCCCCCCATCACCTACTAACTGCATCTAGTGTTAGAGGCTTATGGGGTTTATGGCAGTGAAGGGTATTTAACATTAACAACATGCTACCTAAGGTCTTTTAAAGTGGAAATGCCAGTTGAATCTGAGTTTGTATGTATGCTATAGCACATAGCTCTCATTCCTCAGCAAAGTCATTAGGTGACACACTTGTGAACTGATCAACATATACAAATGATGAGAAATCAAGTGAAGAACACAAAACCATCTCATAGAAGAAAAGTGACCATGTATGAAAAAGCCATCCTGAACAATGTTGAGCCATGTTTTTGTTCGCAAACCTCCAAAAAGCCTGAAGTAGTAAAATGCGATTTGTGATTGCAAGCTCTTTCATAGAATCATAGAATCTTAAAGTTGGAAGACACCCCAAGGGGCATCTAGTCCAGCCCCATTCTGCCAAATTCCACAGGAGGCAACCATAGAATCCTAGGGTTGGAAGAGACCAGAAGGGCCATCCAGTCCAACCCTTTGCCATGCAGGAACTCTCAATCAAAGCATACCCGACAGATGGCCATCCAGCCTCTGTTTAAAGACCTCCGAGGAAGGAGACTCCACTACACTCCGAGGAAGGAGTGTATTCCACTGTCAAAGAGATTTTACTGTCAAGACGTTCTTCCTAATGTTGAAGTGGAATCTCTTTTCCTGCAGTTTGCATCCATTGTTCCGCATTCTAGTCTCTGGAGCAGCAGAAAACAAGCTTGCTCCCTCCTCAATATGACATCTCTTCAAATATTTAAACAGGGCTATCATATCACCCCTTAACCTTCTTTTCTCCAGGCTAAACATACCCAGCTCCCTAAGTCGTTCCTCATAGGACATGGTTTCCAGACCCTTCACCATTTCAGTCGCCCTTCTTTGGTCATGCTCCAGTTTCTCCACATCCCTTTTGAATTGTGGTGCCCAGAACTAGACACACTATTCCAGGTGAGGTCTGAACAAAGCAGAACAGTGTGGCACTATTACTTCCCTTGATCTAGACACTATACTTCTATTGATGCAGCCTAAAATCGCATTGGCCTTGTTAGCTGCCGCATCGCACTGTTGCCTCATGTTCAATGTCTGCAATAGCAATGAAATAAGTAGCTGCACATTTCTGATTCTCATGTTGAAATTCTTCTACCTGCAGTCGAATTCTGGCCCTGCCTAATAGCAGGGCTAGAAGTTGCTGCAAACTTCTCAGGCTTTCTATTTAATGCTCAATTTGTAAGTTCACTTGACCCTCCCTCTCTTCCTCTTGGGATGACTGTAACTTAAGTCTAACTTGTGCAACACAGTGGATGTTCATTCTCTGCCTTGCTTCATCTAAGTTTCATCCATTACCTAAACGAAGTGTGAAAGTATTTTCGGCAGTTACTTACCGCAGCACTGTGTGTTGGTGAAGTCCATTCATCTTCATAGCTGGCTTGATGGGGAAAATAACTCTTGTTCTCAAATTGAATCTTTTGGCTGCCTTGCAGCTCATTTTCTGGATCAATGCAGATTATTATTAACTTGCAATTATTTCTGGAGTTGGTGACCAATCTCCAAATGATGAAGCAGATCACCAGCAAGAGAGGAGATACATGCCGGAAGAATGAGCAAGCTTTATTGGATTGTATTTCTAAAGCATTCAGCGTATCCCACACCCCGTGCTGGTTTCCTTCATACGTGCCCTTTCATCATTTGATGGCTGTGAGATCAAATTACAATTTCATAAAATCATACAGCCGAAAGAGACCACAGAGGTCATCCAGTCCAGCACCTTGCCATGCAGGAATACACCATCAAACCACTCCTGACAGAGGTATTCGCATACCTACCAAAGGATGGCATCATCATCATCATCAACATTCATTCCAAAATTAATTTAAAATACCGCATATTAAAATTCACTGGCACGCATTCCATTCCAAAGGTATATATAATAAAACTCCCTTAAGTTGGAAACATAGCTTATCAGGGAGTTAACTCCCCCAAAGTTGTCCAAATTCGATGTGAAGTCAAAGGCTTTCATGGCCGGCATCCATAGTTTTTTGTGGGTTTTTCAGGCTATGTGGCCATGTTCCAGAAGAGTTTGTTTCTGACGTTTCGCCAGCATCTGTGGCTGGCATCTTCAGAGAGATTCAGAGGGATTCTGAAGATGCCAGCCACAGATGCTGGTGACACATCAGAAACAAACTCTTCTAAAACATGGACACATTGTCCAAATTCATTCATTTCGAAAGGGAGTCCACGCTCCATTGCACATGATAGCATGACAATCCCACCAAATGTAAAGGTGTATAAAAGTTTTCCTCCACATTCTAACTGGAGAAACCAGATCAGCCCATATGATACTGATGCCCTTTTTAACCATTTTTCTCTTTGGATGTTTTCTTCCTTGTAGCCTTGATTGATTCAATGCCTTGGCCATTTAGTCTCACCCAAGTTGTAGCTTTACATCACAGCCTTGCTTGAGAAAGAATACTATCAGCTCTCTATATCCATGGGTATTTTATCCAGGGATTCAAGCATCCATGGCTTGAAAATGTATTTTTTAAAAAATATAATTTCCCAAAAGCAAACCTTGATTTCACCATTTTATATAAGGGAACCATTTTGCTGTGCCATTGTGTTTAACAGGACTTCAGTAACCACAGATTTTGCTATCCATGGGGGGGTCCTGGAACCAAACCCCAGCAGATACCACTGTACTAGGGAAGTTTCAGAATATCTGAGTTTTGTGCTAGGAGTTTGTTACTCTGCATTGAATCTCTTTACAAAGATCAGAAATGAGAACAATTTGTTCTTTTTAAAAACAAACTTTATTTGCCCATGTATGTTGCTTTGCATCGGAATACTTCCCAAGCATCTGACTTAAGAACCACTGAGCACAGGTAAGAGTTGCTGTTCGGGACCTCCACCGCTTCGTTTTGATTGTTCACAAATGTTTGTATTGTTTCGTTTTATTTCTCCCAATACCCCCAAATTAAAGGCAGAAAGGTGAGTGGAAAAAGAAAGGGCAAACGAAAACGGAACAGTTTCCAGCGTATTGTTATGCATTTTCATGTAGCCTTTCCATATACTTTCTTAGTTCTTTACATTCCCCCAGGTCCATGTCCTGACAAACCCACTTGATATCATCCTCGCTGCTTGTCAAGATGGAATTGACAGTGGGGCACCCATCATCTGAAGAGATGGTGGTGAACGTGGTGAACTTCACTCTTTTTCGCTTGGAGGTGGGTGAGGCTGCCTGATCGTTCCTCTGTTCCTTCCCTTCAGGGCATGGGGCAGAGTCTGAGGATCTAAAGATCTGGCCATTGAGGTTCTTCTGGGCATTGACATCAAGGAGGTATTTGCTTTCTTCTAAGTCCACCCCTCGATCTACAGCTGTAATGCACTCTCCCTGCTGGGTGGAGAGATTGAGGTGGTTCTCAAGCAGTTCTGTCCTATTGCTCAAGCCCACCCAGTCATGAGAATGCCTCAAGCCTTCTTGCTCCTCAAAGGGGGTCTGTTTGTGACGGTACTTCAACGCAAAGGTGACACAGTTAATAAGGAAGACGAGAATGGCCAAGCAGAAGACTCCTAACAAAGCGTACATCCCAATCTCCAAGTCACTTAGGCCCCGGGGCGTCTCTACAAGGTCATTTTCTTCTAAATCTCCCTCGCTTCTAGGAAGATCCACTTGCGCTGGGAAGCTGGTGAAGTCAACTGGGATGTTTTGCATATGGCCATCGTCATCCAAGAGGCTCTCGTGATCTTCCTTTTTACTCAGAATCGATTTCTGAGTGCTGGTCCCTCTTGTTTCTTCTTGACCCATCGATGAGCTGTAATAAGGTCCATCTTGTCGAGATCTTTCCTTCAGCGTCATCTTCTGACGTCTATCACTGGTGTGATTTTCCAGGTTTACACCTGCCCCGCCGCGCCTGCTGTCACTGCTGTTGGCATCACCCTGGCCAAACTTGACTTTGATATTACCAGTTCCAACAGCCATAATGCTCTTCCTTTTTGATTTCTGGCACGATTCACTGATCACCATTTCCACCCTCACTAACAGGCCCTGGCCTTCAGATTCAGCCATAATGAGGGGCCATTTAAATTTGGGGCTCTGATGAACAGAGACCACTTTCTCATCCAGAGAAGTTGCCACCAGCGAGAAGTCCTTGATGTCATAAATGTCCAAAGGCATGACCGCTCCATCGCTGAACTGGATCCAGCAACTGATAGCAGCTTCCTATTATGAAAAGCAAAAGCAACAAACAAACAAAGCAAAGCAAAAGCAAAAAACAAAAACAAAAACTAATTAGTATTCATTAGCATTTGCAACATGACATTATAAATCATTACAGTTTGTTTTCTATGTACAATCAAGATCCATAAAAGTGATCCATCTGCAGATCACTTCAATGGATGTGTGGTATGGTTCCTAGGTCGGGAGATATTTGCACACCTGTTTGGGTGGGAGGGGGATATAAAGGAATAGAAATGCAAACAGTGCACTGTTGTCATTTAAGAAATGGTAGTGGGGTGGTGACAAGGGCATCCTGGCATAGATAAACAGATTAATACATATACAGGGATGAAAAAGACCAGCATAGTATAGTGGTTTTGGTGCTGAACTAGAACTCCAGGGGGCCAGGGTTCAAATCCACACTCAACCATGGAATTCCACTGGGTGAGCATGGACAAGTCATGCACACTTAGCACAACAAGAAGGCAATGGCAAAACTCCTCTGAATAAATCTTGCCAAGAAAACCCTAGGCTAGGGTTGCCATAAGTCAGGGTTGATATGAAGGCACACAACAATAACAACAAAATCTACAAAATGGGCATGAAAGACTAAATATTTTTTTCTATGGAAATGGATAGAAGGAACACTTACAGGACAGTCAGTTTCTCCTGGTCAACACCAGTTTAAGTCAGCTGCTAGGTGTTGGCCATGGCTGGACACCGGCCCAACCTGTCCCAACAGGGAGGAGGGCCAGGCGATGCTAACTGCAGCTGGGGTTTTCCATGGGGATAATTTGACATTACAAATAGTTGCAAAACGTAGGTCAAGAGCTTACATTGCAAAGTGTACCTTTATAAAACTACGATAGCTGCAGAACACCACCTTATTAGTAAATTCTGATGCTGCATGACCAAACGTGCAACAAAATAAGCATATGGTTCCTCATCCAACTGCATGCACAATTCTGCTTCCACAACCTTGAACTGAATGGGTGTTTTCTGCATAAGACAAAAATGTCCAACCATTTCTATGGAGGAACTTAGGTGCATACAAAATGTGACCAGGATTCCAGCTGTCGTGGTCCTTTGGTTCCAGCCAGCCATTGCCTCCAAGCAAAGAATCCTACTTTCATCTGCATGGGCTTCAAAAACTATCACTATACAGCTTTTTTGTTGTTGTTGTTGTTGTTGTTGTTGTTGTACATAACCATCCAATAATACCCGTTTCTTCTCTTTGGGTAAAATGATGTCAAAATGATCATGTGCCATAGAGTTTGGAAACATTACTTGCTCGCACCTGAATCCTGTTGGTAACTTAACACAGGCCTGAATACTGTCACATGAGTGTTTGCCTTTTCTGGGAGGTCATGCAACAGTAGTGTCTTAAGTGGAGATCTACAAGTGGTGTTACCTCAATGTAATCATTCCATAAGCAGTTAGGCTTTCTTAGGAAGTTGCCAGATTCCTCCATGTGACTTGGAAATAGAATGTAACTACACTGTTGTGCAACAAGTGCTTGGCATTGCTGCCAGTTGCAAAACAGTGTAAACTAGTATAATTCCAGCATACGATGATACTGGCAGAGCTCTGTTGGCAGGTATTTATGCACTGCTGGACAGAACTTCAGCGCTGGACTCCAGTTCCCAGAATGCCACCGCCAGCATGGCCATCGAATTATGGAATTGTCATTCTTTGCATCCATTTTCACTTGGCAGCCATCCCCAAACCATGTACGCTGTGCATACAAACCTGAAGCTCTAAGACTGTTTCCTATGCATCCGTGAAAGTGGATTGCAAACAACACAAGCTAATGTTCAGCTAAATCTGTCAAGTATTAAAGGTGCTTTTGGCACATGCTGTTGGTGCAACTAGAGTCTCCTTTCATGGCCTGTTTGTCACCTGCAAGTTGAAGTGGGTCCCCACCCCCACTGCTTTGTTGACAGTTCAAGGAAACTACACTTCCAGCCTCAAGCCATGGCTGAGGAAGACATTTAATTCCTCACATCACTTTTTTTTTCTTTTTAAGTACTCCTTTTAAATAGTCATTGGTAATGAGATTTGTTTTCTGCAGAAGTGCTAAAAGAGAGTCTCTTCCCTCGAGGCCCTCGGCGCCTGCTCTGAAATGCTAATAAATGGCATGTCAAATGCCATTACAGGTGATTGGAATCATTTACTACGGCTCCTTGTCGAAATGGAACCCCCTTCCAACCTACCACCATCCATCCATTTATTACATTATTTCTAAAAGCACACTCGAAATACAACGTCTCCTCACATTGCACGCAGAGCACTGCTGAAAGCGGGCCTCAGACTGAGCATGCGCCAGCAGCAGAAGGAGCAGCAAGGCCTAGGAAAGTTGTTTTTGTTCTTGTGTGCCTTCAAGTTATTTCCTACAGAATTCCTCAGGTGAACGTGCCACAGGCAAGATTTCTTCGGAGGATGTTTGCAATTGTTTTGCTCCAAGTGGGTTTCCATGGCTGAGCAGAGATGCAAACCCTGGTCTCTCAGAGTTTTAGTTTTAGTCCAATGCTCAAACCACAACACGATACTGGTTCTTTTGCATTCTTGCCTTATTCTTTTGGACTACAGTTCCAAGGCTGGACTACAAGACTACAGTCCCCAGCATGACTTACTGCCTGGGGCATTCTTGGATTTGTGGTTTAAAAAGAGTAACTATAGTGAGCCAGTGTGCCATAGTGGTTTGAGTTTTGGACTAAGGAGATAGGGACATTTAGGGCTGGGGACAGGACGGGATGGGAATGGGATCGCTCTCGTGTCCTTATCCCATGCTTATCATGATCACACGCAAGCATTTCATAGATGTCACGCTTATCCTGTCAATATCCTGTCAGTGAAGTGGAACTGTGTTAACATAAACTCCCATTAATACAAATGACAGGATAATTCCACTTCAGTGACAATGACAGGATAAGCGCGACATTGTATGAAAATCTCTTCATGATAACGCCTTAAGGATAGTCTCCTCGAACTCTGAGAGACCCAGGTTCAAATCCCTGCTTGGCCATGGAAACCCATTGAGTGGCCTTGGGCGAGTCACACCCTCTCAGCCTCTGAAGAAGGCAACAGGAAAGACAACCCCCTCTGAACAAACCTTGCCAAGAAAACCCTGTGGTAAGTTTAAAAAAACAACTTGAAGGCACATATCTGCAACAGCCATTCCAAGCACTGATGAATCAAAACGTGAGCCTACACTAAAGGGACCACCTATGCTTTCATTAGGTTTTGCAGTTTCTTAAGCTGTTTTTCGTGCTTCTGTCTGTTGCCTAGTTTCATTTCTCTTGCCTCACTCACCTCATCACACCCAAAGGCTGGACTCAAATACAACTCAGTATATTAGAGGCTGAAATACACATGACCTGCTGGGGCTCAGTGCCATCAAACCCAGCTTTTGAGCAGATTTCAAGGTAGTCTGTTTAGCTCCCAGGCCAGCAGAGAATTAGCTGGCTGCCCAGTTTTTGGACTGGGGCATTACTCAATTGGGTAACTCAACAAAGAATATTTGGAGGGGAACCCCCACCAAAGATGCAGCCTGGGGTTATTTTCCCTCCCCAGATAATGAACTAAAAGAGAAATTGTGAGGTGTCTATAAATGTTTCTGTTCGGAGGAATTTAACCTAACATGGGTCTTTATCACACTCGTTTGTTTCTGTGAGCAAACAGGAGTTAAACTACATTCGAATTTAAAGAAGACTTGAAAATTCGGTTAGCTTTTCACACCGAATTGGTGCCAAGTGCAATAACGCGGAGTTAATCTGCAGTTAAAGTGGAGGAAACCGGCAGCTTTTTAAACTTGGTTTGTTCTGAAAGTAAAAAGCTGCCGGTTTCCTCCACGTTAACTGCAGATTAACTTCGTGATATTGCATGTTAACTGCAATGTCGTATGAAAAACTTTGGGTATTTCTGGGGGGCGGTTTGCATTAAATCATGTTTAACTCCAGTTTGCCTGTGGAAAATTTCTAGTGTGATAAACTCCATAGACAGGATATTTTGCTTTATTTGAAGGGTTGGGGTGGGTGTGTAGAAATACAAATTTGCAGATGCTAATCTAAATGTTGTATAAAGAGTGGTGATAACTGCCTGTGCAGATGCTCAAATAAGCATGCACAGACACACAGAGACATACACACACACACACAGAGTCACACAAGTGGTAAAAGAAAAGCAAGACTTTGAGTCGGCAGCAACTGTACTTGGTAGCCTTCTATTCCTTTTCCACTTATAGCAGGGGCAGTTGACTTGCAGCACTTCCATCATTTCTCATCACTAGGTTCACAGGCTAAGGCTGATAGAACTAGAGTCAATGCTTTACTGGAAGTCAAAGTAGCTTTGCCAAGGATGAGTAAGCTGGTGCCAGATTGGTTTTGGACTACTACTTTAATACACCCCCTCCAAGCCAAAGATGGGTGTTGCAGTCCAAAATACACCAGGCTGCCTACCTCTATACTGAGACCATTATTGCTTCCGTTTGGGGAAAGCAGACTCTGGATTTGTGGGAGCTGCTTTGTTTTTTATTAAAATCCAAGAGTCAACCAACCAGCGCCAGAAGCAAATTGGGGCTTGGGAACAGGCGGATGGAAAGAGCATAGTGTAGCGGTTTGAGCACTGGCCTATTACTCTAGAGACCAGGGTTTATTAAAGACTGAGGAAACGCAAGTGGCATTCTTTGTCCAAGCATTCTTAGCAGCTATATTATTAACTGAAGCTTCTGAACAGTCTGCAAGAGCATCCCCACATACTACACGTTGCAGTAATCTAACCTGGCCCTGACAGTAGCTCCTGTTTGGCTGGTTAGAGTTCATCAGCAAAGTAAAAGTGCTAGAAAAAATGAGCTAGAACTCATGAACGAAGTAAAAATGCCAGATGGAAAATAGGAGATTATCACACACAGACAGGACAGAGGCGGCATCGCTCTCCCATCCTTACCCCATCCGTGACAGTGATTGCGCAAAAGGCTTTCAGATCATAGCGCAGCTCCTGTCATTATCCTGTCATTGAATCGGCATTGCCTTAATGCAAACTCTCATTAATGCAAAATGTTGAGCAATACCACTTCAATGGCAGGACAATGATGGGACAATGATAGGACCTGTGTGATGTCATCTGAAAGTCTTTTGTGTGATTTCTGTCAATTGTGCTTTCTGGATGGGATAATGTCTGAATAAGTGCGAAGTCATCTGAAAATCCTTCCCGCAATCGTGCAGGAAGGATGGGACAGGAACAGGACAAGGATGGGACACTGTCATCCCATCTCCCATGTGATAATCTCCAGATTACTGTATACCTTTGATGGCTGCATCGAAGAGGGAATTTCATCAGGTATTCCTTTCTGTGCAACCAGACAGCATGCAACACCTGCTGAACTTCCCTCTTCTATTGAAAACATTAAAGGTAGAGGAGCCCTCTTCAGCCTTCCCTCTGATGACGCTATCATCATGGAAGTAGTTGCACATGATAGGAAATTGCACAAAGCTGGTATCCTAATCTGGGTTGCACAACTGGCCTAACAAGCATAGTATCCCTCTGGCAAATTCACTCTGTACAACTGCTGAATAGGATTTCCATGTCAGTCTCTTAGCAATAACAATAGCAAATACATGTCTATATTGCTTATCAGTGCACTTAAGCACTTCCTAAGCAGTTTACAATGTGTAAGCGAATTGCTCCAACAAGCTGGGTACTCCTTTTAGCGCCCTCGGAAGGATGCCAGGCTGAGTCAGCTCTGAGCCTTTGGCCAGTATTGAACTCACAACCTTGTGGTTTGTGACTGAGTGGCTGCAGTACAGGAATTTAACCACTGCGCCACTGGGGTTCTCTTGCCCAGGTGCCAAATACTGATGAGCAGCCTCAAGGCTCCTGGGCTCCCTTCTTGGAGGTCTTTCTCTTGATTTGGACTGGACAACATTTCAAACGTAGGATGCCTTCAACTCCATCCTTTTCATCTCCATCGTAGAGTAGGACACAGTAGTATGGCCTAGAGGCATGTACAGCAGGCCCCAGGAAGGGCACCCTGTACTTCAAGATGGTGCTTCATGAGGCCTCATACCTGTTTGGGTGTCTGAAGGATCTCCTGGGCTACCGCTGTGGCAAAGATGGCTTTATTACTTCCTGGGCTCAGTTGTAAGGAGAGCGAAAGGCCAGTCACGATTTGGACTCCCAGATCCGTAATGGTCACCTTTTCATCAAGAACGGTCACTGTCTTCTCAGCTAGAATGGCATCAGAAAGCGGGGAAAGAATCTGAATAGGGGAAAAAAGAGGCCTTCATGAGCATATACACTGATGTGGGTCAAACGCCTTAGAACTGCCATATCACAGAATCATAGTCGGAAGGGCACACAGGAGGCATCTATTCTCCGCTTATGTATTTACACTCTCCCTTACCCTGGCTTTTATTATTTCTGTATTAATACACAGTGCTTTTTTTTCAAAGGAATGAGAACATTTGTGCTTAAATATGTATTTTTGCATATGTCCTCAGTCATAGTGTCATCCTGTCTAGTCCCAGCCAGAACAGGCCCATCAAACCAATTTTTGAATGGTATCATAATGCCACCCTGCTCTTATCTTAGGCAACATAATGGTTGAGGCATGGGCTAACTCTCAGGTTTCCAAAGGGTTCGCATGTGAGTTTGGGAACATCATCAAGTAGAAGTGTTATTAATAGCTTATTTTAAATTAACGTTTAAGTCTTAGATTGTACGCCATGGGCAGGTTTACTTTATCTATTTTATTATTTGTATGTGCAGCGCTGTGTAAATCTACAGCGCTATGTAAATAAAGCATAATAATGATAATAATGCGTTTAATTCCTTTTTAGGGGGATATTATAATATTATATCAAGTATCAGATGTTGGATGTTTTAACTATGTTAGCCGCTTTGATTGTTTTATTACAAAAAAGCAGGATACAGATTCTTTCTTTCTTTCTTTCTTTTTTAAAAAATTATTATTATTAATTTGCATAGGATCATGACTGTCAAAAAACAAAACAAAACAAAACAACCCCGCTTTCTTGATGGGCATCTGAAGCCCCAAATTGCCCAAATTCTGTTTTCTGTTTAGATCCTTGGTTGAATGTAATCCAAGACTGTTCAGTAATTTTGTAACTTTCTAAGTCATCCCTGAAGGCAAGAGCCTTCATGCAGATGCCTTACATTACTAGCATTTGTCTGCTTGGAATAAAAACTTTGCTAAACAGCGGCCATCACTTTAGAAACGGTACCTTTTAAAACATATTTCTCTCCAAGTTTGCATAAAATGATTTTATATTAAAATTTGACTTTCTGTGTGCGTTTTGATATGCCTCTTGTATCAGGATGTGGATTTGGGTTCTGATCCACAGATCTGTCAGGGAGATGGTATAGATGAGTTTGCTTGAAAATGTAGTCCAAATGAAATACTTGCACATCGCAGTGTATTAATATATTGTAGCAGCTGTTCCCCACATTCATCCCATAAATGTCCCATTCCTTCACTCTCCCTCTGTTGCTCACTCCACTGTCAAAATGTAGATGATAAAGTCACTGGGGCAATGACCTGTCATCCATCCATCCATATGAATGACACCAGGAGACTGAGTGACAGACAGAGAGCAGAGGAAAGGGAAGTGTGCATATGTGTGTGTAGCACAGAACACTCTTAAGACAAGCAAAGCTTACAAAAAGTGAGTTCAACCAGATGGATACAGGCTGAGTTATCACTTTGGGAGATCTCAGCATTTCAAAAAGCAGCTGATTTTGACGATTTCTCAAGTGACAGCCTATACATATTTTTTTTTCAAGAGGATGGACTGACTAGCAATCTCTCTCTCTCTCTCTTTCAATTCCCATCCTGAAGATATAAAGTATATCTCACAGGAGGCAAGATGAGACGCCAAGCTTTTGCAGCTTATAAATAAAGATCCTTATGGAGGCCTCCAGAGCATCTGCATCTCTGAAAGGCTACCTTTTCAGGGTGCAGAGCATTTATGAAATATGTTGGGGCTCAAATGATTTGAAAAGACCTGTGATAATTCCACTCTGTGCATCATTCAGTGACAAAACCAAGCTACCACCAGTTAACAAAGCATCCATGTAACCACTTAGGGGGCCAGAGAGTTACAAATATCAAGCGAGATGTCCTTTGTCATTCAAACTTCCTGTGAGTTAGAGAGGTGACCAAATGTTTGGAACTGTCAAGGGGCAGAAGGTATAAAAGCCTTGTTTGTTTGTTTGTTTAAATTTTATTTTTATATATTAAAAGGCTGCTTGAATAAAAATGTTTTTGCTCGTCGGTGAAAGGAAAGCAGGGAGGGGGCCAGGCAGGCCTCCCATGGAAGGGATTTTCAGAGGCTAGGAGCAGCCATTGAGAAGGCTCTCTCTTGTGTTCTCACCAAGTGAACCTGTGACGGTGGTGGGACCGAGAGAAAGCCTTCCTCTATAGATATGAGGATCCTTTCAGGTTCATATGAGATTTTACTGCCTTTGTCCTCTGTAGATCTCTCCTCTTCAAGTCCTGGTTGTTGGCATGAGGACATTCTGGCAGAGGTTGAGCCAGGTAGGAGCAGACTCCTACTTCACCAGCCAAGGAAAAACCTAAGATAATTCCTGTTTCTGTGTGAGTGGCAAGTCAGATACACCAGGGATTTTTCTTATGTTTCTCTAACTAGTGTCACTTTCAAGATGTTTTCAAATGGGCCCATACAGACAGACCAAAATAAAGCTGCTTTGTGTCACCTTGGAGGTATGCTGTTTAAATGACACATGCATCTTAAGAGGCCAGAAGCTGCACCAAAGCTGTGCTCCAGTCCTTAGGAATGGAGTGTGGCTTTGGCATGGCTTCCAGCCTCTTAGGACACATGCATCATTTAAACAGCATACCTCCAAAGTGTCCCGAAGCAGCTTTATTTTGGCCTGTTTGTACGGGCTCAAATGTAACCTTTTTTCTTGTAACTTTGAAACTTCGCCCCTATTACCTGGAGTTATATGCTCCAAAACATATGATACCTTACTTGTCTAACACAACACTTCTTGTTTTAGAATACAGTGGTACCCCGGGATACGAAATCACCGCCTTACGAAATTTCCGGGATACGAAAAAAACTGATAGGAAAAAACTGTTCCGGGTTACGTTTTTTTTTCCGGCTTACGAAAAAAATTTTTGGTGCTTTTCGGCGCTTTTTCGCACGAAATCGCGGCTTCAAGCGCTAGCGCCTATGGCTTTTTCGGCTTGCGAAAGATTTCGGGTTACGAAGGGCGCCGTGGAACGGATTACTTTCGTAACCTGGGGTACCACTGTAGAAGCTTCCTTTCAATACTTCTCGTGAAAACTTGTGGTGCTTTTGAATGCACGGTGTGCATTCTTCCACATGGACAGAGAAGGGAAAAGTGGATTTTGCTTTGGTTTGCCCATCACTGGGAAAGAGGGAGAATGGGGTACTGGGGAGCAAGTGGGTCGGAGGAGAAAGCTCCTGGCTGAACTTCTGCCCTTTGCTCGAAAGCTTAGAGTGGAGGCAAAAAAAGCCTAGTGGATTTTTCAAGCCACGTGGCCATCTTCTAGAATATGCTGGTGATATTGATGTGTATAGTCTCCTCTCTGGTTGTATGAAGAAGGTGTTTGCAATGAAGAGATTGTTGGCTTCACAAATCAGTCACTTTCCTGCTTCATTTCTTGTACCTAGTTCGAGTCTTCCGACTGTTTCTGTACCATTCCATATAGTGACATTGAACTAACTCTCAAGTAACAATCCAGATGTAGACAAAACAGTACTGAGACTGGGGTATCACTTGGACGGGGGAAGCCCCAAGATTTGTAGAAGTAATAAATGACTAGCTCTACTATACAGACAGTAGGGGAGGAATGGTGGATTGAGGCAAGCTCTTGGAATGTTTAAAAGCAACTAGTCATGCTTATAGTTTGGAGGTCCCAAAAAGTAATTAGTTGCCTGATGGTTACAATTTTTAAAAGCAGCAATTATCCGTTTCTAAAAAGTAACTAGAACAGTTACTTTTAGTTAGTTAGGGCAATGCTTCAAGCTCCTGGCCCAAGGTACCAAACATACTCTCATCCTGTCCTGCTCCTCATTGTTTCAGCACATGAGAGCATGAGGCAGAGGATGAGCCTGGACTGAAACCACATCATATTCCTCTTCCGATATTTGAGTGAGGCTGCATTCTCCTAACAATAAATGTGACCCAAAAAGTCACACAGTAGCAGAGCACAAGGAGTATAGCTCTTCCTTGCTAGGTTATCATCACAGTGTTACTTAGTTATATCCCCAGGACTGGGAAAAAGAACTAATTACAAGTAGCTAGTTATTTGTTATATCAAAACTTTATATAGAGCTGGACAGGTTAGCTATTGGGGCTGGTCCAGAAAGGCACTTAGAGTTGGAAGAGACCTGACGAACTACATCCAAGGGTGTTAAAAGAACTGGCAAATGTAATGTCAGAGCCACTGGCAATAATCTTTGAGAACTCCTGGAGAACAGAAGTCCCAGCAGACTGGAGGAGGGCAAATGTTGTCCCCATCTTCAAAAAGAGGGGAAAGGAGGATCCCAACACTTTTTATGTTTTTAAGTAGCATTCGTTTTCTCTTACCTGTATTGTTGTCATTCCTAGCTCCTGTCCAACCAACACTTGTCCATCTTGCAGTTTGGCAATTCTCGGTTCTTCCACCTGAATGAAATTGCTCACCAGCTCGGTGATGTCAACCTGCCAGTCTGAGCCCAGCAGAAATGCCATTTGCCCACTTGACTCTGAGGGCTCAGCTATGAACTGTGTGAGGACCCGCACCATGGCATGCTGGTACTGCAAGGTACAGCCTCGTCCCTTCCGCTCATCCTCCTCTTCATCATCGCTGTCTCGAGCTGGTCTATCAAAGTAGCAAGAATACATAGGTCAGGCCAATAGGATAACAGGAAGGTTATAATAAACAATAGTGCCATGCAGGAACTCTCAATCAAAGCATCCTCAACAGATGGCCATCCAGCCTCTTCTTAAAGAACTCCCAAGGAAGGAGACCCCATCATGCTCCAAGGGAGTGTGTTCCATGGTCAAACAACTCTTAGTGTCAGAAAGTTCCTCCTAATGTTGAGCTGAAATCTCTTTTCCTGGAGCTTGCATTCACTGTTCCAGGTCCTCTTCTCTGGAGCAACAGAAAACAAGCTTGTTCCCTCCTCAGTGTGACACACCTTCAAATACTTTAAGAGGGCTACCATATCACCCCTTAACCGTCTCTTCTCCAGACTAAACATACCCAACTCCCTAAGTCTTTCCTCATAAAACATGGTTTCCAGAAACTTCACCATTTTAGAATCATGACATCCTCCATAGTCTTACCCCCAAGATGAAAAAGAAGGCAAACCATAACAGCAAGCCAATTCTATCAGTTTTCATCTTCGCTAGCTTTTTAATTTATTTATGGGATTATTTATGGGCAAAACGAGTGAATCTTAATTACTTATTCAAGACCACAAAATACTTTGGACAGCAACAGAGAGCGCTCAAAACGATCTATTTTTCCTTCAGGAAATTTATTTTAATTCTGGCTATTCTCAGTATAGCAGCTATGCTTAGAAGGAACATGGAAACTAGGGATGGTGGCAACAACAGCAAGGAATGACATTAAATCCACTGAACAACCATGTGATCTATGGCTCCACTACAATATTAGGCCTGGGTTTTAGGGACATAGGAAGTTGGTCTATATTTGATAAGGACTGAGTAACTAAGGGACAAATTTTCTGCCACCATCCTGGATACCATGTTGCTTCTGGCGGGTCTTGGTTGAAAACCCACTTCCAGTATCAAACCACTTGAAAGTGCTCCTGGAGGCAGTAGATATATTCACCAGATCATTCAGTTATGCAGGGTGAGGACATTTCTTGGTGTGCCACCATTTGGAACAGTGCACCATGTGGAGATTCAGGAGAGGACTTTCTGACTTCCAGCATCCCATCTATGGAATGTCCTCCCCTTGCATACCTAACTGGCACCCACCTTGGCCTCATGTTGGCAGCAAGTTAAATCTAGGCTGTTCACTTGTGCATTCAGGGCTTCAGGGGCAGGATCATGGTTTGGATTTTGATCTAGCAGTTTGCAGGTCTTATTTGGTTCTGAGTTGTTAAATTGTTTTGAAGCATTTGAATTGTTTAAGATTATTTCAAGATTTTATTGACTGTGTGTCATTCTGAATGCTGCTGATTCAAGGTAGGTTAGATAGACTTTAAGAAACAAAAATAAAAATAAAATAACACATTCAGTGGGCCCTCACCTTATGTGGGGGATCCGTTCCGGCCCCCCCCCCCCCCCCACATAAGGCAAAAATTGCATATGCTCAAGCCACATTTAATACAATGGGGCTTGTGGGCGTGGCATGGGAGAGCACTCACGCCATTCACTTTATTGAAGTGTGGCTTCAGCGTAAGCTGAAAGCCGTGTATAATGCACTCACGTAAGGCGCGGGCACACTGTACTTATCTATGGGGTCAAACAGACCAATAGCTGGAACAGCTGGAGGCTGCTCCAGCCCTAACTGGCACGGGACTGTGGCAACTGGATGCCGCTCAGTGTTGTGTCCAGAATGGACTGCTGGCAAAGAGTGGTTTTTCCCTGCTCCTTTTGCAGCCAGCTTTGGGTCAGGTTAGCTGGCCCAAGCATAGCTTCTGGCTGATTCAAAGGCATGCGTCATCTGCTGCCACACTCCTGGACAGGCCCAAGGGCGGTGCTTTTTGCCTGTCTGTTTTGGGCCTATTCTGATTTTCAGATTTCCATTAGAATGGCATGTCTGGCAACCTGATTATATTATTATTATTATTATTATTATTATTATTATTATTATTATTATTATTATTATATACTGCCTTTTGTCCATATTCAGTTTCATCCATATTCAAGGTGGCATATAGAACATTAAAACCAGAACATAAAAAGATCAGTAAAAATATACAAAAACATTTTAGAATTAAAATCATTTAAAAAACCATTAAAAGCCAGAATATTAAAAAAAATGAAACTGAACACTAATAAAAGCCTATTGCCATCAGTTTCTGAAAACCTGATGGAACTGAAATGTTTTCACTTGCTGGAAGGAGAGTTAGAAGGGAGCCATCCTAGCTTCCTTAAGGAGGGAGTTCCAAAGTCTGGGAGCAGCCACTGAGAAATCCCTCCCTCTTTCCCCCACCAAACATCCTTGGGAAAGCAGTGAGATTCAGAGAGGGACCTCCCTGAAGATCTTAGACTTTGTGTGAGCACATATAGGGAAATAAAGGGGCTGGACAGATGGGGAGATGCCTCCCCTTTCTGCCCCTGACAGAGGCTGCAGCAACCAAATGGGAGCCCTAAAAATAACCCACTCCTGGTGGGGGTTTTTTAGGGTGCGCATGGGGCACCCCTGCCACCCTTGCGTGCACCAATGATGTATGCGTGGCGCAGCACCAGTTGGATGCTGCGCCACATGTACATCATCATGGTGGCCCCCGTGTGGATGGGGGCGAGCCTTGATGGCGCCGGCGGCATGTGCTAGGGCTTGGGAGTGTGCGGATGCTCTGCTCTCCCGAACCCTAAAATTGGCCCCAGGTTGGTACATAATGCCAATCTGTACCAGGCCAAAGTCCTTCAGATTCCTGGGCCCAAGCCATATAGGGCAGTCACCAGTACTTTGAAAGGTGCTCAGAAACAGATCAGTTGCAACAAAGGAGTTGCGTGCTCCCTGTAGCCAGCCCCAGTTCACAACCTGATGGCTGCTGTTTGGACTGGCTGATGTTTCTGAACAGTTTTCAAAGGCAGCCCTATGTAGAGTAATTCCACTAACCCAAATGGGATGTAATGAAAGCATGTGTCACTGTGGCCAGAACAGACATCTCCAGGATCGAGCACAATAAACATTGCATGTTCTCTGCCAAGCACACAAAACAAATGAAACCCACCTTTTGTTTGAAACAATAGGGATCCTCCACCCCTTGATTTGATTTAATTCTGTGTCAGAGACCTCAATCTGCAATGGGAGACGGGGCACCCAGACAGTCATCTCCAGTGGAGCAGTCAGATGCTGGTACATGAAATGGACCAGGACATTTGTTTTGCCTTTCATTTCCTTCCCATTGACAAAGACATAGTCGCATCTGTCAGAGACCTAGAAATGAGAGGAGAAATATATAAGGAATTTATAATTATTACATCTCTTAGTAAAATAATAAAACATCGATTTCAGTGGCTGAGGGAGAAGAGTATAAGAAAGCACAGTATCATAGTCCCCTTTCTGCAGCTTCCACTTTCTTCAAGGACATCCTCAAAGCACTGTGCTTCACTCCCAAAATGGCAAAACCAGTGCAAAACTATAGTTTTTTGTGGGTTTTTCAGGCTCTGTGGCCATCTTCTAGAAGAGTTTATTCCTGACGTTTCGCCAGCATCTGTGGTGGGCATCTTCAGAAGTTTTGTTGTTTTCATCTTGCATGACCCCCAAACTCCGAAAACCTCCCAAAGCAGCATAAAATGGTCCAAAAGCAAAACCAGGTGGTGACATCAGGGCTGAAAACCTGCTGGTGTCTTATGGATGCATGGATAAATTCTCTCTTAGGGAAGCAGTTGGACATTTTGTTTAATGCAGAATGGCTGTAGTCATGTGGGACCATTGTGCATGTTTGTGCATTGGACATGGTGTGGACATGTGCCTTGTGCATGGCACTTCTGGCTCACCAAAAATGCACCCGTGTGGTCCACTGGTGAGACCATATGTGGGGGACCTGTCTCCTGCTCATGATAGTTGCCCATTCCTGAGGGAAACCATTCAGAACAACTTCCTAACAGTAAGTTCAGTCTGACAGTGGAATAGACTGACATTGGAGATGGTACTGTACTCTCCCAAGCAGCCCATTATGACCTTGCTTCAATTGTGGGTTTTGAGCAGACTCTACCCAAGTGTTCCATGTCAGCTCTGGCCTTCCTTTTCCAGCTATGTCCCCTTGAAAGTTGCCGCCATCCCAATGCTAACACAACCTAAACCACATCCTTACAAGGGTCCTTTTTGCTCATCCATTCATTCCCCGACATCACCTGGCCATCCGTTTGGATGGAAGTTCATAAATCAGCCTCTGCTGCCGCTTTTCACCCACATGGAAGGTGAAATGACACAACCCGTTCATTATAGCTAGTTAAAACACAGGAACAAATATGCCTCTCCAATAATTTATTAACTCCCACTTTGCAGTGGTGACTATCAGAAGGAATGATCTATTAAAACCCTGAACTCTTTTTTCACAATCCATTACCAGCCAGGCCTTCTGTTCCATTATGGCTGGTGTATTTAATATTTCTGCCTCCCGAATATGCATGATCTTGCACTTATCTGAATTTAATGCCATTTTCTACTTTTCTGCTTAAATGCAGATCTGATCTAAATCTTAGCAAAACGTCAGAAAGACTGCGGCAGTATAATTTACATGTCTGCATCTTCTCCCCCTACCTCTCCCAACAAGAAAACCTGCCCGGCATGCTAAAAATTAAATCTATGTTCAAATTATTTGACTGCTACTAACTGTGCAGAATCCCAAGGGCTTTTTAGAAGTATTAGCGTTTCAGCATTCCAAAGGGAAAGCGCGACTTGTCACTCACAGGAAAAACAACAGAATCTGTGGGCACCTTGAAGATGTGCAAATTCAGTTGTGGCGAAAGCCCACTTCATGCAGATGCTTCAGTTCTTTCTGCCAACAAGACAAGGGGGCCTATTCATTTTTCCATCTTCCCTAGTAAATCCAATCCCCTTCTTTTGCCCCGGTTTTGCCATTTGGTTCAAACCTTGTTAACATGTCATAAATTTAACGTATAGTATAAGCTTTGTCATGCTTTGGGTCTAGCTCTTCCAGCCCCAGGGAATTCTGTAGCTAAATTTTCAAATTTATAGAATCATAGATTCATAGAGTTGGGAGACACCCCCAAGGGCTATCCAGACCAACCCTCTACCATGCAGGAAAAGGTTTTGTTTCAGTCTTGGAAGGTATGCACCACACCTATTGAGAAATCTTCAATAATTCTACTGCAAGAACCTAGGAGACTCCTTTGCTTAAAATGGTAGATGGACATCTGTTCAGCTTGTTTTCTACTGCTCCAGAGAACAGGACCCGGAACAATGGATGCAAGTTACAGGAAAAGAGATTTCAGCTCAACATTAGGAAGAACTTCCTGACAGTAAGGGCTGTTCGACAGTGGAAGATATTCCCTCGGAGTGTAGTGGAGTCTCCTTCCTTGGAGGTCTTTAAGCAGAGGCTAGATGGCCATCTGTTGGGGATGCTTTGACTGAGATTTCCTGCATGGCAGAATGGGGTTGGACTGGTGGCCCTTGTGGTCTCTTCCAACTCTAGGATTCTATGCTTCTATGATCATAGGTTTGTGTGCAGAACATCACAGGATTGATCCCCAGGACCCCTGTGTAGATCTAAAAAAAAAAAGCTTTGGTCTGATACCCAGGAGGCCAGTGCCAGTCACTGTAGACCAGGGCTGGGAGTTGTATGCCCTATGGGCCAAATGTGGCCTTTGAGGGATGTTCTTGCATCTCCCAGACACAACTGGCCAGCCAATTATGTTTTTATAGTCCAAAATATGTTTCTCAGCTCAAAACTAGCCTCTGTGAGCTGTAGTTCTGCATTTATATATCCCTTCCACCCTGTAATAGCTAAAAATCTGTTTCAAAGTTGGAAAGATTTTGGATCCTCGTCTGTGGTGCAAGCCTTCTTTTCTGTTTAGGGCTACATCTGCTCAGGGGTAGGGTGGACAGGTGAGCCACTTCCCATTCCTAAAATATACACGGTCAAAACATAAAACAGGTTGGAGATTCCAAGGATCAGTCCTTGTGATGCCAGAAAATCAAGAAAGGAAGGCAAGGGTTGTGAAGAGCGCTGGAAATGTTCTAGAAGAGTTTCTGCCTGACGCTTCGCTAGCATCTGTGGCTGGCATCTTCAGAGAATGCTGGCATGGAAGAGACTGGGGTATATATACCCAGGGTCACATAGCACATATATACCTCACTTTCTTCCATGCCAGTATTCTCTGAAGATGCCAGCCACAGATGCTGACGAAACGTCAGGAATAAACTCTTCTAGAACATGGCCTCATAGCCTGAAAAACCCACAAAAAACGATTGTCAGGTAACCAACCATTGTTGGAAGTAATCTCAACCCCCAAATATCTGACTACTGCATTTTCTACTTGAATATTTGTCCTCCCCACTCAACATTTCTTTCTAATGGTAACTCATGTTCATAAACTTTTTTTTTGCCTTTGACTTATTAAATTTGACTCCTGCTGCTCTCCAAATTATTTAAGCATCTTAATTAGTATTATCACAGATTTTATTAGCTTTTCAAAAAAAACACCAACAACCCATAAGATCATCTGCAAAAGTCTTGACATTGTATGTAACTTTCCCAAGGGTACTTGACAAGGTTATATACTCTCTCCATGGTTATTATTATATATAAGGATTATGGATCATATATAAGGATTATCAGATAGAAATGCTCCACCTTTGACTATCACGGTATGAATATTGGATTAGATGATGACTTATTATTTTATTGAAATAATAGTAATTTTAGTATTTTATTGATTGTATCTATGTACTGTAGTGCATTTTTATTGATGTAATCCAGCCTTGATCCACAGGGAGAGTTGGGAAATACAACTAAACTATTTATTATTATTATTATTATTATTATTATTATTATTATATTTATTTATTTGTATCCTGCTCTTTTCCCAGGACTGGGACTCAAAGCGGCTTCACAGCATTAAAAACAGTACAATTAAAAACATTTTTAAAAGTATATTAAAAAGGAATGAAATTATTACGGTATTAAAACAGATAGCTATTAAAAGAATATTTTTTTTATAAAGATAAAAGTATATATAGAGAAAAAACTACATCAAATGTTTAAAATTGTTTTATCAATGGAAGGAGAGAAAGGAAGAAGGAGGAATTAGAGGACTCATTTTTAATAAGGTGGGGCAGGTAGCAAAATGCACCCATTAACTAATAATAATAATATTATTATTAATAATAATACAATTTATATTAATCCCGCCCCCTCTGCGCATCACAATCAGGGCGGCATACAGCATTAAAATACACAATCCATATCCCCCAGTCCTACCCCCCTTCAAATGACATTAAACCATTTGCAATATAAAACATAACTTAAAATAACACACAATAAAATAACAGTAGACTGTGGCAGTTTCCCCCATTCTGCTAATTCTTGCATTGCACACAACCTTCCCCATAACACACATGATACATGGAGAATTTTTCCAGCCCCTGTGTGTCTGCTATTTGTGAAAGTTCAATAATAATACCAATAAATACAAATAATTTATTACGGCACACGGCCAGCCCACTTCAATAACAATAACACTGAGTCATAGCCCTGGCTCTTCAGACCCTGCTTTTCTCCAAGTGGCATGACTGGCCCAAGTGCATGCAGCCACTGGCCCACTCCTTAGTCCCATTGCCTCACTCCTGACTTTTTGGTGCGCCAGTCTGTGTACAAGTGCAACACATATACAAACACACTTTGAGTAGTGAGCTCTGCTGCCAGCTGGGAAGGGGTAGAAATGGGTGCTCATGCTTTAAAGCCACTGCACAGACGCAAATCACATGGTTTCCTCCCCCCAGTACTACTTGCCATGACATTTGTCTTGCCTCCTGAAGATTTGGAGGAACACAGCAATGCCCTGAGACCTGACAAGCCAGAACCCAAAGTGAGCAGAGTAGTGTTGCCAACAAACCTCAAAGATATTCCCCGGAATGTTTTACCAAAATCCCAAATCCCCAGAATTCCCCAGTATTTATTATTATTATTCAGTCAAAATCCCCGGAAAGAAATTACTGTAATTAAATTTCATAGAATCATATAATCATAGAATTGTAGAGTTGGAAGAGACCACAAGGACCATCCAGTCCAACCCCCTGCCATGCAGGAAATCCAAATCAAAGCATCCTCGACAGATGACCATCCAGCCTCTGCTTAAAGACCTCCAAAGAAGGAGACTCCACCACAATCCGAGGGAGTTTGTTCCACTGTCGAACAGCCCTTACTGTCAGGAGGTTCCTCCTAATGTTGAGGTGGAATCTATTTTCCTGCAGCTTGAATTCTCAGGAAATTGGCAACACTGGAGCAGAGTGAAAGACTACAGTAGGTAGACTTTGCAACACTGTCAGATACTCTTTCACTGCTATCCCACTTGGAGCTGGAAGGTCTGCAGTCTGGTGCATCGACAGTGTGCATTCACTTTCTTGTCATTTTGAGTACTTGCTTTACTGAAGGCCCCAATGAACATCTTCTAGCACTAATCATGTCACTTCCAGACCCACATTCAGTCCCTGGACACAGATAATGCAATCTCCGAGCAATGCCATTAAATCATTAGGATGCCGGTCTTTTGCCAGACCCTTCACGGACCACTATATTGTAATAGGTTTTCAAACAAAATGTGCTGACATCTCTTGTCTTTGCTACAGAGAGGACATCACTGAGTTTGCAAAGGCATTTCAGAGGTAAGAGATCTTGAAGAGCGGGGTGGAGGGTGGGTGGAGAGGACAGAAAGGCTGCATGGTCTTTGAAACGGCTTTTTGTATATCTAGTTTGGCAGACCAAAGCAGAAGGAATGGACAACAGCTATATTCTCTGCATACAGAAGTACCCCAGACACAGAAACTGGGGTCCCAGAGTTTCTGTCAGTTTGTGGGTAAAAGGATTGCCTCATCTCATATCATGAGAAGAGAGGATTCATTAGAAAAGACAATAAGGGTCTGCAGATTAGGACCTGATGCAAGGCTTTGGGTAGTAATGCCTAGGATCTGTCTCAGTAAAGTTAAGGAGACCTGGTGGCACAGTGGTTAAATGTTGGTACTGCAGTCATTCACTGACAAACCACAAGGTTGTGAGTTCAATCCCAGCCAGGGGCTCCGGGTCGACTCAGCCTTGCATCCTTCCATAGGTTGCTAAAATGAGTACCCAGCTTGTTGGGGACAATTGACTTACACATATTGTAAACCACTTAGGGAGTGCTTAAGTGCACTGATAAGCAGTATAGAAATGTACTTGCTATTGCTATTGCTAAAGCTGGTTGCCTCCGCTCTTGGCATTCAGGAGAGAAGTGCTGGCACTTTTGTTTCAACAGGCCTTTGGCTTGCTTCGGATACTTTCCACCTGCCTTTAGCCTTTGCCTTGCTCCTCCCTGCTTCTCCGTTATCACTCTAATTTTATGGCATGTTGTAATTTTAAAGCATTGTAATGTGTCTCGGAGACCTTGTTGTTGAAGCAGCCTTGCTACCTATTCCTTATTTCAAGGAACAGTTCCTTATTCATTATTAAAACGCGGTGCTCATTTTTAAGTGAATAAGGATAATTTAATACACTACAAGTGAATAATTCAATACATTACAAGGACGGTATTTTCTAATAAATGTACTCTTAATGTTCTGACACGGCTAATATATAATTGCCTGATAGTCTCGCCATGTGTACCTTCTGTTGGCGCTCTTTAAGGCAGCAAATAAATGCTATTTGAAATAAAATAGAATCAATAAATCTTTTCCCTGCTTACATTACTAGTGCAAATGCACAGATGAACCAAAACCAAACAAGCCATGAAGACATCTTGAGGTGAACTGCATGTATGACTGCAGCGAGATTTTTTTTTTTGGTGAGGTATTTCAACAATGTACACATTTATTTCTCTTATGAAAAGAATACTAATGCAGGTGTCTACTTGCAGTTAAGAATGGGGAAGAATTCTGTTCGGTCTTCATTTTCAAGGAAACCATACTGCTTCCCATATCCTGAAATACTAGGTAAATGATAATGCATAACCTCCAGATTGTATGGTTCTCTGAACATGGCAATGCAATTCTTCTTGGCTCAACAATTGTGTCCAAAAATGTGTATAGGGTGCATGGCAGGGGTGCTGTATATGAAAATAAATGCAAATATTCATGTTTTGGGGAGTGAGTCATGGATTGATTCAGAAATTAAACTGAATGGACTCAGAAAACTTGCTAGACCAGAGCAAAACCCTATTTCAGCCCATGTGGTGGACAACCACTTGCCAATGGGAAGCCCACAACCAGGACATAAGTGCAACTGCACCTTCCATTTCAGGTCCTCCAGCAAAATGGCAATAATAATAATAATAATAATAATAATAATAATAATAATAATAATAATAAAGTACAGAGACATACTTTCTCTGACAGCGGTGATGATACATCACGGAATTATTGAATAGTCTGATTAAAGCCACCAATAGCCCTATCCTGCACAGATTTACCCAATTTCCTTAAGAAGTTTTCCAAGGTGGCAGCAATCCTTGCATTATGCGGCAGTGAGTCCCATAGTTTTACTATTCATGGTGAGAAGAAAAATTCTTTTATCTGTTCTGGATCTCCTACCATTCATTGATGATGGCCCCCAATTCTATTATGGTGGAAGATGAGGAAACATTTCCCTCTTTGGTTTTTGTGGGTTTTTCGGGCTCTGTGGCCATGTTCTAGAAGAGTGTATTCCTGACGTTTCGCCAGCATCTGTGGCTGGCATCTTCAGAGAATGCTGGCATGGAAGAGAGTTGGGACTGGACATCAACCAATTGTCTGCCTTTACTTACACTCATACAAAGGTTAAGCATTTTGCAGTGTTTGATCAATGCTCATTCATGCACACGCTACAAGATCCCTTTGCATGAGTAACCAGAATGAATGTCAAGAAGGACACTCAGTCCTAAGAGCATGTACAGAGGCATGTACAAGAGTCAATCTTTCAAAAGAGGAACATGAAGGAGGAGGAGGAGGAGACAATGTGATATTCTTGATATGTCATTTTCATCTGAAAAAGACCACCTGGTAATGTGAAGTCGAAGGCTTTCATGGCTGGCATCCATAGCTTTTTGTGGGGTTTTTGGGCTCTGTGGCCATGTTCTAGAAGAGTTTATTCCTGACGTTTCGCCAGCATCTGTGGCTGGCATCTTCAGAGAATCTTCTGAAGAGGACCCAGAATTTGAAAAAAACAGCCTGGGGGCCCCTGTACAGCTCTGGGTGACATTTTGACTATCCTTGTTGTACTGTGATAGAGCCTTACAAGTCACAGAGCTGTATCTCAAGGGGATGGTGTGTGTATGCAAAGCAAGTTGTTGGTACCAGCTACCACTGTACCTTTACACAGGTTAGTAAACAGAATTTTACTCTACCATGTTCTACATTCTTGTCTCTTAAGATTCATAGGGGCTTTCCCCATCTCTCTTTCCCCAACCACTTCATCTTCTCTCATTCTCACTCCCTTTCTCTCTCTCTCTTTCCTCCTTCTCATAATACTCTGACTGTGCATGGAAATCTCATCTGGAGGAGGCAGAGTGGAAAAGGTTAAGAGCTGCCTATCACATGCATAGCAAAAAGACACAGCGAGAGCTCACAGTTATGAATGATGGTTGGGTGGATGAAATTTGCTCAGTTGAATGAAAGGAAAGGACCATGAGCTCTGGACAAGAATCAAAACTCTATGACTTTGTGGGGTACAGCTTTTCAGAAAGCACATATATGCCTCAACATGTTCCAAATGGAAGGACATGGAATAGGCAAGAGGGCACAAGAGACAGGATGCTGGATGGCATAAACCACCAAAACTCACTTTAAAAGTGACGAAGGGTTGGAGCAGCATCCATGTTCATCCCAGGAACCTAGCAAGTTGCCATATACTAGGCCAAGTTAGTTCCAGTATTGTCCTAGCAAGTTGCCATATACTAGGCCAGGTTAGTTCCAGTATTGTCCGTTTGGAATGACTGCATTTCTCCATGATCTCATATAGCTGGTCTTTCATTATTGCCTACTCTCTGATCCTTCTAACTAAAGATTCTGATGACTGAACCTGGAGCCTTTTGCAGGCAAGGCAGTTGCTGCACCAGTAAACTATATGATGAAGGTCATTTGCGAATGTGCCATTACATATCATCAGAAGGCCCTTCTATTTGTTTTTTTAAAATATGCATGCACCATGTCCGACTGCATGTAGAAAATGTACTTTTTACAGTATCTGTGTTCTCATGCATTTTGACAAAGGCAAATCCTATTATATGGAAAGTATGTGGGTGTTTTAATATCATTGGATGTTTGGCCTCTATCCGTCCTGCTGTCAATCAACTGCAAACAGTCTTCTGGAGGGTGGCATTTCTTTCCTCCCCTCTCCCAGTCTTCCACTGCTCTGACTTGCTTTTAGACATCATTTTCTAATCATAGAATTTGTTTTATTTGGCTTGTACTAGCTAGGACTGATGACCAAACTAAATGAGATATTTTCCCTTCTTTGATGATGTACGGACCAGCCATTAAGGATTTGGGGTGTAGCGTCCACACAACACATGTCCCGACTCTGCCCCCAGGGCAGTGTGACACCACACATCGCACCATACAGTGGGCAGCATCACAGCACTCCTCTGGCGCTGTGTCTAGATGACAGAAGATTGAAGTCTATGAAAGCTCATGTTGCCAATTTCTTTCTTTCAGTTAGCCTCAAAGGTGCTACAAGATCTCTCTACGTACTGATTCCACAGACTAACATGGCTATATCTTTAAATTCTACCACTTTCTTTCATAGCTGCCTTTTCTACTCCTAGTCTTCTTCTTATTTCCTGACTGCAGTTTCCATTCTGATCAATGTTAGAACCATGGTATGGGAACTTTTTGGCTATGTAAACTCTATTTCTAAATGCTCAACTGAAGGTTCATGTTACTGCAACATTAGTAATTTGCAGTCTGAAAGAAAATTTTATTTGGGGGGCAGATCTCTTCTGGGGTGGCAATGCCCACATTTTGCCTTGTCTGTAACTATAATCCCTGGAAGTATCACAGGTCTATTTGGGGGAACATTTGGATTAAACCCAGAGTGAATTTATCACCCCATTGATATGGGATCCACCAGCTGCCAGGGCTTCAAGGAAAAGGGCAAGATGACACCATCCTTTACTCTGCCTTGTGTCCTATTTTTGGGAGGAAAGCAAGATGCAAACCTAATAAATCAATAATAAATTAAATGCAAGGAGGGCACT
Organism: Sceloporus undulatus; assembly: GCF_019175285.1. Classification (NCBI taxonomy): domain Eukaryota; kingdom Metazoa; phylum Chordata; class Lepidosauria; order Squamata; family Phrynosomatidae; genus Sceloporus; species Sceloporus undulatus. The sequence goes on from NC_056531.1 coordinate 5,846,984, forward strand.
GTTGGCAACGAAGTGGGTCTTCTACTACAGCTAAGGGCAGAATCCTAATTCGAGGATGTGTGGCTGGCTATGGGGCGTGCATAAGCTTTGTCCGCTAAATGTGGAGGAACGGCCATAGGGCCACTCAGGAGGAAAACCTGGGGGGCACTGCCTTCTACAGCACCTCCTGCCCTGAGGCAGTCTTCTTACTCTCCTTAATAGCAGGACTGACTCTGGAACAGACTAATCCTCTGCAAAGTGTCTAATCCCTTTTTAAAGCCATGCGTTCATTGCTTAGCAGCTCCTAAAAGAGCCGGGTCAGTTGCTCTCTTTCCTTCTCTCTCTCTCTCTTTCTCCTTTTAGCAAGCCATCATGTAAACAGATCAGTTATGAAGGGTCTAGATTATGTACCTCTGGAGGGACTACTGATTAGGAATGGGCTGCTGTTTCAACCAGATAACCTGGATTTCGGAAAGTGCTTTTGTGTGCCAGGATTTTAATCTCAATGCCTGGTTCCTGAAGTAATCCTTTTTTTCCCGACACAAGCCGGGCACACTCTCTCAGCATTCATAATGTATATCTGGATGACAGCTTTTCCCCCTTTGGTAGGCTTACAAGCGAGATGCTGAGGTAGCAGGCCATGGGGCTCTTAGAGCCTGTAAGTAAGAAGTCACAGCGTTTAGCCAGGTGAGTTATAGGAGTGGTCGATGTTGAAAACTGGTGCTTTCCTTATTCAGACAGAGATTTAACAAGGATGGTGGCAAACAGAAGAAAGAGGGAGAGAGAAACTGCCCATGCTGATTCAATCCTGTTGGCCTTTGAGAAACGACACAAGGAGGAACTTTTCACTTCGGGCAGAGGTGGACAACAGTGGAAGACTGGGGAGATACACCAGCCCACCAGGAGATCTTGGAGGGCCACAGCACCCTGCAAAGAATGTTGAGAAACTGGAGCATGTCCAAAGGAGGGGGACTAAAATGGTGAAGGGTCTGGAAACCATGCCCTATGAGGAGAGACTTAGGATGCTGGGTATGTTTAGCCTGGAGAAGAGAAGGTTAAGAGGTGATATGATTGCCCTGTTTAAATATTTGAAGGGATGTCATACTGAGGAGGGAGCAAGCTTGTTTTTTGCTGCTCCAGAGAACAGGACCTGGAACAATGGATGCAAGTTCCAGTAAAAGAGATTCCACCTCAACATTAGGAAGAACTTCCTGACAGTGAGAATTGTTCAACAGTTGAACACACTCCCTCGGAGAGTGGTGAAGTCTCCTTCCTTGAAGGTCTTTAAGCAGAGGCTGGATGGCCATCTGTCGGGTATGCTTCGATTGAGAGTTCCTGCATGGCAAAGGGTTGGACTGGATGGCCCTTGTGGTCTCTTCCAACTCTAGGATTCTAGGATTCTATCTGCTCCAGAAAAAGAAACTCACATTTTTTTTTGCCCCCAGACATTCTCTAAGGGACATGGGGGCACATTTGTGGGCCTTCCTGGGGCCCTAGAGGGCCTTTTGAGGCAAAAACAAACAATAAAAAAAATCATTTTACAACATTTCATTTTAACCCTATGGGGGCTCAAAACATGGTGGGAACACCCTCCATACCTCTTTCATCCTGGGCCATACTTTGCACATCCCTGACTCAAAGAAAGAGAATGACCACTGAAGCGGGCACTTGGTCAAGATTTATAAAATTGTAAGGAGCACTTGCAACAAAATGTTATGGAGCAAAGTGTTTCTGTTCACTGTGCCAGCCAGCCGTGCCCAACCCCATTTCACTCCATTCTTTGACCTCCCTGGTTCTCTATCCACTGTGTCAGGACCCGAGTCCCTTAGATTGCCTGCCATAGCTGTTTAGAGATTTGGCACAAGGGAGGATGGGTTGTGCTGCACTGTGTAAATGTTCACATTGGCTGCTACCTTTCCCGAGAGTAGTTACCAAGCAGAATGTGTGAGGAGTAGAGGTTGTGATGGCTGGCCCCACGAGAACAGCTGGTACCAGATTGGAAGGAGGAGTGACCCTGGAAAAAGGGCAAATGCCAATGTGTTTTGGGCGATGAGCGATGAGCGATGGAGCTGCAAAGCAGCCCAAAGTTTGAATTGCTATGTGCTTTTATTATTCTGTGTCACTGCCATGTCTTTAGTCCTGACAATATAAGTCTGCTGTGAACATTTTTGGTTTCTGAATGAGGTATTGGTTTTGCTGCTGGAGTTTGGGTTTCTGAACTGAAGTGATCCTGTACATGGCACCCTAATTTATAATCCTGGGGTCACACTCTGTTCTAACTAGGTTGGGATTCTTTTTGAAATGGGTGTGTGTGTGTGTGTTTGCTGTAATGTGAATCCACTCCAGGTTTTAGTTCAAGCTTTAAAGGAACTATTCATTGTGTCCATCTGCAAAATAGGTTCAACACCTTGGGTTGCTCCTTTCATATTCAGACTAAAACCCAGAATGGATTCACTGATCCCCTGACGTCAGAGCCACCAGTCTCATTCCACGTATGGCTATCCAACAAGTCATGATTTTCATGGGTGAACAAGCCAACACAGAGCTCCATAGCTACAAACAGAACTTTGAGTTAAAATTTAGTAGATTCCTTTCCTTCTTTGCAAATCTGCTGAGAATACATTTTAGCAAAATATTGATTATTAAGAGAAAGAGGAAGACAGTGCCAAAGGAGGAAAAGAAATGCAGCACTATCTCCAATTAATTTTTGGAAAGGTTTTTGTTTTAAAGTTTACTTCTGTAGCTCTGTGGCAAACATCAATCCATCCTTCCCCATCAAAAGGTATACCTGCGTAAACTATGAAATGGCACATATTAAAAAGACACAGTGTTCAGCAAACAGCCAGTTTGAGCTGCCAGCAAAAATGCTCCAGAACAGAATGCTTTGGATCAACCACTATGTCATCTCCACATGTAGATGGGACTTTATGAGAGATCCCTCATTGGAAAAGAACAAGATTGCCAAGAAAATTTCTCCCTTGTTGGCTACTGACACACAACAGAAATATTTCATTTGCAGGATTCCTTCTGCATTATCTTTTCATTAAGTTGTACTTCCTGGAGTTAAAGTGGAGTATGCACCCTAAAGTCACCAGATCCCCTTTGATCTTGGAAGCTAAGTAGAGTCAGCCCTGGTTAGTACTTGGATGGGAAAATGCTAATGAAAACCAGGTGCCGTAGCCTATTATTTCAGAGGAAGACACTGACAAAACCACCTCTGATTATTCCTTGCCTAAGAAAACTCTATGAAATTCATGGGGTCACTGTAAGTCAACAGTTGATCTGAAGGCATACACATCATCAGACATATGTGCTCTGAACTTTGGGGAACCAAAATGGACAGTAGGGTGTGCAGAAGAGTAGCCTGGATTCAAGAACAAGGCAGTATCTGAGCTGGCTTGGCTTGCATATTTTTCAGAGTGTGGGTAATCAACGTTGTTTCCAATGGCTATAGTGTTGGCTGCCTGCCTTATCTAGGGAGGCTGTTCTGTGCCAACAATTGGGGGTACACCAACTGACCTGTAGGTGTGCCAAGCCTCTCCCCAAACATTCCAGTTCTACAAGCATATCGGAGGCACAACATAATGTCATCAACCATGGTATCCTTCTGAGTCACCTCACTGGGATTGGACTTGGTGGCACTGCTTTATAGTGGCTTCATTCCTTCCTGGAGATTGTGTCAGGAAATACTGTTCAGCACCTTAGCTGTTAGCCTAAAAAGTCCTTTGGGGCTCCATTCTGCCTTCCATGCTTTTTAACAATTACAGTCACCCTTCCTAACTCGTGGATCTCTGAATATCCACAGAGGGGTGACCTCTGCTACTTTCAATGGCACGCATGCCCAGGCCATGTGCACAGGGGTGCACCCCATTCAAGCCTATGTGGCCTGAATATGTGCAAGTCTCCATTTTTTGTGTGTGTGTGGGGGGGTCCGAAATGGATCCCCCACAAAAACGGAGGGCCAACTGTACATGAAAACACTAGGAGGAATTGTCCTACATTTTGGAGACTGGTGTCAATGTATGCTGGTGACACCCACCTCCATCATTCATTTCTACCTAACTCCAAGGAAGCTGTTTACATTCTGAACTAGCATCTGTCATCAGTAATGGGTTGGATGGAGGCTCTCAAACGGAATGTATAATCCAGACAATACATGGGATGCTCTTAGTATTTGAATGAGAGATCAGCGAAGAGGTATTCAGCCAGTGTTGAATGGGGTTATGGTCTCAGGATTCTGCAGTGGCCAAAAATGGCTTTGCATAATGTGCTCTACATAGGGGTTTCTTTGATAAGTGCTCAGGAACTTCAGCTGACCCAAACAATTGCAGCCAGAGAATTGCAGACCAGGAATTGACCTACCACCACTGCCCTCCCCCCCCCTTTTTTTTTTTTTGCAATAGCAGTGACTACTGGTTGTTTCTGGGCTGAATTCAGTCTGCTAGTTATGACCCATGAAGGCCTATTTAGCTTGTGTCCAGGCTATAAAAAGAGCTCTGTCTTCCACATGGACTTGCCTGAGCTTTGAATTGTTCATAGAATAATAGAGTTGGAAGGGCCATCCAGTCCAACCCTCTTTTGCCATGCAGGAACTCTCAATCAAAGCATCTCTGACAGATGGCCATCCAGCCTCTGATTAAAGACCTCCAAGGTCTAAAACTGGGACTCAAAGTTGCTCACAATTTAAAAGAACAATACAATTAAATATATATATGCGCACACACACACACACACACACACACACTAAGTGAACATTAAAACAGAACCAACTATTCACGGTATTAAAACAATTCAAACCTGAAGTTAAAGGAATTAAATGCAATTTTAAAAAGATAAAAACCAATTAAAAACATTTCAGTTTAAAACAATACAACCTGTCAGAATAAAAAGGTTATAGCCTGCCAACAGGAGGACAAACAAGGAGGATGCCACTCTGGTTTCCCAGGGCAGAGAGTTTCAGAGTCTAGGGGCAGCCACCAACTTTGCTTGCAACAGCGTTGGAACTGAGAGAAGGCCTTTTCATAGGAAGTCCTTCCATCGATCTTATCACTCTCAAAAGGAGCATCTCAGGAAAATGACATTGCTAGCCACCAGATTTATCATGGTGAATCTTTTGCAGAGTTCCAGCCAGTCCTGCATATCAATGTCTGATGGAGGAACTTAAGATGATACTGATCACAAATGGCAGGAGAATCAAATACTGTCTAAAGAACGTTGGGCAAACCTCTTCTATTACTGTGATAAAGTTTTATTTTCACTAGATTTTGTATTTTTTGAGGAAACAAGGACAATCAAATGTTTAATTTAAAAAGAAGTGGTTTGAAGTTATATAGAATGGAAAGAAAGATGACGACGATGACCACCTGTAGGTTTTTCTCTATTTGGAAGGTCAATATTTGCCAATATAAGTGTTCTGATAGAGCTAATTTGGAAGCTACCGATTTATGAAAAAATGTATACATGTTAAACTGTATGTTTTTGTATTTTAATTAATAAAATTTATTTTTCAAAAACTGCTAGCAGAAATAGCAATCCAGTGTTGAGTTCCCGCACATTTCCTTGTAAGATTTACTCAGAGTTTGGAAAAGTTTCCAGTTTAGGCTACAAGTCCCAGAATCCACCAGCCAGCATGGACAATCGGTGGCTGGGGATTTCTGTGACTTCTAGTCCAAGCCAGGAGCTTTTCCAATCTCCAAGGTTATTTAGGGAAACTTCTCTTTTCCAGATCTTTTGAAAGTCCCTTGGCTTACTGGCTTTCTTTCCCGGCCCTTCTCCATCCGAGTCATCCTATGTGCCGACGATCACTTAGTCAACCTAACGCAGTGCATGCTGTAGCTGCTGCAGTTCATTTTGGAACTGTGTGCTGATAACATGTCATAAACCATTATGTTGATTGAGGATATTTTTAGCCGAAAGAACAAACACCTTCTTGGCTTTCAGTTTAAGTGGAGGCAGTCTGCTGCAGAATAAACAGCTACTGTAGGTAGAGCAGAGCATCCAATCAACTTTAACAACAGTGAGAAAGTCTTCGGAATGCATCAGAATCAGGGCAATGCAACTATGCCCTTGTTTCTGTCCACGAAATGTTGGCGGGAGTGTGATCAAACCCATCTTTTATTGCTGGCATTGTAATCTCTATTTTTGTGTCTAGCAATAACACAGAAGTGTCAATATACTGGACAGATAAGAGGAAGCACTCTGTGACATAGAGCATAATTAAACTGTGGAATTTACTGCTACAATTTGGAACGATGGCTACCAATCTGGATGGCTTTGAAGGGAGATTAGATAACCATGGAGGTTAGGACTAGCAATGACTACTGGTCAGGATGGCTCTATATCAGCTCTTTATCAGCTCCAGTAACAGAAGCAGTGTGCCTCATATGTATGGGTTCTTGGGAAACAGGAGATGGAGAGGGCAGCTGGATCCATGCCTGCTCTGTGGGATTCTCCTCTAGGAATCTGGTTGACCACTATATGAACAGAATGCTGGACCAGATACACCTTTGGTCTGATAAAGCATGGCCCTTAGGTTGTTATGGCCTAGAGAAGGGCTTGCTAAATGGCCTTCTAGATGCTGTTGAACAACATGTCCCATAACACTTCACCAATGACCAGGTTGTTTGGGTCTAATGGGAGGTGGAGTCCAACAATATCCTGAGGGTGGCAGGTTCCCCCATATTGAACTAGGGCTTTTTGTTCTTGTCGTTCTTTTGTTTGTCCTGTAAAGTAGAACCAAAATGTTTTTAGGAGGAAAACATCTTATTGAAGACCTCAGTGAGCATTGGAGTTGACTGTTAGGGTTGAGAAAATGGAAAATGTGGGAGCGGATGGAACAGAATATCGGAGTAGCAGGCAGGACTGGCTGGAACACTAAAGAAGAACACTCTACACTCCAGCCTTGCTTGCCATCTGCTTCTTCTAGTGACTAGGCAGGATCAAGGCTCATAACAATGGTAATAGTGATGCAGAAGATGGGATTTATCAAGTGTAGTTTGTCAGTCAAACTTTGTCTGCGCAATTTCTTTCTGACACAACTTCTAAAGAAACAGGAGCCCTTTCCTCTTTTGCACCTGACCTCCTTCCCATTTGTTTCCTCCCTTGCCTACCAACCATGTCCAAGGAGTTTGCTATGGTACACTCAAGAACCTGGTCTATAAATATAATTCAATGAAGAGTTGGAATCCTATGATAGAAGATGAAAACAGATTGCAGAGGCAGGGAAAACATATCTTTGAATGTTCTGGATACTTTAAGTGTCTATCCATTAGGGATGCAAACCTTTGTAAATTTCATTCTGATAGGCAAAAATGAATAATTTTATCATTTTCCTCCTGTGAGCAAGTTGATGAAAACTGCATGGTTTTTAAAGATTATTTGAAATTGTTCTGTGAAAAAAACCCAATTGGTTTTTGGATAAAAATACACCTAGTTTTAGCACAGAAAAACATTTTTACAGTGAAAATTGTATTTTTTTGTGCAGAAATATTATTTTTGGTGCGGAAAATGCAGAATCCTGTGCCGCACGGTTGTTCTCTGCAGAGAAAACACTGACTTCTGTGCAAAAACAAAAACAAAAACCAACCCTCTTCCATGCATTTTTCACACAGTGTAAGTCCTGAATTAATAAGGTTCTTGCCGATTTAGAATTCTCCCATGCCTTTGTGTACTAATAACCATTGTTATTTGAATTGACATCCCCACATACCAATGGCATATATATATATGTCTGTGCCTGGCTTCCACTCCACCAAATGCATCTGAGGAATTAGACTGGTCATGCTGCAAACATCTTTATTTCAGTTAGTCTCAAAGGTGCTACAAGATCTCTCTACGTAGGATTATCCTCACCTGGGTTTCCTGACATACAAAAGCCTACTGTTCAACCTTTCCCCCCTGAAATTTTGAACATTCTTGCCATTCCTGTTCCCCTATCTTGCAAAAAGTTGCATAGAAAGAGAGGAGGAGAATCCATTTCCCACTTGAAGTATGAAGGGATACAGTCACACATCTGGCTTCCATGACCATGTGTAACCGAGAACTTTGGGTTGCACTGCATTAAGCAGGAGGTGATCGCTGGTGGCTTCCCTGCTGGTGAGGGAATGTTGAATCCACTCTGGGCTTTAGTGTGAACTTTAATGGATCTATCCTAGGTGGTGAACCTATTGAATGGATGTGGTTCAGTACCCTGGGTAGTTTCTAAAACCTGGAGCAGATTCAGCGCCTTACTGACATGGGAGCCACCTGCTGTCATTGGCGAACAGTCCTTGTTACATAATTTTTTGTGGGGTTTTTTGGTTATGTGGCCAATCTTCTTAAGATGCCAGCCACAGATGCTGGTGAAACGTCAGGAATAAACTCTTCTAGAATATGGCCACACAGCCTGAAAAACCCACAAAAAACTATGGATGCTGGCCATGAAATCCTTTGACTTCACAGACCTTGTTTCAATCCTCCCCACAGGAGAAGGATGAAAAAGAACAACAGCAACACTGCAGACAAACAGAATGTAAAGCAGGAAGCTGAGCTGAACTGTTTTTATTCCCATTGGGTTTTGTGTCTGTTTAAATTGGTGGCGTATTCAAATAGGTAGCCCCTCACTTCCCCTGCTACAGCCTTGCAGTGGTCTAGCCCAAGATGGGAAGGCTTTACCGTTCAATGCTGTAGAGAGTGGATGAAATGGCCTTTCAGCTATTAGCCATTTTGCTCAGGCCACTTGGGTAGTTATTTACTCCTGACACCTTTGCCTGCATCAGCAGTTGCTTTGAAGCAGGATTGCTCTTAAACGGAGCTATATCTCTAATCAAATAGAAGTGGAAAGTAGCAGGCACGAAACCTATGTCGGTACAGTGGCTCAAAGAGCCGCAGTGTGGGAACCATCAGATTCCTTCTAGATGTTGGGAGGCTTCTGAAATAGAAGTTGTGAGACTTGGAGACCACCACCCTTTATCACACATTTCAGCTGAGTTGCTTATCTTTTATCTCAGCTGTGATAATAGCTGTTCATTTGCTCTATATTCTTCTTTTCTCTCCTCTCTGTCTGTCTGTCTATCTGTCTGTCCATTTATTCATCTACACACATACAGAGGCATACACATATCCAGCTTATAAGAAATCTACAGGCATGAGATGTCAACTCTAATTATCCCATCCTTGCGCCAGTGACAGATGGCATCAATGAGAGCCTCATTTCTGGAGATGGAAGACGGGGATCAAATTAACAGTCACATTACCGCACAGCATGAATGTCAGGTGGCTCTCTACAACTGAACAAACACATTGGGGATGCCAGGCAGAGGAAGCCATGCGATGTTAATGGAGAAGGCAGACCAAAGGCCCCAGTGTCATTTCTCATTTTCCGTGGCCCACGCCCCATCAGAGACTTGCAAATGACACATGTGAGATTTGGCCTGGAAGGAGCACCCGGTACATGAGAGACAAGACCGAATCTCTGATCAGGCCTACTGGAGCATTGCTGAACCTTTGCAAAACTCTCATTGAGCAATTTGTACTAGAAAATGAGCACATGAGGGAAAACGGAGCTTGGAAAACTTAGTTTGGAAACTTCAATTAGTGCAGAACATGGCAGCCAGGTTGGTTTCTGGTAAAGCCAGAAGTGATCACATAACACCTATTTTAAAATTGCTCCACTAGCTGCCCATTAATTTCTGGGTGAGGTACAAGGTGTTGGTTATGACCTTTAAAGCCCTAAATGCCTTGGGTCCATCCTATCTTTGGGACCATCTCCTTCCATATAATCCACCCTGCGCATTCAGGTCCTCTGGGAGGAATCTATTGCAGCCTATGAAAACTAGGCTGTCTGCAACCACCCAGAAGACCTTTTCGGCAACCGCTCCCAGATTATGGAATGGCCTGCCGGAGGAGATCCATCACATTACCAGCTTAAACAGCTTTTAAAAAGCTGTTAGGACAGATCTCTTCTGGCAGGCCTTTCCCAAATAGGTAACCGGCCACCAAAAATTGGAACCAGTTACCCCTCTGAATCTGCTCTAGCCACTGTTTGATTGTTTATTTTAAGGTATGTTTTAAACTGTGAATTATTTAATTGTTATTTTAGGGGGATGGGATACTGGGATTTGGGACTTGTAAGCCGCCCCAGTTGTCTCGGACAGAGGGGCAGGATATAAATTAAAAAATTATTATTTATTTATTATTATTATGGAAAAGATGATAACTCTTCAATAAAGCTGTGTTTGCTGGACCGTGCAAGGAATTGATATCCAAAAAAGCCATTTCCCGCAAGTTCTAGTAAAAACAAGCATAACATGTCTTCCGGCATAATGCCCATGTACAGGAGGCTGAGAGAGTGAGTGTGGCATAGTGGTTCAAGCATTGGACTACAAATCTGGAGACCAAGGTTCAATTCCCCGCTCAGCCATCAAACCCACTGGCTGATCTTGGACAAGTCACATGCTCTCAGCCTCATGGGAAGGCAATTGCAAATGTCCTTTAAAGGAATCTTGCCAAGAAAACCCCATGATAGGTTTGCCTTAGGGTCACCATAAGTCAGAAATGGTTAAAGGCATACAACACACAGAAGGCTGAACTTGACTGCTATATAGAGCAGTGATGAGACCAGAATTGGCAATGGCAGTGGTGGCTTCCATGTTAGCGGAACAGTAAATCCGCTCTGGTTTTAGTCCAGATTTGAAATGAGCCACCCAAGCTGCCAAACCCTATCCTCAGATTGGGTTCAGCACTGCGAATAGTCCTCTTTAAAGTTTACATCAAGTCCCAAAGTGAATTCACCACTCCACTAATGCAAAGTCATCTCTGGAAGGAAGGCAATTTCAGCAGCAAGGATGGACAAACCTCCCTGCATCACTTCTTCCTATATTCAGGTGTTTTAAAACCAGAGTCACAACAAATTCTATCAAATTTATGAAGACTTCTGAGAATCTTAGGAAGTTCTAATTAAAAAAAAATTAAGCAAATTAAATTCTCCATCTGTCGCATGGATCACATTCGGTAAATTCAGCTATTTCCAGAATGGAGATATTCATATTGTGCCTGGCTGCCATGGAATGGTTAGAGAGGAAGAGCCTGTCGGGGGGAAAGAAAAAGAGATGGCAACTCAAACTCAGTGTTAACATATCCGAGGGGTTCAACTCAACTCCACTGAGTGGATTGACTGCCAGATTCCCTTCTTGCGCTTGTTTCTTTTTATGTCCAAAGTTCATTCAAAGGAATTTGTAAAGAGATTTGCAAATTTTGGGAGTTGTCTAGAAAGAAAAACAAAATCTGCACCCATCCCTAACTGGCACTTATTGATGGGTCTTATGCACCACAGTAATGTCATGTGGAAAGCATCTGCCCAGTACATGGCTCAGGTCAGTGATACTTTTCCCCGCAGAATGAAGACTTCCCAGATTGGACATTAATGACTAGCACTCTGGCTCTTCAGGGCCTAAATGAATATTTGAGTTCATCCCTTTACTTTACAGATCAGATTTTCTCACACACTCTGGGTTCCCCTCCTGCTCTCAAGCTGCTAGGGTTGAGATGGCCTTAAAATCTGTAAGAGTACAATACGTGGCCTTCTGCTTTGAAAATCATGGCTTGAATTCTATTGGTAGACCTAAAGTAGATCCATGGTAGAATGGCAAGTCAATACGTATCATTGATTCGATAGATCTGCTCCAGTAAGACTGAGGCCTATCAGCTGCCAGTCATACATCTGAGATACTTTTCTGACATCTCTGCAGGTTGATCTTCAAATTCTGTTTATATACATGTCCATATTAGGCAAAAATATTATTGCTGGCACTGAAGGATTACGATAACGAATTGCTAAATAATCTTTGAACATTTTAATACATTAGAGACAACCAATTTGACCACTTATTTTTAAGGAGATAAAAAGTTGCAGATGCAATGGCTATAAAGAGAGGCTCTGTACAGACTGGCGCTTTGCGACAGATTGGAGCCGAAATTAGGGTTTTGTAGGACTGGGTGTCCACATGCGCCCAGCCCTACAATCGGTGTGCAGGCGCCATAACTGCGCACTCCCATCCATACCAGGCGTGCAATGATGACATCTGCGTGGCACAGTGCCCAAACAGTGCTGCACCGTGCAGACATCATCATTGTGTGTGAGGGCACCAATGGCACCTGGAGCATGGCGCAAAAACCCTAGCACCATGAGAGAAGAATGGGAACTTTTTAGGCCTAGTGGAGGCTGCAGACTTTGTCTGCTGTGGCCTCCATCTGGGGAAGAAAGGGGCAGCATCTCACCATCCCTTTCTGCCCATCTGTATCCCACAGAAGTCAGGAACTGGAGAAATCTGGCTATTCACAATGTACAGTTTTTTCAGTCTTCTGTCAACATTGTAGTGTGATCCTGGCAAAACTGCAAATGCACCTATACTGTACATCGCCTTCAACTTTCCCAGTCTGCCAGGGACAGTCCCAATTCATTCTCTATTGTCCCACAATGTTCTCATGCAGATTGCCCACCTCATCCGCTACCAGCAAGATCTAAGCTACTGCAAATCTCTTGTCTGGCTGCTGAAATACCACTGTTGCTCCAACTTGCCTACTTCCAACAGCAGCCTTCTGCTACAGATACCACTAGAGCCCCAAAATGGCACTGTTTTCCCTCCCTGCCCTGCATCAAGGGGAACGAGAAAGGTTCCAACTCTATTTGTCTTCATTCACTCCTAACAGAGGTCATTAATTTGGTACAGTTAGTTACAACTCACTCATACCTCAGTGATGGCGCTGAATTATTCAGGACTCAGCTGCCGCTTGACGTTTCCTTTCCCTTTGCTTTAAAGAGATCTTGCATACATTTCAACTCTTCATTTTCTCACTGTGGTGTGCAGTGACTCTGCAGCAGGGGTATGAAACTGGAAAGCAAAAGAACTTTTTCCCCCCACGGGGAGAAAAGGGATTATACTGTGATGATCATCTGGGCTGTGGAACAGAATGAGGAGTGGAGAGATATTCCATTCTGTTTGGCCAGCACAGTCCTTATCCTTGGAGTAAACAAGACACACATGTGGTCCCAAGACCCTTTTCCCAGCAGGACTGGGTAACTGCAGTGGGCCCAGGGACCAAATTTCTTTTCCTCTACAACCCTCTGGCAGAAAGAGAGGAGGAGTGGAGTAAAGCTGCTAGAACTCCATATCTGGCTTTGAAAAAGAGGGAATTATTATGGTAAAAGGGGAAGGGGGCTTCACCCTATTTAAAAGGTAAATTGATGCTAGCAGGCTCTTCCAGGAGAAGCAGAAAACAGGTTGCCTGGAGAGTCTGGAGTGACTGAGCTCTGCAAAAAAACAGGCCTGGGGGTTGCATACATACTTGCTCCCCACTGCTCCTGAGCCCATGCATAAATAAATAAATGAATAATCAAATGAACAAATAGGAAAATTGTGTCTTGAGATTTTTCATATTTCATCTGGAGGCCCCAAGGCCCTTGGATCCCCAGAGCTCCCTCACTCCCATGCCACTTTATGGAATGTTTTATTCCATGAAGACGCTACCAGAGATCCCTTCAAACTCAAAATGTGAACATTTCAATGTGCTTTGCTTGTCACAGGCAAAGGTTTGTGAAACTGAGACACCTTTTGTGCACAAATCAGGCCCTCTATCACTGAGAAACAGCTTCTTTTGCACAGAACCAGAGACAGCCACACACAGTAAGTGGGGACACATATGTGAACCAAAACAGATTCAGCATGATGGATAGCTCCTTTAACATTTGGACTCAAACCTGTAGTGGATTCATCACCCCACTGAAATGGAACCCAGCTACTGCTTCTGTTTTGGGTGTCCTGGAATGACCCTGAATTTTGACATCTTGATAGCTCTACATAAAGACAAAACATTTGATTAGAAAAGAAAGAAAACGTAATTTCATACCTATTCCTGTTTGCTCTTTTTCCTTGGCAGACAGGGAGGGGGTAGAGACATTACACTCATTTGCTTGCTTTTCACAAGCAAGTTAGAGCGGAAATAACTCGCCTTCTTGCATTGTGCTAGACTAGGGTTAGTGTCAATATGGATGATGTTTTGATGAGATGAGTCATGAGAAAACATTCTTTCTCTCCCCCTCCCTCCATCCCTCTTCTCCCTCCCTCTCTCTCTCTCTCTCTTAATTTTAATTTTTTTGCAGATGCCAGTATCTGACTCCACCAAAAACACCAGCTGAGAGCCAAGCTATGTCTGTAGAAATTCTGCATTTGAGCCACAACACCGTTTGTTAGTCTCTTTAGTAATCCAGTAAAGGGGACCTAGCTCCACTGCCTGCAACAAGCGAAGAACATTGAAATGTTCACAAAGTTGGTATCTCCCTTCCAAGAGATGATGAAAGCCTATCAGGATGAGGTCTCAAGACTGATAATGGAGTCAAGGTGCCAAGGGGAAAAGAAAAAGGAAAAATATAATGGTGGATAAGGAAGTGGACAATGGGGTAAGAAAATTCGCTTTCCACATACTATTTCCACTTCTTAATGTCCTGTTGTGGCTTCGCACTGGTATAAGTGATTGCATTAAGCTCCGTTACATGGAAATAAACCACTGCACAACACAGAGGTGTTACCTAGGACACTTTAAATGCAATCTTTAGTGGCTGTGTCCCACGTTTTAAAAGTGGAAAAAAGAGGACCTGAGCAACTACTAACAGTCATTCTGACATCAATACCAAAATTGAAAAAAAAAAAAAAAGGTTCTGGAACATCTCATTAAAAGTCAGTCTGTACATACTTAAAAAGATATGTTGTGATTATTATTTTTTGAGTGTCTCAAAAAAATCTCCTTTATTTTGTTTCTCTTTTAGTGGATAAAGTTATAAGCTTGCTAGATCAGGGGAATGCTGCAAATGTAGTGTATCTTGATTTCAGTACAGCTTTTGACAATGTCCCCCATGATATCCTTGCAAAAATGCTAGTAAAATATGGGCTACACAATGCAACTGTCAGGTGGGTTTGTAGTTGGTTGTCTGACTGAACCCAAAGGGGGTTCACCAATGGCTCCTTTTCATCTTGGAGAGGAGAGACTAGCAAGGTACCACATGATATTCTTGCAGACAATCTGGTAAACAGTGTGTTACACAGTGGTACAGTTAGGTGGCTATATAACTGGTTAACACACTAAACTCGGAGAATGCTGACCTCCTCTTCATCCTGGAACAGCGATTAGTGGGATACCTCGGGGTTCTGTGCTGGGCCTGGTGTTGTTCAATATCTTTATAAATGACTTGGATGATGGAATAGATGACATGCAAATTTGCAGATGATACCAAATTAGTGCCTGGACAGTCAAGGTCAGTCCCTTGAGAATGGACAGTACAAGGCGATTTTGGGAAAGAGGAGGAAAGGAATCTGTTTTGTTTATGGGTGAATGGGGTGCCAGCCCGCTAAAAAATTGAATTATGGCATGCTTTAATTATACTGTAGTAACAATGGACCCTCAGTCCTGACAACGTTTATCTGTAGTGAACTTCTGTAGGTGCTGAATAAAGCTCTGCTGTTTCTACTACTGAAAGCCTCAATTTCTGAACAGAAGTGTTCCTGTACATGACAAGGCCTGAACTAAACACTTGCAGAAGGCTTTGGAAATTAAATCGAAGCTTGTAGGAGGTCAGGCTATGCAACGCAAGGGATGCTGGTTGTCCATTGCCCTTATCACACAGAGGGTTTTGCAGCTCTGATCCGAAGCCACTGTGAGTCCAACCATGCGAATTCATGTTAAAACGTGATGTATTATCTCACGTGATTGCTTTCGATGGGGGGGGGTGTCGTTCTGAGGCGGACCCACAGTCAATCCAAAGTGACTCCTGATTTTTGTGAATTCGGTAACAAGTGAATTCACAAAAATTGTTTCCAAGCTCACTTTGATTTCAATCCGAATTGATCTGATGTGGAATGCTGCGTTTCTGCTGCCCTGCTCCCCCCCCCCCCCCCAAACCTCCAAGGTCCCACATTTCCCGTGATGCTGCGCTACAATTTTGCTCCATTTGCTTCCAGTACTCCTTCAAGAACGGAGGCTGCATAATATTTCTTTACTAATAATAATAAAAATAATAATGGAGAACAAGGCACTACATAATAATAATAATAATAATAATAATAATAATAAGTTATTAGTTTGCTGAGGCACCAGAGCTCTCTGGCAGAGAAGACTCAATGTCTCTGGACACTACAGTTCCCAGAATTCCATAGCACTGAGCCAGGACAGTTAAAGTGGAGTCAAACCGGATTATCCATTTTGTAGGATTGCAGAAATGATCCAGTTTCCTTTATTCTCCATGCTCCTTTCACTGCATAATAATAATAATAATAATAATAATAATAATAATAATAATAATAATAGTAGTAGTATTGCCGGTGATACATTCAGAGGGCATGTAAGGATAGGTGACATTCCCTATCATTCATGTGAGGCTAGAATTCACGTGAAACTGGAACCAGGAAGTGGCCCCCTTCTTCACCTCGGAAGTGCAAAGGTTCACGATGCGTTCAGACCCCCACTGAGCATGCTCATGGGTCCCAATTTGCATTGGTGAATCCGCATGGTATGTACTGGTGTGGTAATTTAATATGCACTCGCTCTGCTTTGACTCAGGA
>NC_056531.1:5868551-5922190 GCF_019175285.1 Sceloporus undulatus
TCAGTTGCATATACTGTTCCACTGAGCAGACAAATCTGGGACTTAGGTCTAGCATTCCTTCACTGGTAACAATTCAGTTCTATCATAATCTTAGGCTGAACCAATTCTATCATAATATAATATATCATATCCCTATTGCATGACTCTTACCAGTTGGATTGTCCTATTATTTTGGAGCTAATTGTATATATGCACTTATCGACAACACTGTTCAGAGTTTCTGGCCTATTAGCCTTGCCTTCATCCAGAATGTTCCATCCCAGTCCTTCAATCTTGATTTTCTATTTCCGCATTTCCAGTAGTCAGTCAGAGTTCTGTGCCCAGTCTTTATATTGTGCCCTCACTGGGCAGTTCTGGGTCTTTTTCCTACACTGTGTTAAGTAAGATCTACCCTCCACAAGCGTATTTGTCTTTCAGGTCTTTGCCCGCGAGCCTGTTGACATCGCCCTTTTGTTTGTAGAGCAGCTGGTGCACTTGTGAGAATGAATTTGCTATAAGGAGATAGGATGTGTCTCCAAATGAAATTCAGAAAAGGACCATATCCCAGGGTAAACAGTGCCATCCGTCAAATTTGTTATGCAAATGGCACAGAATCATGCAAACATTAATTATTCAAGGATGGTCACAAACTGCATTCAGCATCTACAGATGCGGGAGCAGTTTATTTGCACTTCTTCTAGACTAATTGCAAAATAACATTGAAGCAGTGTTCAAATAAATTCCCTTCTGTGGTAGAAGGAAACACCATCTACTTGTTCGGTGAATTGTGAGGACACGGGCATCAAATCACTAGGCTTCCACTGCCCACAGGAGTTACAAGTCCCAATGCCAGTTATCAATTGCTGGGAAGCTATTAGTGACTTAAGTGGATTCTGATTCTTGGCTTTCTCCTCAGTCTTTCTGCCTCAGTTTCTCTTCTGAGTTTGACTTGTTCTTCATCCTTGATAGCTGACATGCTCTTCAGTCTCAGCTTTTGGTTTATCCTTTGTTTCTGTCATATAGTTTCTTCCTCAGTGATGTCTAGTTTGATCCATGGTTCCAGCTCCTAGAAAGCACTATAACTCTAGTAAAATGTGGGTGAGACAATGCAACTGTTGAATGGAATTGTAATTGGTTGACCGGCCGAACCCAAAGGGTGCTAAGCAATGGCTCCTTTTCATCCTGGAACGAAGTGATCCGTGGGGTCCCACAGGGTTCTGTCCTGGGCCCAGTGCTATTCAATATCTTTACCAATGACTTAGAAGAAAGAATAGGGGACATGCTTATCAGATTTGCAGATGACACCAAATTAGGAAGAATAGCTAAAAACCCAGAGGACAGGATCAAAATTCAAAAGGACCTCAATAAATTAGAAAGCTGGGCCAAATCTAACAAAATGAATTTCAACACAGAGAAATTTAAGGACACTTAGGGCAAAAACTTGAAATCCATAGATATAGGATAGGGGACACCTAACAGAATGAGACTATGTGTGAAAGGGATCTAGGAGTCCAAGTAGACCACAAACTGAACATGAGTCAACAATGTGATGCAGCAGCTAAAAAGGCGAATGAGATTTTAGGCTGCAACAATAGATATATAGTGTCTAGATCAAGGGCAGTAATAGTGTCACTGTGTTCTGCTTTGGTCAGGCCTCACCTAGAATACTGTGACCAGTTCTGGGCACCACAATTCAGAAAGGAAGTTGAGAAACTGGTGTGTGTCGAAAGGAGGGTGACTAAAAGGGCGAAGGGTCTGGAAACAAAGAAGCAGGCTTGTTTAAATATTTGAAGGGATGGCATACTGAGGAGGGAGCAAGCTTGTTTTCTGCTGTTGCAGAGAATAGGACACAGAGCAATGGATGCAAGCTGCAGGAAAAGAGATTCCACCTCAACATTAGGAGGAACTTCCTGAGAGTAAGGGATCTTTGACAGTGGAACACACTCCTTCCTCGGAGAGTGGTGGAATCTCCTTCTTTGGAGGTCTTTAAACAGAGGCTAGATTGCCATCTGTCAGGGATGTTTTGATAGTGAGTTCCTGCATGACAGGAGGGTTGGACTGGATGGCCCTTAGGATCTCTTCCAGCTCTATGATTCTATGATTCCTGACTCTGGGTTCTTGACTCACCCCAGAATATTTCTACAGGACAATCCATAAAGGTAGAAAAGATTTTGGAACCTGGCCTATGTCATGAATTGTCAAGGACCAGAAGACCCTGTCATCCTGAAAACCACTTATTCCTGATTTTGTGATAGATTTTCATGGTTGGAAGTTGTTGTGGAAGCCAACCTTAGTTGATATAAATCAACAACAGCATGATTGACTATTCATTGCAGCACAAATTTCAAGGAGATAAAAAAAAAGAATGTGTTTGAACCAAAAGGATGTGTGGGTAGCAAGACTAAAGAAAACGTGTGGGAAGATGATGAAGAAAAAAAACACCTTCAAGAACAAAGAACTTTGCATCAAAGAAGGCAATATCAATGCTAGCACAACTTCAGGAAAGCTGGCAATGATGCTTAGTTCAGAGATAGAGAAGAAATTGATATGGCCTGTTGTTGTTGTTGTTAGGCAGGACCTCTGTGGCACCAAGCAGGTAAATTTGAAAAGAGCACAAAGAAATTTCCTGGGCATTCCAATCCCAGTTAAAAACATATTGTTTTCGCCAGCGCTACAAAGACAACCAGCTGCTGGCAATGGTGCTAAATGAAAACAGAATTGTTTTTTAGAGAGCTGTAGATGGCATGGTTGAGGCATACGTTTGAAGGGTTGTGTACCAAGTCAGTTTTGCAATTCTTGTTGTTGTTGTTTTACAAAACTTGGGAAAACAATCAGCAGGACGTGGCCTTGGGATGACTGCCTACCCGTTGGACCTTTGTTGTGTCTCTCCGACTCTCTGAGATGGCAAATGCTTCTCTTGAGGCCACAAATTACGGTGTGGTCATGCAAATTCTGTTTCTCCAGATCCAAGTTTTTGCTGAGGACAACTGCCCTGGGACAGCAAGGCCAAAAAGAAGCACATTTCGACTTTCAGCTTCTAGGAGATCTCCTCTAGGAGAATTCCTCTACTTTCTAAAAGAAAATCATGGGCAAGTGAGTTGATGGGAACTAGTCCTATGTATTGACTAGAAGAGAAGCAACTGAAGGAGCTTCTTTCCCTGTACCTGCACCAAATGTCTGTGATCTTGGCAAGGGAAGCATGTTTGGTCATTGTCTCTCCAGAGCTTGGAAAAGGTTACTTTGTTTTTTGGACTCCATCTTCCAGAATTTCCCAGCCAGCTGGCCAGTAACTTTTCCAAGCTCTGCCTCTGCAAATCATTTATCTTCAGACGCAAAAGCGAGTAGTACTATCCCACTGAGGAGGATTCATCCACTTTTGCTTTTGTCCCAGTAGGAGAGTGGTTGGACACGACAGGGATACTCAAAGCTTCCAAACCATCCCACCTCCCTGGAAATACGAAGCCCAGAATATATGTGTGCCATGATCACTATCGATCTTTTAGGATACAACCTGGACTCTTTTTCATTTCCATGGAAATATTATTGATTATTCCTCTGATGATAACTACATTGTTATCATTCAGTTTTAAAGAGTATGCATTACTTTTAATGTTATGATCTGGACATGGTTATATCTTTCTGTATTTCGGGGGGTGGGGACTGCAAGAGGATAGGGTCCCCAGAAGACAGGATCAAAATTCAAAATGACCTTAACAGATTAGAAAGCTGGGCCAAAAGTAACAAAATAAATTTCAGCAGGGTGAAATGTAAGGTCCTGCATTTTTTGTTATTGTTAACTGCCTTTGAGTCGATCTCAACTCATGGCGACCCTATGGATGAGACATCTCCAAGACCCCCTGTCTTCCACTGTTCTGCTTAATTTTTGCAACCCCATACTCCTTAATAGAGTCCATCCATCTAGAATGTGACCTTCCTCTCTTCCTACTTCCCTCCACCTTTCCTAGCATTATTGTCCTTTCCAATGACTCCTCCTTTCTCATGATGTGTCTGAAGTACAATAGCCTCAGTTTGGTCATTACTGGTTGCCTATTGGCTTCCGGGTGCAATATGAGGTGTTGGTTATCACCTTTAAAGGACATTTTCTGCAACCGCTCCCAGACTGTGGAAGGACCTGCCAGAGGAGATCCATTAAACCACCAGCTTAGACAGCTTTAAAAAATCTGTCAAATTGGATCTCTTCTGGCAGGCCTTTACTAAATAGAAACCCTCAGTCAAAAATGAACACTCCCTTATATTATGTATTACAATGTGATGCAGCAGCTAAAAAACCCAATTCAGTTCTATGCTGCAACAACAGGAGTGTAGTGTTTAGATTCAGGGAAGCATCACTCAGCATGCAACGCTTTTCACAGCCCCAAGTTCTCCACTCCCCAGCTTTTTTCTGGTTCAAAAAAGCTTCAGAAAGATCCGTCACCATTCCAGGAGGCCTCCAGGAGTAGCAGATTTGCTTAAAACTTCCCTGATATGTTCCCAAATTCCCAGACAAACCTGACTGGGAGTAACTTCCAGTTGTGATTTTGAGTGTTTCCATCCGAACCGAGCATGGTGCAGCCTGCTGTCAGTGTGCATGTTAAACTTGGGCCCCATCCACATCTTAGAATTAAAGAACAAGTAGATCTCAGTTAGCCATTCCTGTTCTACTTCTGTTATCTTGGTCTTCGTCATTCATGCAATTTCATCCTCATAGCCTGCATAAAAATATTATGGATACTTTGACTATTGTGTCTCATGTTACTGGAAATCTAGTGAGTCCACATCTCATGCTGAATTCTTAAGTCAGAATCATGTGAACAGCCAAATTTATTCCAAGTGCAAACTTTGATTTGATTCACGTTTGCTTCATGTTGGCTTTAATAACCAGTTGTTTGTCAAATAAATAGTACCACTGCATCAGTGTAGAGCAATAGAGTGCAGAGAACCAGTGTGATACAGTGGTTTGAATGTTGGACTATGGCTCTGGAGACCAGGGTTCGATTCCCACTTGGCCATGAAAACCACTGGTGAGCTCGGGCACGTCACATGCTCTAAGCCTCAGGGGAAAGCAATGGTAAACCTCCTCTGAATAAAACTTGCCATGAAAACCCCATGATAGATTCGCCTTAGGGTCACCATAAGTTGGAAGCAACTTGAAGGTACACATCACACACGCTGCATCAGTGTGCATGTCTATTCAAATATATCCATTAGTGAATGTTTTTGTGTGTATCTTCCTGATCTTTCTACAATTATTCCTCCACCTATACCAGGAATAATAATAATAATAATTCTGTGCTGATTAATTTGTGAATGCTGTTTAGCTGACCGCTGGGGGTGGGGTGAGATAAAAAGTTAGATTTGTAAAACTCTTTCAATGAAGGCATTGTCAACTGAGGATATGAGCATCTTCCTCCCAAATTTGGATATTACATAAAATCTCAATTTAGTCTCTTAAGACTTGGGCAGCAAGGTCCAGGCCCTTCTCCAAGGGAGACATTAATTAATAGTGTCAAGAGAACGGGGAAATTTTGTGGAAAAGGACTTCTTTGACAAAGTAGAATGACTGTTTTCACACATATTCGTTGTCACTGGCAATGATAAAGGAGCTTTGGACAGGTTTTAGTAAGGTTAAAGTTTTATTAAAGAGACAGAACAGCTTCTTTTGTTCTTGTGACAGCATTATGAATAGGATTGCAAGCAAAAATGATGCTTCAGTAATGGGGGTGGGGATGGAAGGATGTGCAAATTTGATATGCCTCCAATTCTTCCATCCAAGTTATTGATAAAGATGTTGAATAACACTGGCCCAGGACAGAACCCTGAGCTCATTCTGCGCTTTAGCTTTTCTGATTTTACTCCTACACATGCTAGCTATTTGTCTGAATTTCTCTTTGGCGATTTCCCCATTTTTCTATTTCTTATACAGGTCCCTTTCAAAACTTAGCTCAGCTGAAGGTGCTTTAGGCATCCAACCTGTTTCTTGAGACATCTCCCATTTATCTTCCTCATTGGAACTGTTTTAAATTGTGCCTTCAGTATTTCCTTTTTGAGAAACTCTCATCCATCCTGAACTCCCTTCTCTTTTAGTATTCCTGACCATGGGATCACCCCCAGTATTTCTCCAAGTCTGCCTGCTCACCATTGAACTTGGAATGGCTGTGCACGGCTACTTCAGAGGCTTTTCATAAAGTTGTTGTTGTTGGTATATCTTTGAGTACTGTGAAGGGAGAAAGGAAATACCAATGCCCTTGCAGTGCCTGGAAAGAGACAGCTGCACATCTAAGGGAAACATACACATATAGATGTCCCTTACAGAATTCTGACCTTTGCTTACATTTCGGCATGGCAGCCTATGATCCCTCACTGAAAATGAGAGTTGTGTGGATCAACTGGAGGCAAGGTATTATAGGCCTAAACTTAAACATTTAGAATTCTCAGCCAGAGAGCTTCAGTGCATCACCAAACTACAAACTCAAGGATTCCCCAGGATTCAGCCATGGCAAATAAAACCATATATTAGGGTAATGTGAAAAGATTCATATACAGAACCATATATAGAACCATATATTTGGGTAGTAGTTCCCTGATCTCAGCTGACTGAAAAGCTGGACACCACTTAGGCAGTGGTTCCCAAACTTTGGTTCTCCAGCTGTTTTGGATTTCAGCTCCCAGAAGCCCCTGCCAGCTTGTCCAACAGTCAAGAATTTGGGGAGCTGAAGGGGAAAACATCTGGAAAACTAAAGGTTGGGGATCGCAGCTAGCCACAGGGAGTGGTAGCACTAGAGAGCAGCAGAAAACAGGCCAACAAATCCCTGTTTGTAAAGTGCCTTAGTAGCAAGGGGTTACATTTGTGGGCACTATTATTAGAGTTATGCAATCTAAGGAGCTGCATAACTGATGACTTGGCTGCTAACAAGCTTTTTCTTCATATGATCAAGGCATTCGGCTGCTAACTAGACACTCCAAGAGTCCCGAGGATATCAAACAAAACCTCTGGAGTGGCTATACCGTACCCAAATTGTTTAGAAGAGCAAGGCTAAATTTAGGTTCATGTCACAGTCCTTCATCTGACAAACTTTGGCATTTTACAGCACATTAATAAAGCAGCATCAGGAATCTTATGGCTTCACCAGCAGGACGGCATGCAGTCAGCACCACTAGGTGCTATAAATAATGCCCCATTTGAAGAGAAGGTGGCAGACAGTCCTTCACAAGTCCCAGCAAGGAGAAAAGAATGTGAAGACATTCAGAAAATAGACATTGGGTGAAGACTATGTGGTAAGTAGGGCTTCTAGAAACTTCACCTGAGCTTGGTTCCTCAGGTGGTCATGTCAGCAGACATAGTAGAAATCCAAAATCAGCTTTTCTATCTCCTTACATTCTTAGAAAAAACTACTCCTTTTAACCTCCTTCAATCTGATCAGGTGTTGTGGATCCATGATGCCCATGGCTAACCAATAACTAGAATCATAGAGTTGAAAGAGACCACAAGAACCATGCAGTTCAACCCCACCTGCCATACAGGAACTCAAAATCAAAGCAAAACTAGAATAGGTTGAGCACACTGGACAGCTCCTGTCAAGTTCGGGCTAAAAGTCAGAGTGGATTCCCCATCCCACTAACATCAAAGTCACCAGCTGCCACTGCATAGGTTGCAGCAAAGTCTTTAAACAAGGAAAATAGCCTATCTCAGAGAAGCGGGGAATGTGATTGGAAATTCAGTACCGTGAAAAGAGCTGAACGCCTCTCCCTTGGGTGCCATTTCCCTAAAACTGTCATTAGCCTCACTTTCTTGAGGACTGGAATGGCTTGGATTCTTCTGTGGCCCCATGGATGGATTGGTCCCCCTACCCTTATTGCTTTACCATGAGAAAGAAGGCCACAGTTTATCGGTGCGCCGCAGTGCAAACTGAGATCAAAACTGACCTTTCTTTCCCCGGAATTGCTAATTGGCTCTCGCCAACAAGCCATCGAGCTCCTTAAAGAGCTTAAAAACAACATTAGCAGCCATCACCACCAGAAACCCCCAATTATTTAAGACATCAGGAGACGATGACCGGTTGACAGCATTGCAAACAGGTCATTAGAACAGCTTCCCTCCATTTCCAGAGCCAAGCAAATGACCATTACCTGCTTGGGATTTGGCTGTAAACATTTCAGTTGGGCTACTAATGAGATGTGAAATACTATTCTTTCCCTTCCTCTTTGCTTTCACTGCTCCCTGCCTCTCTGCACACCGAGACAAAATTCTCAGAATAGCATCAGCAAGTCGCAAATCCCATATATATATTTACAGAGGTCAGTCTCGGAACCAAACCGGTGATAAGCTCAGGCCCACCTGGAAGGAATGCCTTTTAGCCAAGAAGCCCGCTGTGTCCTGTCTATGTTCCCAAGCAGCGGTCCCACTCCTAGGCCCATTTTAGAACATATCCAGAGGCAGTGCATGCCTGTTAGTTTAAGTTATTGCCAGTATGACTGCAATAAAGAGCAAGACCAGCCCATTAGGAGTATGGGTGAGCAGTGAAGCCAATACTGGCTTTTATGTTTGGAATCCAAAAGACAGCAATGAATATTACACATTATTAAAACCAGTATAGAAGCATAGAGTTGGAAGAGACTCCAAGGGCCATTTAGTCCAACCCCTTGCCATGCAGGAACTCACAATCAGAGCATTCCCGACAGATGCTTTCAGTTTGTTTTAGTACAGGCTAAAACAAAGAGAATCTTCAGTAAAAAATATGTGTATGGAAGTTCTTAAATGATCTGTAGAAGTGAATCCCTTTAAAGCATCAATTTAATGCCCAGCAGGAGGGCAGGGGTCAGCAAAGCAAGGAGGCTCATCACCAGCTATGTTCCAACAGCCAGCACATCACAACAGCAGCATCCTCCAGGAGCTAGAGAGGAGTCCTATGAGATCCTGGTGGATCCCTGCATCATTATATATTGGCTAGCAGAGCACAACCAGTGGCAACCGTCCTTTCTGAGTCAAAGTAGTCCAATATGGAATTAGGTAAGTGTCTCCACAGGGCTTAGGTCTTCCCTAAAGAATGGGGCTGGAGCAGCCATGAAGGCCTGGTTGTCATCAAAAAAAGACAACTGCTGCATGGTACCATCCACCATCCTGAAGAATCTCCTCCTGATCTTGCCCTGCTTCTCACTGACACAACAAAGCTATCACTGTCTCCTGCATTTCAGTGGAATCATGTAGTGGAATGATCTCGTAGGAATTTTTCACACGGGAAGGATGTATCACCATCCCGAAAGAAGGAGAAAGTGGGGCCAATGCGGAAATGCACATAATTACATATTAGCTCATCACACGCAATGCAGAACACAGCATCCATCCAAAACAGAAAGCAGTGCCAATGCGAATGAATTCATCAGATCAGTACGTACCCATCGGCTTCTTCCTTGCAAATTAGCTTTTTTGCACGTGTGCAGGGAGGATAGGATCACATCTAGATTTTACAGTTCCGGACCAAGGACACCCCCACCCCCGAGTAACAAGTAGATGGAAATAAGGAGGAGGCAGCAGGCATACTTTGGCTTCAGATTTTTACTCCCACCTCTTCTCTAATGCCTCTCATAAATGGCTAATTCCTCTCAGTACCCAGGGAGTAGGAAGGAAAATCGCTGGAAGGAAAATTGAAACAAAGGATACGGCCTGATAAAGACAGGTCAAAATAAAGCTGCTTTGAGTCACTTTGCAAGTATGCTGTTTAAATGATACATGCATCCTAAGAGTCCAGAAGCCGCACCAAAGCCATGCTCCAGTCCTAAGGACTGGAGTGCAGCTTTGGTGCAGCTTCCAGACTCTTAGGACTCATGCTTCATTGAAACACCATACCTCCAAAGTGGCCTGAAGCAGCTTTATTTTGGCCTGTCTGTATAGGGCCATAGTTTGCAACAGGAGCAATCCCATGGCCGAACTGGAGTAGCATTTCATTCCAACGCAAACTTGAATTGACTGCAAATTTGGAATGGAAAAGGATTCACAAATTCTATAGTTTTCTGAACGCAGCTATTTTTGGGATGACTCATGATTGTGTTCAGATACCCTTTCCGTTGCCTATGACATCGTTTGATATTTTCTTTTGAAATAACAGGGAGAAGGACATTGGTCAATTCATATGGAACAACAAAAGGGCTAGAATAAAAAATAATGTTTTACAAGATTCAGGAGACAAAGGGGGATTAGCTTTACCAAATCTCAAGTGGTATTACCAGGCTTGTGTTTTAGACTGGGTAATAGACTGGATAAAATTGGATAAGAAACGAATTATAAACTTGGAAAAATATGATTTAAAATTTGGCATCCATGGGTACTTATTCTATGACAAAATTAAATTGGATAAAAAATTTAAAGAGCATTTGATAAGGAAAAACCTGTTCAGGATTTGGAATAGATTTAAGAAAAATTGGTGTCCACATATCCCATTGTGGACCTCACCAAACGAAGCAATTTATAAGAGAGAAGTATTGAAAACAAATTACTGGGTGACATATGAAGATTTGTTAATAAAAAAGGGTGGGAAGAAAGTATTAAAATCCCAGGATGAACTGAATAGGGAAGGGATGTCATGTAACTGGTTCACGTATAGGCAGATAAAAGAAAGATACCTAGTAGATGTGAAAGGAAAAGGAATTGCACTAATGGAAGAAAGTTTGGAGAAGATATTGAAAGACCCAAGAAAGCAAATTACGAAATTATATAACCTAATCAGAAGTTATGAATTGGAAAAAGAAATAGTGAAGGAATACATGATAAAATGGGCAAGAGATCTAAACGAACCTATAATGTTGGAAACATGGGAAAAATTATGGCAGAAAAAAATCAACTACTCCCCATGTGTTTTGATAAGAGAAAACATTTACAAAATGTTATATAGATGGCACCTAACACCATATAAACTATCTAAAATGTACAAGCAAAATAGTAACAAGTGTTGGAAATGTCAAACAGAGGTGGGGACTTACATGCATTGTTGGTGGCGTTGTAAAAAGGTAGAGAAATATTGGAAAAACATCCATAAAGAGATTACAAAAGTAATAGACTGGAAAGGGACATTTGAACCGAAACTGTATCTTTTGAATATGTCGGACGGTTTAAATTTAGAACAAAATATTGATAAATTGCTCTCATACCTGATTGTGGCGGCAAGAATGGTCTTGGCTCGCTGTTGGAAAAAAGAAGATATACCGACGATGGAAGAATGGAGATGGAAAGTGATGGAGGTGTGTGAGATGGAAAAATTAACTGCTTTGGTGGGTAAAGACAAGAATACCATTGGAAAATACAATGATATTTGGAGACCATGGAAGAAGTATATACAAAAAGAAAAAGGCTTAATGGGATATATATAATAGGTTATACAACAATATATAATAAAATTTTTGTAGAAATATAAGATTGAAGGAAAACAATTAGGGAAAGGGAAGGATAAGGGGTGAAAGGAATTTGTAGGTGATATAGGAGATAAGCTAAGGTATTTTAAGGGATTTAATACATAGGTATTAACGGATTATATATAGTATAAGGAAAAGAGTTAGTAGGGGCGGAAGTAACAATTAACCGTTTTTTGGATTATAGTCTAAGGAAGTGATTATAGAAGATTTGTTAAATAATTGTGTTGGAATATTGAGAACATAGTATGATGTTAGTTGAAGATTTTAAACTGGCATTTTATGTTTCATGTTATTATGTGTTTTGTAATTAATAAATTTCTAAAAAAAAAAAAAAAAAAAAAAGAAATAACAGGAAACCCCATGGATGACCTTGGATTGGCATTCAGATAACCTTCCAATTTTCATTGTGTGATAAAGTCCTTACAGACACATGCATAAAGCCCCCAAACAGAAAATTAGCTTTTCAGGGGGAAGGATTCTAGCCAAGCCCTCTGTCTAATATCCTAGCTGTCCTAATGGAGGAAGGGGTGGTTTTATTTTGAGGGATGCACATATTATGGCACAGCAGAGTCTTCAATTAAGGAACAAGGTGGCTAGCTTAGGACGAACCAAGTAAATAAGATGTATTATAGGAACTCCATGTAAGGATGATGATTGTGATGAAGATTAATTTTATGTATACCCCATCTTTTCCCCAAATCCAGGAATCAAGCCAGCTTGCAAATTAAATTAAAATAATTATAAGGGAGTTAAACATGCAAGAGTTTGACACTAAAATGGAACCGAACTATCAACAACATTTAAAAGCTATTTAAAACACAATTTAAAATGATAAAAAGCAATTTAAAAACAGTACAGTTAAAACAGCAGGGTGCCATCTTAAACCTATAGGCAGGAATGTTGTATGGTTTTACATATACTTAGGTGAGTTACAGACCGCCCGTTTTGGGCGGTCTGCCGCCACCACTGGTTGCTGCGTCTGGGAACCGCAGTGGCCAAACTGTGCGGTTCCCGGGCACAGCCAGAAAGAAGCGCCGAAATGGCGCTTCTTTCTGGGGCCCAGAAGTGGTGCCACGAGGCGCTAGTTGCGCACTCACGGCGTCACTTCTGCTGTGCGACGTCTGGACACTATGCGTCCGTGACATCAAAATGGCAGCCCCCTTGTGGACGGGCGCTGCCATTTTGTACAGACTCAGTCTGTACTAGGGTTGAGGGGCGTCAGGAAGTGACACCCCTTCTCAACCCTAACATGCCCCTTCCTAACCCTAGCACGCCCCTTTGGCGCGTCTGTAACGTGCCTTAGTTATGTAGCAGAGGTGATAAGAAACCCTGTTAGAGAATTGAGAAGATCTGTAATGGGACACTGGCAAGAGCATCCCAATGCACACTGGCACTCCCCAGTTGGTCTATATTCTAGAAGAGTTTATTCCTGACGTTTCACCAGCATCCCATTCCTAGGTCCAATTTAGAACATGGCCACATAGCCCGAAAAACCCACAAAAAACTGTGGATGCCAGCCGTGAAAGCCTTCGACTTCACGTAATAGCAGCCCCTTAATGGACATAAGCCCATTTACAGAGACATAAGTCCCCAACAGCGTTCCATCCATCATTATTTAATTTATTTATATCCTGCTGTTTACCCAATAATGAGATTCAAAGTGGCTTACAACATATTTAAAACAATACAAATTGAAAGTACAGTGCGCCCACATTATACGCTGGAAGCCTGGGATGAAGACGCCTTGGCGCACCCGGAAGAAGTAATGGGGTGCACACTTATGGCTTGTGCCACAGGCACAAGCCCCATTATTTCTCATGAGTCTCCAGCGTACACGTTTTTTTCTTTACGCGGGGGGAGGGTCCGGAACGGATCCCCCATGTAAGAAAAGGGCGCACTGTATACAAAATGTTAATCAACATAAAAATATAAGTTCCCACTGAGCTATGCATATAACTGTGTGACCCTGACCCAGCCAAATTGTCTTTTAGCCTGACCTAACTCACAGGGTTGTTGTGAGAATAAAGTGGAGAGGACAGCCTTGCCTGCTTGTCTGAGTGCAATGGAGGAAAAACAGTATATATACGGAAGAAGCAAGCAAACAAACAACGGATCCTTCTTTTCCCTACTCTCTCAGTTTTCCAGCTCCAGGAAAGGAAAGGCAACTTCATTAGCAATGGCATGTGTCCTAGCCGCTGAGTGCCTCCATCCTTTCCTCCCTTTCTTTAAAGCTACATTAAGTAAATTCATTTTCCAAATCAGTGGCAGATTTATAAAGGCACCTGGATTAAGACACAGAGTGAGGCGTGCTTAATCAGATATTGCCAGCATGACGGCTGGATTCGTAACTGTTAAGCTAAATGGAAACCCTGGAACAATTTTGATACAGTGCACTGGATCTCCCCCCCCCCCCCAAAAGCTGTTCAAGTTCATTTTATGTGCGGAAGGATTAGTATGCAAACAGTGGGGCTGGAAACCAGCCAAAGGTGCGAGGAGGAGGTCAGCACACCTTTTATAACTCATTTTAGGCCAATTTAATGTGTGTGCAAGTGTGTGCATGTGTGCTGTAACACAGTGGTAGAAGATATATATATTAAGTCTCCCAAGAGAGGGAAATAGCTGGGGAGCGCAGGAGAAATGAGTGCCGCTCTCTACCATCTCAGGTAGTTTCTTCTCTGCTGGGGTTGGTCCTGCCATTCTCTACAAATTGGCAGTTAGGTTATTATTACGGCAAGTTATAAATTTCAACAAATCAATCAATCAATCAATGAACATCCACCCAGGAAAGAGAAAATCCAAAGGGTGACTATGCAGAAAGAATGTTGCTTGCCCTTCCTTTGTCTCTTCCTTTGCCCGCATGTCTTACCCTCATTTCCTCATCTGTAAACTCTGCTCTTTTTCTGTTAGCAGGCAATGACCTTTTCATTTAGAGAGGCCTTCAGCTGTTAACTGCTTGCAGTAGAAAAGTTCTAATTAATTTAGTGTTTTTAATTTGATTGGTTATTTAATTTTAAACTGTTGAATTATACATCGTACAGTTTTACCTTATACTGTACTCACATTGAGAGAAAGGAAGGGATGGAAATAAGGCTAGCATCTTGCATTGCAACTACAGAGTCATAGCCTAGCGTTGCAGATTCTCAACTGCTCTGTATTTGGTAACACTCACATAGCCACAATTGTGTCACTATTGCCGCAATCGTAAAGGCTCCCTAACCCATTTTGTGGCAGTGGCAGCAGCGGGTGGCACAGCGGGACATGCATACGAACAGTCACCCAGCACTGACCAGAAGGCTCTGGATTTTCTGGGATGATCTAAAGCAAAATGTGATTTAAAAAAAATCCATTGTGAGGGTGGATTATAACTTGGATTTGGTGCTGAGCTAGCCATATGTCATCAGGATAATTTGCCACTGTCAACAACAAAAAAGGGTATTGTACCTAACTGGGTACACACAGGAAAAAAAAGAAAGAAGTTAGGTAATGATAGGATAAACGTTGGTGTATTCTTTGGATGGCATTTATTCCACATATTGTTTGTTATAATAGTGGATACTTATTGATGCTCCAACCACTGAAGAAGACCGTAGGTCGAAACGCATCTGGCTGGTGATCATTTGAGACTGAGTTCACAGACCTTCTGCCGAGAGATACTCTGGAGTACTTCTCCAGGACTATCAAGCCTTTGGCACGGGCTTTGTCCTCTCGAGACTTGTATAATTACAAAAATTGATTAGCATTTTTAAGGTACACTGTAGTGGCATCCTCGAAATGTGCATTTTAGGTTCTTTATGTAAGACAAAGGCCCTGTACAAACAGGCAGGAAGGGGTGGTGAGACCCCGCCCCTTTCTGCCCCGGATCTGTGCTGCAGCAAACACATGCTGCGGCACCGATCCAGCCTTGGCAGATCACAAAAAGGAGCCGATTTTTATAGCTCCTTTTTGTGCCTGCAAAGAGGCGCCATAGCTGCTGCTGGGCAGCTTGATCACGCCCATTTGGCGCAGCTCCGTTTGGGCGATGTGCCAAAGGGACGTCATCATTGTGCATGCCATCTGAATGGCTGTGCTCCAAGATGGCGCCTGGGCAGCATGGGGAGTGCTCTGAGTGTGGGGACACTCACCCCTCACCCTGCCCACAGGATGGTGCTTTTTGCCCATCTGTACCAGGCCAAAGTTTGCATGATATACCTTTGTTTTAATGTAAATTGAACATCCAACAAACATTGTTAATATCCTTGTTATAGAATATATTACTTTTATCATCAGGATAGTTTGCACCAGAATCAGGGATTGGGCCCTATATCACCATGAAGATTGAAAGGGGGGGGGGGAATATGTTCTTTGACCCATGCAAACATGGTCCTTAATAGCCAGCAGCTACACCAAACAATAGAGCTCTGTTCAGTTGCTGATCAGGGTGTAGGAAAGTAGGAAAAATCTGTGTAGACTTATTTGCAGGGTTCTGTAATATAAATCCCTACCTTAATGACATCTTCATCAGAGGACCTGCACTCTACTGATTCTAGAAGATCGGTGACAGTTCCATCGTCTTCCACTGAGACCACCTTGACAGGGACAGCTACCGTTTTCCCAGTGAGAATAGCCGTGTTCAAGATCTCTGCTTCCTAAACGAAAAGACATACAATTTTGGTCTGGCTGTAGAAAAGAATGCAACATAGCCATACATGACACAGGATTTGATGCCAACATTTGCACTAAATAATAGTTTATATTAATTGAAGCCGTGGTCAGAGCTATCATACACACACATCCTACAGAAACTTGGGAGCTGTAAGTTTGCTAAGTCACTATTGCTCTCTGGCCATGAATTCTAAAATGCCTCAGGAAACTACAAACCCCCGGATTCTATCGGATAGAGCTACGTCGTTCGAAATGGGGGCAAAATGCTATAACTGCGTAGTGTGAAAGAGGTCAAGGCTACATTGGCACATTTGGGGGCATCTTCAGGCTAGTTTGGATGATTTTTCTCACCCGAAGTATTTTTAAAAAATTGAAGGGTTCAAGGGCATTGGGGGATGTCTTTGGGAGTTTAAGGACAGCAAAAAGGGGTTAGAGGGAATCACATACAGTCCTCCAGCTACAATTTGACCAGCCTTGTTTTAGATGCTCCTAATGACCTACCATTACATTTTGATTTTAAAAAATAATACACACACACACACTAGATCAGCACAGCTAGTTCCGTGTTTAAGCCGTTCATAACAAATGGCTGAACTGTACGGATATTTTCAGCTCTGCTTAATTCATACTATACTAGTATCCTGTGAAGCCTCCATTAAGGCCAAATTATCCTCCCTGTGTTGCACCCTATTGCAAATCAAAAGCAATTTCCTTGCCTCCTCTGAAGTTATGATTGATTTGCACCCTGAGTAAAAAGGGTCTGAGCCTGGCTTTGTGCATATTGTCTCATTCTTATTCTAAATTTTAAGGCATTTAGAGGGTTTTTTCTTTTAAAAAAAATTCAGGGTCTAGGTGTAGAACAAGTAGATCGTGATTTCATTTGGTTCCTCTGAATGAAGACTTCCAGTCCTGCAAGTGGTAATTTCTCATTTAAATAGCTCACCATGTAGGGCTTTGAGGTTTGACCTGATTTTACTTGTGGAAGAGAAGGTAAGTGAGAGATTGAAAATGAAGAAAAATTGAAGTCGAGTTTTTTCTACTGCCTCTTCGTCTTGGTGAGCAAGCACCAGTCTCTCTAATCTAATACGTTATCGAGGGGAAGGGTCTTTGAACATCTTAAAGGAAGAGATCTCCTTTATTCTAGTTCAAAAGCATTTAAAAAAAGGATAACAATGCATAGCCTTTGGAAAGGAATGAATTGCTAAGGCAACTTCATGTCTCTTAGTGAGCACTACATTCTAATCCTGAACATGCTTCTTTGAAATAAGAACCACTAAATTCAATGAGACTTACTGCTGAAAAAAACTGGAAGAGGTTGGCTGATTTAGGTACCAGAGAGAGAGAGACAGAGAGAAATGTCCAGTCCAAATGGTAGCGTAATGCAGGGAGATCTTGAGCCAACAGATATATTTCAACTATTTTCCAGTTTTGGTATTCTCATTTGTGATTATGGAGATAATATAACTTCCAACATTTCACAGATAAAAACCAGGTCACATGTGGCCAAGCAATAGCAGTATGTATCCAAAGTTATTAATGGGGAAGAACATACAAGCTAGAGAGGGTCTGTAGCAATTTGCTTTTCCCTGAGTTTACTGGGAAAAGCAAAATTCCAAACCTTCTTCGTCTCCTTCCTGCTGAGCAAAGTGAATGCAAATTACATTTGTGAACACTTTTGTGTAAATAAATAAATAAAATAATTTTTTATTTCTATCCCGTTTTTTTGCCAAGCAATCAAAGCGGCGTACAGCAAGTTAAAATACAACTATATATACACAGTAACCCCCCCTTAAAACAAGATTAAACAGTATAAGATTAAAAACCAACTAATCCAAACAAACAAACAACAACAAAAAATCATCATGGGCAGAGTCACTAGATGAGAAGTCTTGTCCGTGGCTGAGTAGTTTATTCCGGGAAGGCCTGCCGGAAGAGATCTCTCTTAATGGCTTTTTAAAAGCTCTCTAGATTGGTAATTTGACGGATCTCGTCCAACAGGCCATTCCATAAATTGGGAGCGATTGCAGAAAATGTCCTTTGGGAGATCGCCGTCAGCCTGGTCTTTAAGGGTTGTAGTAAATTCCTCCCAGAGGACCTTAGGGTACGGGGCGGATTGTATGGAAGGAGGTGATCCCTTAGATAAGTTGGGCCCAAGCCATGTAGGGCTTTAAAGGTGATAACCAACACCTTGTATTGTGGCCGGAAACTGATAGGCAGCCAGTGGAGTGACTTCAGTATTGGTGTTATATGGTCACTCCTTGCTGTTCCTGTGACCAACCTGGCTGCCATAGTCTGTACCAACAGGAGTTTCCGGACTAGGCACAAGGGTAGCCCCATGTAGAGCACATTGCATTACTACAGTTTCGAGGTCACCCTGTTCCAGGAAAGGGCGCAGCTGGCGTATCAGCCAAAGCTGATAACAGGCACTCTTGACCATCACATTCACCTGATTCCTCATCTGAAGCGACTGGTCGAGAAGCACTCCCAGACTGCGAACACAGTCCTTCAAGAATAGCATGAGCCCCTCTAGGACTGGAGGTTGCAGCCCAATACCTGGTTTGGGGGCCCCTACCGTAAGTACCTCCGTTTTATCTGGATTCAGCTTAAGCTTGTTTTCCCTCATCCAATCCATTACGGCCTGAAGACACTGGTTGAGGGGAGAGATGCCATCTGTCATTGTCGCTGATGACCGGGACATGGAGAAATATATTTGGATGTCATCGGCATACTGATAACACCCAGCCTCATATCCACGGATGATTTCTCCCAGTGGCTTCATATAGATGTTGAATAGCATCGGGCACAGGATGGCGCCTTGAGAGACACCACAATTAAGCTCTGTTTTGAAGAGTGACTGTCCCCGAGCATCACCCTCTGGAACCTGTCCGAGAGGAAGGAGCGGAACCACTGCAGTGCCTCCAATTCCTAACTCTCTCAGGCGTTCTGGGAGGATGTCGTGGTCTACTGTATCGAATGCCGCTGAGAGGTCTAGCAACACCAACAGGGTCACGCTCCCTCTGTCGATGGCTAGACAAAAGTCATTAGTTAAAGCGACCATGACAGTCTCCACCCCATACCCAGTCCTGAAATGGATGAAGAAAATCGGCTTCATCCATGTAGTTTGTTGAGGCACTAGATGAGTTCTCTAGATAAAATCTAAATGCCCTTCCTAAGACGCAAATCCAGGGATTCCATATTACCTTGCCATGGCAGTTAAAATGGAATTATAGCACTATAAGTGTGTTGTGTGAATGGGCCACTCTCAGACAAGAATCCCATTGGTGTCTTACAAATGTGTAAGTTTCTCAATGAAAGCAGTTTGGCAGTTTTGTCCAATGTGGAAGGTATGCATATATTTCAAGACTGGAGGACTTAAGCATATAGTGCCACTGCACATTCAGATAACATACTGCACATGGACATGCGATATACATGACACACATTTCACATTGTGCACAGGTGTCCATGCACATTTGGTGTCTTGGTTAAGTTGCACTATGTTGCCATTTAACAGAAGGGCTGCATGGCATAATTAATGTGTAACTCTCCAAACAGAGCTTTGCACATTGCAACCTTGATGCAGCGTCCGGGGCTCAATCTTATTTGTGTTTAAGGCAGTTGCCTATTCTATAATTCTGAACTTAGCTGCAGGAAATATGCCTGTTGCTACAATCAACAGAAAACACAAGTATTTCATAAGCATGTGCATACAAATGCTTTCATAAAACATCAAACTCCCTTCAATTACTGTGCGTGCTTGAAGCATGCCTTTCTCCCACAGTGGGTTTGTATTTCTCATTCAACTCCAGAAGAGAAACAACAAGCATTTTGGCCAGATTAAACAGCAGGTGGAATCGTTGCAAATAGTTCTTCCCTCTTTCCCTTTAAAGGCAGAAAGGAGCTTAAGGAACCCCTGAGGGAAATACCTTAAAAATTATTTCATTCTGAAGACACCAACATAATACTTATTTTGTCTCGACACAGATTTATGGGTCATTTCTCAGCATGTTGAAGAAGGCAAAATCTTACACGGCGGATCCATTCCGGACACCACCACCTCCGCGTAAAGCAAATTCTGTGTATGCTTGTGCCCCATTGAAACTAATGGGGCTCGGGCGTGGCGGCACGGGACAGTGTGCGCCATTTCCTGCTTATTGGCGCATGATGCGGGTGCACTGTATATTGTGTTGTCTCCAGTTCAGGTGGCTTAAGTTACGGGATGGTGAGTGGGAATTTTGGAGGAGGAATAAGCAGCCAGGGATGGGGAGTGGGGCTGGTGGGAGGCATGCAGAGACTATAGATTGGGGGGGGGGGCAATCCTGAAAATACTTAAGCCTTAAGAGCGGGAGGTAGAGACAAGAAGAAGGGAAAATACTTCAGGGTCTATGATTCTATGTCAGCTATGGTGAACCTTTTAGAGGCCGAGTACCCAAACTGCAACCCAAAACCCACTTCCTTATTGCAAAGTGCCGTGTCCCTCTAGCTTTCTAGTAACAAACTCTGGCAAACTCTGTGCTGGGGCGATGGCACATGTGCCCACAGAGAGGGCTCTGAGTGCCACCCTGGCACACGTGACATAGGTTCGCCATCACTGTGTCATCCGGCTTTTCTGCCTCCCTCCAGAATGACAAATGAATAAATATAGCACAGTCCTAAAGAGGTCTACTCAGAAGAAAAAATCAGTGGGTTTGCTAGGACTAGCCTCAGAGGATGGCAATGGCAACTCCTCCCCTTCTGAACAAAACTTGCAATAAAACCCTATGATAAGTTCGCCATAGGAATTTGGATCTCTCTGTTCCAAGTCCAGCATTTTAAACATGGGTCTGTACTGTTACTGTCAGGCCCAGTTCTAACTTTTAATATAGTACAATGATTAAACATAGTGGAAGAAAAAAATGCAACCCTTAATATGCTGAATTTGCATAATTAGAATGTAAATGAGAGTGGTTTGCATAATTAGAATATTTTCATCATATGCAAATTAGGTGGCCAGATTTTAAGAAGTGGAATATGGCAACCCTAGTCATGATTCCAATGGTATCTTCGTGATGTGTGTGATAAACACAGTTCTAAGAAGAGATTGGGATGTCATTTCTCACACTAGCAAACTGTGTTTGACTTGCAAAACCTTTACAAGACCCCCCCCCCCATCTCCCCGCCACAATATTAACAAGACGCCTTTAGGGCCATGTGGAATTCCAAATCACTTAGGTATATTTTAAGTCACTATTTAATATTTGTTCTTCAGCCAATTAATATGTGGGGAGCCTGTGGATAAACACATTAGCATTAACTATAATCTGCCGTGGTTCTTTTCTTAATACAACACAGAATTAAAGAGCCATTAAAACATCATCATCAAAATGGTCCAACACATTAGTGAGACGCTGGATTGCAGTACACAATGCAGATGTATTGGTTTAAGATCCAGGGACAGTCTTGGCAATTAGCTCCCATCAGCTATCATGGAAATCTTTAACCAAGTGACTAACAAAGATAGGAAGGAAGGAAGGAAGGAAGGAAGGAAGGAAGGAAGGAAGGAAGGAAGGAAGTCTTAACTTCTAAAGCAGAAGGCTGTTGTGTCAGTGGGAGACAGTAGCCTCCAGCTCTTGAAGCAGGAAGGAGAACTGACACAACAACCTTCTGCTTTGAGAGTTAAAAGGAGGAAGAATCTCTAGATTCCTCCTGCACCCCACTTCCAAATCTAGAGACTGTGTTCTCCCATTCACAAAAGTTCTTTCAGCGTTAGGAGTTAAGAGGAGGAAGAATCCCAGATTCTTCCTGCACCTCCCTCATGAAGCTGGAGTCTCTGGAATGGAAGATAGTAGCCTCAGCTTCAGGAGTTAGGAGGACCAAAAATCATAGAACTGGAAGAGACCCTAAGGGCCATCCAGTCCAACCCCATTCTGCCATGCAGGAACTCTCAATCAAAGCATCCCCAACAGATGGTCATCCAGCCTCTGTTTAAAGACCTCCAAGGTGGGAGACTCCACTACACACTGAGGGAGTGTATTCCACTGTCGAACAGCCCTTACTGTCAGGAAGTTCCTCCTAATGTTGAGGTGAAATCTCTTTTCCTGTAGCTTGCATCCATTGGTCCATGTCATGTTCTCTGGAGCAGCAGAAAACAAGCTAGCTCCCTCCTCAATGTGACACCCCTTCAAATACTTAAACAGGGCTATCATATCACCTCTTAACCTTCTCCAGGCTAAACATCCCCAGCTCCCTAAGTCGTTCCTCATAGGGCATGGTTTCCAGGCCCTTCACCATTTTGGTGCCCCTCTTTGATCACGTTCCAATTTGTCAACATCCTTTTTGAATTGTGGTGCCCAGAACTGGACACAAGTTGTTATCCTATTAACAGTTATCAAAATTTGAGACACTTGAGTTTTATAATTGCTTTTGTTCAAGTAATAAAATATTTTACCTAAAACTATTATTTCCTTCAGTGGCATAAAAATGACCAGTTTATATTGTCAAAAGCTTTTTTAGCATCTATAAATATCAAAGCCTCTTTTTCATTGTGCTTATCTAGATATTCCAAGATCTCTAGCACACATTTTGTATTATCGCCTAAGTGATCTTCATGTATCTAGTCTTGCAAAACAGTTTTCAATCTATCTGCTAATATCATAGCAAATATCTCCCTTCTTTTTATCTCATCCAAAATTTTAGTAGTTTATTCAAATCTCAACTTCTTTAAATGAGTGTTTTGCTGTATAAAAAAACTTCTCAGATAAGCTTTGGAGGCATTCCATACAACTCTTTCATCTCTACTTTTACCAAGATTGTCTTTTTTAAAACAGTTTTTCAACCACTTTCTCATCTTAGAACAACAAATTGTTTAGTCTCCAATTAAAAGACTTTTTAGACAGTGCCAAAGTCATCTGAATAGGGTTATGATCCAAAAATGATTTAGGTAGAATGCTCATATTCTTAACTCTTTGGGACAATGTTCCAAAGAGACTAAAAACATATCAGTTCTGAGAGAAGAGTTATGCCTATCCTAATAAAACTATATAGTAAATCTATATTTGAATCAGCAGATGTCTTGAAGTTGAAAGTTTTCCATACCGACAAAAAGGTTTTTGCTAATCTCTCTTGTTTTTCTTTTTTATGCACTGTAATGTTATCAGTTGTAGGTTGAATGATTCTGTTTCAGTCTCCACAGAAAATCCAATCGTCATAAGAAAGATCCAAGATCTTATTCATCAGTTGTTCATAAAACTCAGCTTTATTCTCAG
Organism: Sceloporus undulatus; assembly: GCF_019175285.1. Classification (NCBI taxonomy): domain Eukaryota; kingdom Metazoa; phylum Chordata; class Lepidosauria; order Squamata; family Phrynosomatidae; genus Sceloporus; species Sceloporus undulatus. Next base: position 5,891,819 of record NC_056531.1, read on the forward strand.
ATAGTGCATAAACACCAACTAGTTATGTCTCTATTCCTTGTAGCATCACTTTCACGCCTATATAACGGCCATTATTATCTTAGAAAATCTCTTCAGCTGTTATATTATGGTTGACATATAAAGCCACACATCTCACCTCCCTCTGCTTATGAGGGAAAGCGCTTTCTCAATTTAGGACTGAATTAAAAAAATCATTTGTCCTTTTAATATATGTCTCTGGAAGGCAAATCAAATCATATTTTAATTTCATCAAACGGTGAAAAAACATTCTTCCTTTAACTTGCCAAATTCATTCTTCTAACATTTCAGGGGACACATTTAAGGTTTGCCATTAGAGAGATGTATCAGCACAGTCTATGTTCATTTCTTCTCTCTTTGGTGGTGGGACACACTTTTCTCCTTGAGCCAAACATTCCTTTGATGAGCCTACCTTAGATCTTTGTTTCTCTGTAGAGGGAATTTCCCACTTGGCCTTTCCTTTCCTTTACCATTTGGTGTTCCATTTCCATTTTAAAACCTTGAGTCACCTAAATTCTTTACAATTTTTTTAAAGAAAGCTTTCACCTTCTGAATCGTGTTTAAAGAATATCTTCTTTGTTTAAAGTTGGCCACTCTTTCCAACTTTCCCAATCTATGTCGCATTTCATTCCATTTCATTCACAGCCAATAAACTATAATCCTTTCTTCTTCGAAGAATTCTTGTTTTTCTATAAACCAAAGTCAATTTCTATAAACCAAAGTCTTTTTGCCATCCGTGATCATCATGTTCTGGATTGCACAACTTGCAAGATATTATCTTTAGTCTGTCACCTCATAAAATAAATTACTATATCTCTTGGTAAATTACATTGTTTTGCAAACCAGGAATCCAAACTCTATCCAGATCACATTTAATCTCTGCTTTATATATTTTGCTTTAACAATTCCCAAAGGATCAGCTAAAGCCTCTATCATTCTTCCATAAACATCTTCATATTGCTGTTCCTCAGTTCCTCTAAATCCCAATGCTTTCTCTCTCATTCTTAGTGCAATCAAAGCCATCTGCTCCAAATCTCTTTCCCTACTGGAAGCTAATGCAGAAGATGATTCTTCCAATTCTGAAGTTTGATCCTTTAGATTTCTCACTTTCTCTTTGACCTGTTGCATATCTGAGGAGATATGAGTCAAAGAATTTTTTATATCCTTCAATTCAACTTTTAAGATTTCAATTAATTTATTTGTCTCTTGAGACATATCTTGCTTCACTGTCAGCATCTCCTTGTCATCTGGTCTCTCATTGCCCTGAATTCCTCTACGATTTGCTGATTTTCATTTGCTGACTTTGGGCTGAAACACATGGGTAAAAAGAAGCGGCTTCTGGCTGCTTTGGGGGCATGGCGTTTACATGACGCACACTCCAAAAGCAGCCAGAAACTGCTCCGAGGCCACCAAAGACTTCCCAAAGCTGCCACAAAAAGGAGCCATTTAAATCTGGCTCATGGTTGTGGCCGACTTTGGGATCGAGCTGTGCCATCGCCACATTCCCACCTCAACTGCAGATGGAGCCTCCGGCCACTCTTCTGGGACATCTTCTTCACTCCTTTGTTGGAATATCTACTGTTATCTTTCTTGTATGTTGAGAAGGTGAGATGGTTGAGAATATGAACTCTTTGCAATAATACCTGATGCCATGCTGACAGCTGTCAAATTTATTTAAAATGCCCTTTAAATCTTCACAATCCCATTTAAGCCTGCAATAAATCCTCTTGAACACTGGGTGTCAATGTAACTCTAATTCCAGTATTTAATTAAGATAGCCTTTACTCCAGAACTAATTTAGTTCACTTTCTGGTTTCAACCTGAGGACAATGTGGATGTTTTGTCTTCAAAAGTAAGTCAACAACATTCTGTTTCTCTTAACCCCTTCTGTGCTGAGAGTTAATTTAGTTGTTGGCTGTTAAAGTAAACAATCCCAAGTTACACTAATGATTTATTCTACATGATTCTTAAAAAAGGTTCTTATTTATTTGTTAGCTTTTTCACCCCCTCCCCTTCATAGGCTATTTTTGAGTATCTTAAAGAGGGGTTCAGCTCAAATCCAGTTTTTCTCTGCTTCTGATTTTTTTTTTTTTACTCACATCTTCCAAGCTGTAGAGATGAAAATGATGGAGTTAAAGTTTGATTCCCCAGTCAGGCGGGCTTATTTGATATCACTAAATCCACAGATAAATTTTAGAAACTGGATGTGTGACATTTGTGTTCTTGAAAAGGTGCCATCTGTGGTGGTGAATGATGGTTCCCCTGCCCCCCTCTGCTCCGTTTGCAACAGTGCAACAAATTTCCAGTTTCCAGTTGTTAAGAGTGGGAATTAGGCACAAATGGGGGTTCCTCCGAGATTCCTGTACCCATCAGTTTAAGTCCCAAATCAATTTCCATCAGTTTAAGTCCCAAATCAATGGTCACCTTGGGTAGCATTGGGATCTCCAAGGACAGAGCTGTCGAAGATCCCTACCACACAATGCCACTTCAGCCCAGAAACCCAACATTAGACAGAAATTCTTGATAGTAAGAGTAGTTTGACAAGGGAACCAATCATCTAGAGACATGGGGGAGTTTCTTTCTCTGGCTGTCTTCGAAAAGAGGATGGATAGCTACTTGCTGAGGATGCTCCAGTTGGATTTCCTGCATTGAGTGGGGAGCTGGACTTGCTGACCTAAGGGGCCCCTTACAACTTTATGATTCTATGATTGGAGAATGCAATGTGTTACCTTGTTTTTAAGATTATTAAATGACTATTCTATTTAGGTAGGATAGTGTTGGTACACTTTGTGGAGCACTGACAGTTTTGGTGTTCCGATTTTAAAATGCATAGGCAAGGCATCCTCAGTGGGTCCCTTTAAAGTAGTACATGTGAGTGAGAGGTAAACAGAGACAGGCCAGCTTCTTTTAGCTAGTCATATGCACATAAGTGGAGCTTACATGAGGCTATTCGTCTGCCACTCACCCGCTATCCAAAAACCTGCCATGCGTGGCAGCTGTCAAGCCCTGGGAAAGTAAGAATGACAGCATCACTGTTCATGATGTTTACATGTGCACAATTAGTTGTGCAAGCTCAAGGAAGTCTATGAATGCAATTGCCATGTTTAGTAGCAATACACTACCAAAAACATTTTGATAGCCTGTAGAATAACGGCAGGCAAGATGTTGTGTGTATTGCTTCCTAGATGGATATTACAAAATAGAATGCTGATCAAGATGGACTTTTTGTCTGATTGAGCAGGGGCCTTCTCAACAGAACCTCCACATAGAGGCACAGTATTCATCTGAGAGAAGTTGCTGGAGGCAAACAAGATTGATGTTGGCTTCCTGATTTGCTTGCAGGCTTCCCACAAACAACAGATTGCCCACTGTGGACATCAGAATGCCGGATTAGATAGACCTTTGGTCTGATCCAGCAGGGCAATTCTTATGTTACAGCAAAGAGCCTGCGGATCATTTTGGGAACCTTATCTGACTGAAGAATCTTGTCTCTGAGGACTGAAATCACACCTAGCATCCTCTTGTCTCTCTCCTCTCAGGCTGGCAGCCATCTTCAGCACATCAAGGATCACGCCTCAGCCATGCATAACTAATTTCAAATCTTATTTAGCATCAAGTCTCAGAATTAAGAAGCTAAGTGACAGCTGTTTAATTAACTCCTTAAGCTGATTAGACAGCATTACTGCAATCCCCCCAAGGAAGAGTTTATATCTGTCAAGAGAGCCTTAGGCCGTACTAATGCTTCTGTTTAAATTTAGTAAGCTTCTAAACCAATATACTCTAAAATGTTTGACATCCTCAAAGAGGTGGACAGATTCAGAAATTCTGCCCCACCTCCTTCTGACATCAACAGAAGCTGCTGTGCAGATGGGTAAGAGTAGCAAGTACATGCATGGAAAAACTAGAAGTTGACAACTGAAAAGAAATGAGAACTGGATTTGCTATGGGGTATCAGGTTTTGTTTTGTTTTTTAAAAACCCTATGAAATACCTAATATTTGTATGCAAAGGGATCTTGCAGCACCTTTGAGACTAACTGAAAGACTGAAGTTGGTAGCATGAGCTTTCATAGACGTGAGCCTACTTCCTCCAATGCGTCTCAGGAAGTAGGCTTAAGTCTACAAAAACCCATGCTACCAACCTTTATCGTTCAGTTAGTCTCAAAGGCGCTGCAAGACCCCTTTGCATACGGATTTTCCAGACTAGGACAGCTATGTCTTTGAATCCTACCTAATATTTCATTAGATTGAATTAGCCTAGTCACTATTGATTAGATCGAACACCTAGCAAGAAAAGAATCTCTCTCTATTCCCTGTTGTGAAGGCAAAGGTTTATTTGGTGGAAAAACATAAGTCCAGGCTAAACAGAGAAAGCTACTTTCACATATCACTTGTTTCAGCTGTACTCTTAAATGTGCAATAATAATAATAATAATAATAATAATAATAATAATAATAATAATAATAATAATAATAATAATTTTTATTTATATGTCCCGCCTCTTCCAAGGATCAAAGCGGGATTACATCATTAAAATAATACAATGCAATTGAACAGTCAATAAAATACTAATACCGAATTATACATCTCTATTAGTTCCTTAAAATCTCCAAACATCAATTCATAAACCATCATACTTAGAGAGGAGGATCTTAATCATCATCTCTATACCAAATCTGATGGGAAAGCCTGTTGGAAGAGATCCGTCTTTAGTGCCTTCTTAAAGGCATCTAAGGTAGTGATAAGACGGATCTCCTCCGGCAAGCAGGCTTCTGGGCAGGATCTCAAGTTGATGGACTATGTTTACTCTATGTTTACTCTACACTCTAAAATCAACACTAGAGGTGCAACCTCTGTGTCTAACAGGAAAATAAATTAGACTAGTAGCCCCCTGCTTATGGAATTATAACTATTCTGATAGATTCTTCAATATAGGACTTCAGATAGGCACCAAAGGATTCTCCTGACTTTTAAAGTAATGTTATACGTTGCTTGGGAGGGATATTCCTAAGAGGCAGTTTATGAATCTTTTATACAAGAAACAGTTCAGAGAGTAGAGTACCCACTCTGCATGCAGAAGGCCTTACTTTCAGTCACAGACGTCTCATTCTTAAACAAAAAAATTTAAAAAGTAAATTTCATTGGAAAGACTGAGGGTGTGTCTACACAGACAAAATAAATTCTGCATGGGCAATCTCTGCATGCCTCACCTTGCATTTTTTGGGGGTCTGCAGTGACCCTGTTAAAGGGGTTTATCACATGGGAGGCATTTCTCTTAATTTCGAATGAAAAGAAAGTAGTTCAGCGAATTTACGTGAATTTGAATTGCGTTCGAACTGATTTCCCATTGCCCGAAAATAACTTGCCATTGCCCGAAATTGCGTGTGGCAGTCTATCACGCAATAACGTGAAACCCCATGATTGCGTTCAGACTGACTTCCCATTGCCCGAAATTGCATGTGGTAGTCTATCACGCAATAACATTTAACCCCCTGATTGCGTTCAGATTGCCATTAGATTATACTTTCAATTTCCCTTGTCTGATAACGCCCAAAGTCACACATGCACAGACACAGTGAGGTAACATCAACAGAACTGGCCACACATTTCCCCCTGGGGAACTGACTTCTTTCCCCATTCCCAGCATGCATCCACATATCAGCCAACAACCCTTATTGTTTGGCTGTCAAACTGTTGGATCCACTCAGATAGGATACCCCTCTCCCATCCATTTCCTTTTCCCTATTTACCACTGTAGTGAGTGAGTTGAAATCTGCTATTCCAGCCAACTATGGAAAAGCTATGTGCACTTATTTTGTTTGTTTGTTTGTTTGTTTGTTTCACTTATATCCTGCCTTTGTCCCAGAATAGGTTCTAACTTATGGGTTGCATTTCCTGATTCCCTGAGGTTATTGATTTTTCAAGTTTTGGAACATCTGCACCCAACTTTTCTCCCAGAGACCTGAGAATGCTGCACAGTAAATAATGAAACACAGGATAAAGGGAAATCTTCTGCCATAAATATTGATATCCTCAGCAAGGCTTTCACAATCTTGTTGATGCTCAGTGCATCTTTTTCACACGTTTCTTCTTGTAATCCTTCTGTTATCCTTCCTGCTTCCTAAAGACTTTAGCCATGGAAGCCAGGGCCTGTCCAAAATGTTTTGTTGGGTGAGATGAAGGCCAAGATGGAACCCGACTTTTCATGAACAGGAGCCACCTGTTGAATCCTCTTTCATCACTGGTGATGGAACAGCATCCTTTGCAGCTCTATGGCACCTGAGTGCGTCAGGTTACTTTAGGCTCTGCAGGGAAGGCTCTGTGGTACATAGAGCGCTACTTTTCAGTGCTTTTCTGCCACATCTCCTTACAACTGCTGCTAGGGGCAGGAACATCATACTTTCCTGTGGGATGCTGTGTCTCTCCATTTCTTTAGGTGAACCTGAAATGCTGTCATCTTATACGCTGCCATAGTGGCAATGATGGCACCCACAACTGTCTGCATACATGTCACCCTTTTATCAATGCTGGACAATCAGCCAAGTTCTCCAGTCTCTAGTCTGTCAGGCACCAATTCTTCAGAGAAATCAGTAATTAATTTCCAGGCGTCAAGCTGTAATTCCGTGAAGCTCCATATTATGCATATATAATTGCAAGCTCTCAACAGAGTTCTTTAGCTGGTAACCAAGAGCGCTGATTTTTTTAGGGTAGTGTCACCTCCTCTCAGTAAACAAGCTGGCAATCCTTTTCCACATTACTATGAGAATGAAATAAATCTTGCTCAATTTGACAAGGGAAGCAACCCTTCCCAGCTTCATCCTCGCCAGCATAAAACTAAACAAAACCAACAAAATGCCAAACCAGGATCTGGCCGAAAGGTTCACAGAGACAACGGCATCTGATAGCGCTGGATGTCTGAAACTGCTAGGAACATGTCATGGGAAATTAGCAAATCCCAATCAAAATTTCACACGTGTGCGGCTGCTGGAGTAGCTCCCCAGAGTGAGAGAGGCTGGCATGCAGGATCTTTTGATTTGCAGGCCCACGGTTAACCAAACCAAAGCTTGAATGCCCCCTGGGTTGGCGTAGTCAGCATGGAGAAGAAGGGAGGTGGGAGGAAGAAATGTCAGACAGTTTAAAGGGTTTCGAGTAACAAAATGAACACTTTAGCAGAGAACTTCAAAGAAGAGTTCCCAAAGCTAGCCCTAGCAGTGCAATTGAGCAAAGTACATATTTGTCCTTAATCGGGATCTAGCGGTGCCAGCAGGTCTGAATCCAATCTCGGTGACGTCTTCTGTGAACACCTTCATGCATCAAAGACTCTGCTACCAGTCAACCAAATACAAGGCTTTGTAAGGCTGATATCACAATGTTTTACAATCTCTTCCATGCTTTCGTACTTAGGACCGACTCCAAATTGGGGAAATGTTTCCCCTTCTAACCAGCGCTGGGAGATTTTACTTTTTTGGACGACAACTCCCCAAATACCTCAGCCAGCAAGGGCACAGCATTTTGGTATTTTACTCCAGCACAGTCATTTGTCCAAGCTCTGACCTGACTTACACCATTTCTTACCCATTCCCAGGGCCCAGACCCGGGCCTTCTAGATGTTTTGCACTACAACTCCCAGGATCCCCTGATCATCAGACACATTGGTAAGGACTAATGGGATTTGTGCTCTAAAAAAACTGTGGAGTACCAACTCCTCTCCCATTGCTTTATGCAGTCTCCAACAATAAAAGGATTATTTGTCCAGGATGGATCCGAATCCATTGTTTTAGACAGAGGTGGAGTACAAATTGTGCAAACTAGCTCTGCTCAAAAAGTCTTTCATTATTTCCATTTGGGTCCAGTCCCTTCAAAATGAACCTGACTCAAAATGGGACTGGCATCCTTTCCTCCATGATACCCAGTCATTTTTGCCATCCCTTTCCAGCTGCCCCAAACAAAATAACCCTTATTTTGAGGAAAGAGATGGAGGGCAGAGACACTGAAACGTTCATTTCTATAGTGGAGAGGCTGAGAATGATGTTGATGTTATCATGCCCTTTACGGAATTATGTCTCTATGACATATGTTTGCATTTTTAGGACACTGCAGGAGGTAGAATGTAGCTCCTTGAGCACATTTCTCACCTTAGGTCAGTGGTTCTCAACCTGTGGGTTCTCATCCCCTTTGGGGTGGTGGGGGGTCAAGCAACCCTTTCACAGGGGTCACCTAAGACCCAGAGTTGGTGCCATAATCTATAATACTCTAGTGCAGCGGTTCTCAACCTGTGGGTCGTGGCATCCAAATTGACTGGGTGGCTTTTTCTGGGTTGGGGACACCTGACAAAGGGGACTCTATTAGACCTTGGCTTGACTGAAGGCATAGGTGGGTAGTGACTTCCAATATTTCAACAACAACATTTATTACGGCACACAGCCAGCACAAAGCGGTAAAAGGTATTCAGGAAATTCAAGGGAAATATGCTCATGTAGTGACTTCCAAGCCAGAATGGTGGGGAATACTCTCCGGGTTTTAATCCAAACTAGCTTCAATCCATTTTAATCCAAAATAACTTTTGAAACTTGGACAGCTCCTTTAAAATTCAGACTAAAACACACAGCGTAGATGAACTGTCTGTCTGACATGGAAGTCAGGAGCTCAAGGACATACATACAGGAATACATACGAATTTGTGCAGACTGCAACAAAAACATTGCAAACTGATGTGGAAACAAGATGGGAGGAAGTTAACATTGTCGAATGAAGAACCTGGGTGGAATCAAACTTGACATAAGTTCCCATCCCTAGACAACAAAGTCGATAATGAAACAACTTCTAATAGAAAGACCCATTAGAGGTAAGAGATGAAATGGTGCCATGAGAAAACCAAGATGGAGCACTCACTCCTAAAGACTTGCAAATTGCTACATAAATTAAAGGGGAAAAAAGTGGGGGAAGCAGAGAGACAGCAATAGAACAGGCTCTCATAGGATAAAGTTGAAAGGTTCTGAGGTTTGTGCATGCAACATTCTAGGACAGAGTTGTAAGGTTACTGCCTAATCCATCTCTGACAAATGCCACTCTGTGTTTGACATTTGTGCTTCTGCTGGATCATTGCTATGAAATCCTTAGTCAAGATGGATAAATTGGTCTAGGGCCTGTTACAGACTGCCAAAATAAAGCTGCTTCGGGTCTCTTTGGAGGTATGTTATTTAAATGATGCATGGGTCCTAAGAGTCCGGAGATCGCGCCAAAGCCACACTCCATTCCTAAGCACTGGAGTGCAGCTTTGGTGCAGCTTCCGGATTCTTAGGATGCATGCATCATTTAAATAGCATGCCTCCAAAGAGACCCGAAGCAGCTTTATTTTGGCAGTCTGTAACAGGCCTGAGATGCAGTTCATGAAAACTTAATCCAAATAAAACTTATTGGGCTGTTTGCTGATTTTTTTAAAAATCCCATCTGTGTCACTTTCTCTTGTCAAAGAAAGAGGAACCATAGAGGGGGAACCTGTGTACTTTTAGTTCCATGTTGCTGAAGCTTGGGCTGAATTTTCAGGGGCCGAATTTGCAGAAATCACAAAAGTTAGCTAAGACCTATTGCCTTTGGCTTTCAGACATTTTTTTTTAATCGGATATGGTCTCCCCTCTCCCTCTTGTTTTCCCCACAATCCTGAGTAAGTATGGATTTACATAAACAGTTATAGAAAGAATACCACTTGGGAAATAAAAATCTTCACAGTCTCACCAAAAAGCAATAAACAAAGGCTCAGCAAAGGAGAACGAAAGGAAGAGAGAGGCAGAGAGGCAAGGCATAGTGGAAAATGTTTTACACCAAATGGATACATCACAAAAAGGAGTGAGTGATTGGACGCTTCTAAATCTAAGCAGTGGCAGCCCTGTTCTGAAAAGCCATTAGAGAAAAGACATGACAAGCCTTGTAATATTATCCCCAGGAACATGAAAATGCCAGCTTTGGTGGCTTGCTGAGTATGCTGTGGCATTCTGCAACAATTGTTTAATATCTAATCCCACTGGAATGATTACCCCCAGAACTTATGTTAATGTCAGCTCAACACGCTCAAGAAAATAAATCTCATCTCAACATCAGATTATGTCTTTGGAACATGCAACGTTATTTCCATAATCTGATGAATGGGGAAGAATTACACACAAGGTTTTACCTGATGACAATACTGGGACTTAGACTTTGGCTTTCATCCTTTGTATTATTGGTGTCCTCTGCTATTTCCCTCTCCCTTGTCATGTTCCCTTCAAGGAGTTGTAGAGAAGAGGACCCAGTGTGCATGCAACAACAAAACAGACAGCAAGGTATTTGCTACAATCAGTTATTATTACTGTTCACGTGAGAGGATCGAAACCTGACTCTTCCCTGAACCTCCCAATATGCCATGACAGCCTCATGTGAAACAGAATTGCACAGGTGAGTATGGAAAAGAAGGAGTGGGGCTGCATTACTTGGGTAAGAAGAGGCTCAGTTTTCAACGGTTGGGGTTACTAGATGCATGAGGCCATGAATACTTACTAGTCAAGTTAGTTAAATGGTACCCCAGGTACCCTGTTTTCCTGAAAATAAGACATACCCATAAAATAAGCCATAGCGGGATTTCTAAACATTTGCGCAATATAAGCCATACCCTGAAAATAAGACATAGTGATAGGCCCGGCGTGGAACCGAAGGGAACGGAAAGATTGGGGCCAATGGTTCTAAAGGAAACAGAGTCACAAGAAATTAATGATGGAATTCCGGGTTTGGAGAGTGATGACGATGTTCCAGAAGAAGACTTAACTGTATTTGAATACATGTAGATTATTGTACCATACTTAATAAAAATAAGACATCCCCTGAAAATAAGCCATAATGTGTCTTCTTGAGGAAAAATAAATATAAGACAGTCTCTTATTTTCAGGGAAACATGGTATCTCTGCCAAGATGCCTCTACTCATCAACTGACAAATATCATGGAGGGACAGCCCAAATCAGGGGGATCAGCAGATTAGAGGGATCTGGGACTTCTGCAGTAGAGAGCAGTTGAGCCTTCTCCAGAAGATATAGTCTCCTCTCTGAATCAGATGAAGGCACTGAGTGGCCACATAGGCTCATGAAGCAGAGCGCAGGTGTGTACCAGCCCAGCTGCACAATGGTGTCTGATGAATGAAGGGCTCCTGTGACTATAGGGCAAGGCAGAAAGAAATTTGGTAGGACTCAATAGTTTTGATCAAAGTATTATTTGCCACCTCCTAAGACTTGTCACAAGTAGGTCCACACCGCGAGATGGGATTTAGAGAAATGAGAAAATCAGTTAAATTCAGAGTAAGAGATTTTCATTTCTCTTCCATGAGCATAACACACATCACTACATCAGTTCCACAGATAACACTAGTAGTAGTTCTGGGGGCAGGGGGTACTGGAGAGTTAGGGTTGAATTTTGTGGGTGTCTTTTGTATGCATAAGTTTCCCTATGGAAGCAGTTAGACATTTTTGTAACTGATGCAGTATGTCCATATTCAATTCAAGGTTGTGGAAGTGAAAATGAGCATGTGATGCCACTGCACATGGCTTCCCAATGCACAGGGATTTACATCTGCATTTTGTGGTGCTGTGCATGGATGTGCATGCCTGCTGCACATGGATGTTCACTGAACACTGTACATTGTGCATTTGGGTGCGCATTCAGTTGTGTCATGTCACAAGTCATTAATTTGCTGGTACTGTGTGTAAATCCACAAGGGTAAAGTTATATCCAGTCTCCCTGAGGTGGGATCTTGACCAGTGGCTTAAAGGTTTCTGTTGCAGGTGCTAGCACAAAGTCTTTGCACCAGCTTCAAGTCCTTTGGAACCTCTGAATATCTAGCTGTCAGGGTGAGGTCCCCCACCATTGGACCATGAGCCAATCCTGCTGAAGGTGCTAAGAATTTAAAATTGGACTGAAAGACCTCTTGAATATCCTCAGCATGTATGCTTGCTTTGGAAAAGCCATGCCATCTGGTTTACACTTTACAAGTTTGGCACATAAAGAAAAGCTCTTCCCTGGGAACTATAAATTGTTCATCCCATGCATCTCTGGCTAGGTTTATGCAAGAGACAACTTCTGATGGCCTGAGTTTGTTACAAGCCACCTTCAATAGATAACATTATGTCACAGATGGGTCAAAAGAGGCAACAAGAGAAAGAGAAAAATTATTAATGAAGAAGAAGATAGAAAACTATTATCTGAAGCAGAGAAACCATGCAATTGATGTACTAAGTGTAGGAAAGTTTGGAAAAAAGGGAAAAATCAGCTCTATTATACAATACTCTGTGTATGTGTGCACACAACATGGTAAAAAATAAATACATTTAATATTACAAAATGCTTTATTCAAAAATCGAAATCCATTTATCGGACCTGATCAAAATTATACCTTTTCTCAGATCTGATGTACTTGCCCACCAGTAGACACCACAATTCCCATCCCACACGTCATCAGCGTGCGCGCCGTCTAAACACGCGTGCGCCCAAAATAGTGTTGGGAGAGCATGGGGTGTGCGGATGCTCCCCAGCCCCAATTTCGGCGGCAATCTATACTGGGCATCTTTTAGAGGGGTAATGGGCCTGAATTTACACAGGACCTAAGCAGAGCAGTGGTGGACGAGGAGACTTGGAGATTTCTCATCCACAGGGTCCCCATAAGTAGGGCTTGACTTGAGGGCAATAAGCAACAACAACAAAAAATGGCTACTTTTATCCCCCCCCCCCCGAATTCCTGATGTATGCACACACATGGGTGAAATGCAGCCAGAAAAGGGGTGAGGAGGGGGGCATGCAAAGCTAGGGAAAGCAATCTTGCACCTGTGATCCATATATCTGCATCCAGATTATTTGTAGGTGTCCATGTGTTATGGATGTAGCCCCTTTTTTATTCTTTGCAGCTTCTGTAGCATTGGCCCGAAACAGATGGGTCAAATAATGGGCTTCTGGACACTTCAGGGATGTGGTATTTAGATGATACACGCCCTTGAAGCAGCTGGAAGCTGTTCCGAGGCCACCTAAGGCAGCCTGAAACCGTTGGCAAAAGGAGTAGATTTAATCCATTCCTGCCAGTGACTCATTTGGAACCGCAGTGGCAGCCCGCTTCAGGAGCAGGCCATGCAGTCATCGCGGACCAGAGATCATTCCTTCTGAGAGATCATTCCTTTGGCCCATAGTTTCCCCACCCATCGGAAACACCTTGACATAGTACACATCCTGGTCTCAATGAGGTGGAAATTTTGAGCCACGCATCTGCAATGGCAGGAACAATAGCTCAATTCTTTGTTCAACATTACGACCTTAATGGGTGCCCACCAGACATGAGGTTTGATCCAAATTTAGTAACATATACACAAGATTCATTTAAGTAATGTTAATTTAGCTATGATTAATTTAAGTCATTAGTTGCAACGTGTCTCTAAGTGTAGGCCCAATCCATAATCAAACCTTGCATGTGTTACAAGAACACATACTCCACCCGGGAGAAACTTTCGTTTTTCCTCCTCGTCTTTTTCAAATCTTGCCTTCAAATTCCATTTAGGCATGAACAGTACTGTCCACAGACTTGGTCACTTTTTGTCTGGTTTTTCTAGGAAATGCTTTCTCATCGTCTGCTTTAAGACGAACAACGAAACTGGTTAATGGAATGAATTTTGGCATTAAGAGGTGGAGGGAAGTAAGAAGTGGAGGGAAGTAAGACCTCATATCAATATGAAATAATTCTTGATTAGTTGTTACAACAGATTTAATGCCTCCCGGATAATTACTTCTATTATAACTCTGATTTTGATTTTTAATTAACTGTTCAAAATTTCCTCATCCTGATTTAATTTTACACTCCTATACTACAGCTGACTCCCTGTTTAGACATGTCATTAGTGCTGCGCTCTCATGGTGAGATGTGAATGCCTTGTGTTAGTTCATAAAGCTGTACAAACTGAGATGCTTTTGCCTTTTGTTCCTAGACTCCCTCTCCCCATTTGTTTCTTTCTAATGTTTTGATCCGTGGTCCGGTTTCCTGGCAGCAAATACACATGGGCTGAGAGCAAATCTAGCTTCTTAAGAAAGCGAAGAGTGATATGATCAAGATGCTCCTTCATTCTGTTCTGCTCTGTGCTATGGTGCCTTTAAAACAACCATATACAAACTGTCAAATTACAACACTCAAATGGAGATAGTGCAGCATGTGGGCCACATGTGGTCTTCAACCCTTTTTCAGAGCCTTCAGATCTCTGCCACTTTAAAAATGATGGTGAAATAATAGCCTGAAATGGCCCGAAAACACTACCAACATGAAAATGCTTGCTTTTCAACATCTTCCCTTACCCCCATTGCCATTACAACAACAACAACAACAATATACACTGGCATAAAAACTGCTTGGAAACCAAAGGAATAGAAAGTAGAAATGATTTCTGGTTACTTCCAGGTTGTATTTTTGGTTGATTTTTGGTTCAAAATGAGGGCCACCACAGCATTACCTCTCCTTTTCAAGTGTTGTACTTTGTTGGATAGGCATGTGCAGCCCTCTTTCTTGTATGTAACTCCTATAATTCCTTATCATTGACTATGCTAACTAGGGCTGATGTAGTTATAGGTCATAAAAATATGGAGAATTGCAATTTTCTATCCCCGTTTTACTGAGTCAGGCTATTGGTTGGTCTAGCCTAGGTATGGAGAACATGTATCCACCCCAGATGTTAGGTTGTGGCTCCCAACAGCTTTATGTAACACAGCCAATAGTTAAGGATGGTGGCAGGTACAACCCAACAACATCTGCAAGGCCACCAATTGCCCACTTCTCATCTGTCTTGAGATTGCTTCCTCTTGCTTATTCCATCCTGCTTATTTTAAGCTATATTACTGATGTAATTTTAACTGTTATTGAATTGTATTATTTGTAATGGTGGGAAGGTTATGGATTAATATATGTTTCATTATATTCTTTTTATGTTTTGTATTTTTATCTCGGTTGTAATCCTGCCTCGATCCGCATGGAGAGGCGGGAAATATAAACAAATCTTCTTCTTCTTCTTCTTCTTCTTCTTATTATTATTATTATTATAGAGCATAAATCAATCCTTGTCCCAGGTGCATTTGCCCAGTCCTGGACTATACTGTGAATAACATCTGTGTCAAACTGGTGTTGTCTGGCACACACCCTTTGTCTAAATTCCTCAGTGATGGTTTGCCGCTACTCAGATTTTAAATAACTCTAATAGCCCGGATACATGAGGAAGCAGCTTAAACAGTGGGACTGGCCAATAGGGTCTGGTGGTGACATATGCACACACAAATGTGGCTTATGCATGCCTGTATGTTTCTCTCTGTGTGTAAGTGAATGGGTGGTTCAGAGGTTAAGATGCTGACTCTGATGATTGCAAGATTGGCAGGTCAGCAGTTCAAGACCAAAGCGCCATGTGACGTAGCTCCCATCACTAGTCCCAGCTTCTGCCAACCTAGCAGTTCGAAAGCATGTAAAAAGTGCAAGTAGAGACATAGGTACCACTTCGGTGGGAAGGTAACATCGTTCTGTGCAGTCATGCTGGCCTCAGGATCACAGAGTCGTCTTTGACAGTGCTGCCTCTTTGGCTTAGAAACGGAGATGCCCCCTATGGTCAGACACAACTGGACAATCTTGTCAAAGGGGAAACCTTTACGTTTCTTTTGTGATGAGGTACACCGAGCTATTTCATAGCCCTTTGTCTGAGTCCAAAACATCGCCCACCAGCAGTCATCAAGACCCGAGAGGGTCTACTGTTGCTGTTGACAGAGGGAGACAATTCAAGGAAAAAGAAATGGCTGATCTGAGCTGCAAGGGGAAGGGAAATGAGGGTGCACTCTAGCTGGAAGTGCACCTTTCTTTCTTTCCTCCTCCAAGCCAAAATTAGTTGCTCCATCCCCATCCAAATAACCTCCCACTCACTCAGTAAGCATCAGTAGAAACACTGGGCACTAAAGCCTCAATCTAAGGTCCCCTATTGAGTGCCCTCAGCAAATGAAATAAGGCATGTGGATACACCAGAGAGGGTGTTTTTCAGAGGTGGCAGCTCGTCTGTGCAATAATCTCCCCCAAGAGGCTCCCCTGGCACCTACACAATGGTCTTTACATCTCTAGATGAAGATGCACCCACTACCTCAAGTCTTTCAAGAAGTGTTTCTGTATTTTTACACCTTTGTTCCAGGTTTTATATGCAGAAATCTCTTAGTCTCTGCTGTTGGATTTTATCTTGGTTTTATCTTTATGCTTCTTCACTCATTTTTTTATTGTGTCACTGTTACACTCTGATAAAATGAAATACAATGCTTTTGCATTTTAAAGAGTCTTTTTATCAGATTGCCTCCTTCCCAGCAGACCTTGCTTAGCCTGTGGTTTAAAAGCACCTTAAATACATGCATAAATACATGCATCCATATTACATTTGATAATGTAATTGTGTGGCTTCAAGTCATTTCTGACTTAGGGCAGTCCTATCACAGGGTACTCCCAACACATCGGCTCATTCTGTCCAATGGTTGTTCTGTCCAATAAGTATAACCTGACTGGTTATATGGTGGACCCTTGTTATCCGCTGGGGTTTGGTTCCAGGAACCCCTGTGAATAACAAAATCTGTGTATGCTCAAGTCCCATTAAATACAATGGCATAGCAAAATGGTGTCCCTTATATAAAATGGAAAATTTTACTTGAAATTTATACTTTTTTTTAATACTTTCAAGCCATGGATGCTTGAATCCATGTATAAAAAATCAGTGTATAAGGAGGACCAACTATACTTATCTAAACTAATGTTGGAGAGATGTCGCTGTTGGTGATTACAATGGCCATCAACAGACCAAAGAGTCTTGAGCCGATTCATTCTCTGCATTTAGACAGCAGGCGGTTTCTATTTAAATAAACATGCAAGCATTTCAAACTCTGTGACTGGTAACTTTTTGCAATGCAGGAAAAGGATGAAATACAGTTTCACAAACACAGGTGCCACTCATGTGCAAAAGGAAAGGCCATCATCAGTTTTGCCTTCCTCCATCAGTCTGTTGCAAAACCACAGCCACACCAGACCTGCTTTGAGATACAAACAAGAGTACAAACCATTCTCAGATAGCCCACTTACGATTTGCTTTTTCTATTGAAAAATGCACACCCTGCCAATGAATCAACCAAAGCTTTTAGCTGATTAATCTACCAGTCAAAGCTTGGAGCCCACTTGACATGGAACAAAGACAAAATGGTGGTGGGCCGTTTTTTAAGCAAGGAAGGAGAAATGCACAGTCACTCCGAACTGTGGATACATTTCCCCGAGCCTCTAGTCCTAAGTGGTCAAGCAATTTTCAAAGCCCTTTGGAGGAAAATAAAAACAAGCAATACAAACAGACCACTTCATCAAGAACATCAGAAATTGCAATCAACAGAGAGCAGCCTGAAAATATTTAAACAAATTACTTCATCTATGGTGGCAAATTGTGCAGGAGAATGGGATGGAATTTTTTATATGCAGGTAAAAAGGTGGGGAGATTGCGGAGTACTCTTTCATGGATAATGCAGGCTTTTTAGAAACAGTAGACAGGAAAAGTCTGATGTCTCTTAGACTTCACAGCAGCTGCAAATAGGCCAAGGCTAGGCAAAGTGGAGTCATGGGGCCACATGTCACTCCCTGAGGCTGGTTTTTTAATGTCCCCCAACCCCTTCAGGCTCTCCAGATTTTGTGAAGTCAAAGTCTTTCATGGCCTGCATTCATAGTTTTTTGTGGGCTTTTGGGCTATGTGGCCGTATTCTGGAAGAGTTTATTCCTGATGTTTTGTCAGCATCTGTGGCTGGCATCTTCAGAGAACTAAACATACCCAGACTCCTTAAGTCTCTCATAAGGCATGGTTCCCAACCCTTCACCATTTTGGTCACCCTCCTCTAGACACGCTCTAGCTTGTCAACATCCTTTTTGGTCTACATCCTGAAGTCAAGATATGCTATATCCACAGCATTCCCTTCATCTAACAAGCTGGTAATGTTATCAAAAAAAGAGATTAGATTTGTCTGGCATGACTTCTTTCTCTGAACATGTTGACTTTTTGTGATTATGGCATTGCCTTCTAGATGTTCGCCGATTCTCTGTTTAATGATCTGCTCTAGACTCTTTCCTGGTATAGATGTCAGACTAACTGGACGATAATTCTTGGGATCCTCCTTTTTCCCCTTTTTGAAGATGGGGACAAGGTTTGCCCTCCTCCAGTCTGCTGGGACTTCTCCTGTTCTCCAGGAGTTCTCAAAGATTATTGCCAGTGGCTCCGATATTACATTTGCCAGTTCTTTTAATACCCTTGGATGTAGTTCATCTGGTCCTGGAGATTTATATTCCTTTAGATTAACAAGGTATTCCTGTACTAGCTCAATGTGAAAATTTAAAATGATATCCAAATATGTTTGTTTGCTGGGAAGAGGTGCAGGGTGAGGTGGGGGAATCTTCAGCATCCATCACAGGCACACTTCTTAAAAGCTTTCCTTGTATGTTATACTTGCTGAAATTCCTGCTGGCTCGGAGCCAATGCATGACTGCAGTGTCATAATGAAATGTAATTGCATATTCAAGTGCTCTGCCTTTGTTCCCCTAAAGTGCAGCTATTACTAAAGGACACATACTACATAACTAATGGCCTTAATCCAGCAGCACATGTACAAGGGAGGGGAGTGTCAGCTGGTGGCCTGTAGATCAAATCTGGCCCTTTGGATCACTCTTCCCCAACCCCTGCCCCGCAGCAACTATCTCAGCCCAGGAGGGCTGCTTCTATCAGTTGTTGTCTTTGGCTTGAGTCACCAACCCCTTGGAAGGAAAGGCATAAGAACACAAGGGCCTACAAAGAAATTAAGCACCTAGATCAGTGCAAACTGGATTATTTTTTGCAGTGCTGCATCATTAGGGTGTTATCACATTCCAAAAGAAAGGTGAGAGGCAGCAAGATAGAAGTGGCATTCTGCTTGCCTTCCCGCATGACATTACAGTACAGTACTTCCATTCTTCCTGTAGAACAGTGGTTTCCAAATTTTGGTCCTCCAGATGTTTTGGTCTTCATCTCCCAGAATTCCTGACTGTTGGTCAAGCTGACTGGGGCTTCTGGGAACTGGAGTTCAAAACACCTGGAGGACCAAAGTTTAGAAGGAGCCTAAAGTCTAGAAGGAGCCAGTTATAAACATGTGGCTTTTGTCTAATGGCTTTTTTCAGCAGGGCAAAAGGCACGCATTTGTGATTGTCTCCTGTTTCCATTTTGTGGACATGCAGGAAGGTATGCATAAAGCCATTTCTATCTTGCTGCCTCTCAGTTTTCTTTCATAATTTGATAAATCACTCACCATTGCCTGACAGCCTAAGTCACCTAAGTCACTCACCATTGTCAGACAGCTGGAGACAATTCCCTTGTCCGTCACTTCCACCTCAGTGCAAAAGAACAGCCAGGGGGGCTTCCAAGTGTTGCTTCCTTCTCCCAGCCACTAACTGAGCACAGAGTGTCACCCACATGCACCAGTTGCTCTGCAACACCAGTGGAGAAGGTACATCTTCCACCCCCAGCATAAGGTTCTTCCTTGACTGGGTGCTTAAGAATAGCCAAAACACACCTGGTTTCAGCACCATACCCAAATGATGGCCAGGCAAATGGAGCCACACCTAGCTGTACATATGAACAACCTTGAGCAAGGAAGTACAGGATAACTCCTTGCAGAATAACATTAGGAATATATATCCCAGCGTAACCAATGGCTATGCTGGTATCTGTCAATAACAGGATCCTGGCCAAGAAGATGGATGTTGGATTATACCAAAGGCCTTCCTAGCAGTAGCAATAGCAAGTACATTTCTATACCACTTATCAGTCAACTAGCACTCCCTCAGCAGTTTACAATGTGTGTAAGCTAACTGCCCCCAACAAGCTAGGTACCCATTTTAACTATGAAAGGATGGAAGGATGAATCAACCTTGAAGCCCTCCAGGATCGAACGTATAATGTTGAGGATGCAAGACCGGCATTTAACCACCAGGGTTCTTTTTAGTCCAGCATTCTGTTCATATAATGGGAAACCAGATGCTTATGAAAAACTTGGCATCATGATGGGAGTGCAGCTGCACTCTCCATCTCACACTTCCCAGAAATCGATCTTCGAAGGCATATAACCTCCAGCAAACCCCCTCCAAACAAAATGTTTTAAAAATATATATAATAGGTTCACCTTAGGGTCACCATAAGTCGTAAATGACTTGAAGGCATGCAACAACAGCAGCACTCGAGGTGATATATACATACACTCCAACATTGCACAGATGAAAGATGAGGCATAGGTGGCGAAGCAACAGCAGAGAGTGGTCAAACTGGCTAAGGGTATTAATGGCCCTGTACAGACAGGCCAAAATAAAACTGCTTCGAGTCACTTTGGAGATATGCTGTTTAAATCATGCATGTGTCCTAAGAGTCCAGAAGCGGTGCCAAAGCCATGCTCCAGTCCTAAGTACTGGAGCGTGGCTTTGGTGCAGCTTCCGGACTCTTAAGATGTGTGTGTTATTTAAACAGCATACCTCCGAAGTGACCCAAAGCAGCTTTATTTTGGCCTGTCTGTATGGGCCCAATGATGAATAGACAAGCTAGGAGACTCTGCAGTGGTTTGCTTTTGCCTGAGCCAATTGAGAAGAGCAAGATTCTGCACGCTCCGCTCTTCTCCTCCCAGCTGAGTTAATTCAGTGCAAGCCTCTTTTTCGTGTTCAACTGAGGGCCCAAACAGACAGGCCAAAATAAAGCTGCTTCTGTCACTTTGGAGCTATGCTGTTTAAATGATCATGCGTCCTAAGAGCCCAGAAGCCACACCAAAGCCATGCTCCAGTCCTAAGTTTCTGGTCTCTTAAAATGCATGTCTCAGTCCTAAGCTCCTGGTCTCTTAAAATACCTCCAAAGTGGCCTGTCTGTTCAGGCCCTAAGTTTACAGGAACGGTGGCAAGTGGATGATGAAGGGATAAAGTGGGAGAAGGAGAGAGAAATTGGAACATTTGAACAGTACCTGAAAAAGTGGGATGATAGAAAATTAAACAGTACTCTCCTTACCAGATCAAGACAATTGGAGGGTAGGGATATATCCACCCTGACTAGTAGTTATTGATGGCGACATTCTCTGTAAATTTACCCGATCTCTTTTTTAATGCTGTCTACACATGGCAGCCATCTCTATATCCTGTGTTGAGTGACTTCCACATTTCAACAATGTCCCGTGTGAAGAAGAACTTCTTATTTCAATACTGAGTTTCTCCACTATTTAGCTGCAGTGGATGACCCCATTAGCTTCCAGCACAATGAGAAGGAGAGAAGTTTTGCTATTTGCTTTTCCCACACCATGAACAATTTTTTAAACCAGGAGACAGATTCTGCTGCCAACAGCTTCGGTTGGGGAGGGGACAGGCTAAAAATACCTTCCACTTTATGAAAACCTCTCCTGCCATATTGCCTAGCTGTAAATCTGACTCACGACAGGTGAACAACCCCTTCTAAGCCAGGAATGACACCTGCAATTTAGCAGCCCCTTTATAGAAAAGCGCAGGCCAAAAAGGCACAGCAAAATCCCACCAAAACCCAGCCCCGTCACTCTTAGAGTGATGTGTTAAATTTGGTGGGTTTCCTTTCGTCCCATTAGATAGATTTCAAGGGCATTTCACAACAAATCTACTGTTCTAAGGTTGGGGTTTTGGGTTTTTTTCCCTTTTTTTTACAGGATTGGAGGAGGAGGAAAGAACAGGCAGGGGGTTTATAAAATGTGCTAGCAATTTGTGTCTTGCCTTTTGTCAATAGCATTAAGATTTTCAGTTTGCAGTGAATTATCCACTGACCTAAATCCTTGCAAGCTACCCAAATCTGGTGCCGAGATAAAGTCGTGCCGGAGCCTGATACATTTATCAGTGCTTGGCACACAACGGCGCTTACAAGCATGGGCTATTTTTCAAGGCTTCCTTAGTGCCAAAGCAAAAGGAAAGTGGGTGACACACACACACACACACACACACACACACACACACACACACAACTTGGAGCCCATTTGAACCAAAGGCTTAAAATAATCATCAACTGCTTATTATCTGGGAAACACAAGGAGACAATAGTAGCCTTCCTGATATCCTCCACACTTCGCCAGCTCCCACTCCTTCTCGCCTTTCCTTTGGGATAAAAGGAGACGCTGCTAGTATGCCTGCTGCGAGGCACCCAAAGTATTACCCTGACAGGTCCAAAAATGATGTATTGTTCTTTCATTATGCTAAATACACTGGGTAGATCATGCCTCATTATACAAGATATAATCCATTGACGCCTGGATGAATGAGTGCCTGATAAGAAAAAGACAGTGGGGCGTGCCGATTGTCACAACAGCTTTACGTGGGGAAATAACCCCCTCTCTTAGCTGTAACCCTCCTCCACGCCTCCCTCTGACAAATGCACAGGCATTTGTGTTCCAAGATAAATCCTTCTTCCCAAAGCTTACCAACACCTTATCTTGCCTGCACTCCCCATGCTCACCTGCGGATGTGCAAGAGGTGGTGTTCTATGTATTCTGAGTGCTGAATTGTAGTAATTCCTAATATTTTCCCCCGCTGACTTTGCTGTAGTGGAACGCATGGCCACAATTTATAATAGAGTAGGGAATCTTTCAACCTGACTGGGGCTCCTCAAAAGATGAAAGGTTCTTCCTCCTTGATCCAAAGCAAGGTGTGGGAATCTAATTCCCCCACCGATACAACAGAAGACAATATCATGTTATACTGTTATAGTGCTATTATTCCACTTTAACTGTTACGGTATGATGAGGCAGCTAAAAAGGCCAATGTGATTCTGGGCTGCATCAATAGAAGTATAGTGTCTGGATCAAGGGAAGTAATAGTGCCACTATATTCTGCTCTGGTCAGGCCCCACCTGGAATATTGTGTCCAGTTCTGGGCACCACAGTTCAAAAAAGAAATTGAGAAACTGGAGTGTGTTCAAAGGAGGGCGACTAAAATGGTGAAGGATCTGGAAACTATGTCGTATGAGGAACAGCTTAGAGAGCCGGGGATGTTTAGTCTGGAGAAGAGACGGTTAAGAGGTGATATGATAGCCCTGTTTAAATATTTGAAGGGATGTCATATTGAGGAGGGAGCAAGCTTGTTTTCTGCTGCTCCAGAGACTAGGACCCAGAGCAATGGACGCAAGCTGCAGGAAAAGAGATTCCACCTCAACATTAGGAAGAACTTCCTGACAGTAAGGGCTGTTCAACGGTGGAACACACTTCTTCCTCTGAATGTAGTGGAATCTCCTTCCTTGGAGGTCTTTAAACAGAGGCTGGATGGCCATCTGTCGGGGATGCTTTGATTGTGAATTCCTGCATGGCAGAATGGGGTTGGACTGGATGGTCCTTATGGTCTCTTTCAACTCTATGATTCTATGATTCTATGGCTGCCTCCTGTGGAATCTGGGATTTGTAGCTGAGGGAGGAACATTTAGGATTCTGAGACAGAGAGCTTTTAGACCTCCCTAGACTACAAACCCCAGAATTCCACAGAAGGCAGTCATAGCAGTTAAAGTGGATTAATAGCACTATAACATTGTAGTGCGATCTCGTTAAAAATCATAGCATCGTTGAACTGTAGAACTGGAAGATACCCCAGTGATCATCAAATCCAGCACCCACTGATGCAGGAAACCCAAAGCTAGAGCATCCTTGAAAGATTGCCATCTATAAGACTACGGAATAAACATAAACTCAGCCTGTGCCTGAAAATGCATGTACGGATCTCAGGACAAGAAGCTCATTATAGCAGAAAAATAATAGGCAAAGAGAGGTGATTAAACCTACCAAAATCATTTTTGGAGAACTGCCAAGAAGGATATAACTTCAGCTCGAAGGAGCAATTACTTGCAAAGGGAGATAGTTTTAAATGGTATCCTCATTTACAATTATTTGAAAGATTTAGGATGGACAAAAAGAGTTATGGTTTGGCGTAAAGCAAATCAGCCTTTGAATTGCATTTATGGACAGATGAGAGCCAGTGTGCTGCAGAGGCTACAGTGTTGGACTACAACTCTGGAGATCAGGGTTCAATTCCCTCCTTGGCCATGGAAACCCACTGGATAACACTCTCAACCCCAGAAACCTCCATGGTAGGGTCACCTCAGGGTCGCCATGAGTCGGAAACGATTATCTGTTCTGAATCGGGAAAAATTGTTAATGGCTTGTTTTAAAAAACGGGAAACCCTGACTGATTTTTTTGCAAAAAGAAAAGAAAGAAAGAAAGAAAGTAAGTAATTTAATAACTGTTGGATTTGAGAATGAGTTGAAGCATGCTACTCCAAGAGTATTAAAACAACTGGCCAATGTAATCTCAAAGCCACTGGCAATAATCTTTGAGAACTCCTGGAGAACAGGAGACATCCCAGCAGACTGGAGGAGGGCGAATGTTATCCCCATCTTCAAAAAGGGGGGAAAGAGAACACAAACAATTGCCACCCAGTTAGGCTAAAATCAATACCAGAAAAGATTCTAGAGCAGATTATTAAACAGAGAGTCTGTAAGTATTTAGAAAGAAATGCCATAACTGCAAAAAGGCAACAGGGGTTTCCCAAAATGAAGCCATGCCAGACTAATTTTACCTCTTTTTCTGATACAATTACCAGCTAGATGAAGGAGATGCTGTGGATACAGTATATCTTGATTTCAGTAAGGCCTTTGACAAAGTTCCCCATGATATTCTTGCAAACAAGCTTGTAAAATGTGGACTAGACAAGGCAACTGTTACATGGATTTGCAATTGGTTGACTGGCCGAAGCCAAAGGGTGCTCAACAATGGCTCCTTTTCATCCTGGAGAGGTGACCAGTGGGGTCCAACAGGGCTCTGTCCTGGGCCCAGTGCTATTCAACATCTTTATCAATGACTCGGATGACAGAATTGGGAACATACTTATCAAATTTGCAGTTGACACCAAATTAGGAGGAGTAGCTAGAATCCAGAGGAGACCTTTACGGAAGCCTAATGATGACGACAATGACTTATACTTATATGGTTGTTTGTTGTAGACCCTCATGTATCCCTCCTTAGTGGTATTTTGCCTGCATCTCACCTCTGTCTGGTCTATTGTGATTTCTTGCAAATTATAATAAAGATTTTTTTAAAAAAGACTGAAAACTGGGGAGGACTCCTTTTCCTTTAATGGTTGTATAAAAAGGGATTTTCAGGAGATGTTGCTTGTTACCGGTTTGCTTGACAGGCAATCATAGAGTTGGGAGAGACCACAAGGGCCATCCAGTCCAACCCTATTCTGCCATGCAGGAACTCTCAATCAAAGCATCCCCGACAGTTGACCATCCAGCTCTGTTTAAAGACTTCCAAGGAAGGAGACTCCACTACACTCCAAGGGAGTTTGTTCCACTGTCAAACAGCCCTTACTGTTAGTACGTTCCTCCTAATGTTGAGGTGGAATCTCTTTTCCTGGAGCTTGCATCCATTGCTCTGGGTCCTGTTCTCTGGAGCAGCAGAAAACAAGCTTGCTCCTTCCTCAATATGACATCCCTTCAAATATTTAAATAGGGCTATCATAACACCTCTTAATCCCTGCTGAAATTCCCTGTTCTACACAACTGTCTAAGGAAAAGAAGCCCCCTCCATTTTTCAATTTGGCAACTCTAGATCTGCACTGTAAACAGTTACTTCATTACAACTGTTTTAAAGAAACTTTCCCAAGCTTTGTCTAATAGTGAGCCTCCTATGGTAAGCATCTAAACACAGCTTCATTTCATTCTCAGGATTTTCTGGCCATTCCTAAATATCAAATCACGGAGGGACTCCCCTCTCTTGTGCAAAGCTGCACGCCACTTTGTGATGTGATGCCTGACACCACACAAAAGAGGCAAGAATTTATTAGCTGGAAGTGCTGATGTGCCCAGAAATACACTGATATAATGACAGAAATAGTGATTAGGTGGGCTGAACAATCCTGCTGAGTTCAAGGCCAGAGCAACAAATGCTTTTTCTGACTGATGAATAAAAGAAAGAAAGAAAGAAAGAAAGAAGAAAAGAAAAGACCAGGCTACTGAGCTGAGATGCCTTTTTCATGCATGAATGATGAAACTCTAGATTTAGAATTATTTTATTTTTCTCTCTTTGGGGCTCTGTATGGGAAGACAGACATCGCAAAACAATTTCCAGCATCTTGGATCATAACTGCCTCTGTCCTCTATAGTGACCAAAATGAATCTTAGCATCGAAAGAAGTCCTATTCGGTTCACTGGGGCTTATTTCCAGACAAGTACGAGAAAGACAGCAGCCTCTGTTCATTTGCATCTTCCCGCCTCCTCTACATCATCCATTTGTTGTTGTTGTTGTTATCCACCCTTGGTGCGTTCCACGAGTCATTGTATGTTTGCGTGCCTCTTCCTTTCTTGAACTCGGCTTGAATCTCTGAGATTTCTTTCCCCATGTATGGTTGGAGTCTATGGAGATTATCACACGGGGAAAAGGACATCATTTCCCCATCCTTTTCGAGTGATCGTGCGAACATTATCAGACGACGTTGCACTTATTTGGTCATTATCCCGTCACTGAAGTGGAATTGTCCGTGATCACATGAAAGACTATCAAATAACATCATGCTTATGCCGTCATAATCTTATTGTGCCTATTAATTTCCGAGCACAGTACAAGGTTTTGGTTATCGATCCGCAGGGAGAGGCAGAATATGAATAAATTATTATTATTATTATTATTATTATTATTATTATTATTATTATTATTACCACCTTTAAAGCCCTCTGGGTCCAACCTATTTGCAGGATTGCCGTCTTCCATATAATCCTCCCCACAGACTTAGATCCTCTGGGAAAACCCTTTTACAAGCAATAAAGACATGCCCAAACTATGGAATGGCCTGTCTGAGGAGATCCGGAATATTATCAACCTTGACAGCTTCAAAAGAGCTGTCAAGATGGATCTCTTCCAACAAACAAACAAACAAACAGCTTCATTTATATACCGCTTCATACTGAACTATCAGTGTCTAAGCAATTTACAACTGTAAACCAAGTGCCCCCAACAAGCTGAGGACTCATTTTAGCGGAAGGATGCAAGCCTGAGTCGAGCTTGAGCCCTTTTTCTGGTCTTGAACTCGCAACCTTATGGTTTTGAGTGAGTGGCTGCAGTACAGGTATTTAACCACTGCACCACTAGGGCTTTCCCCAAGTAATCCATGGATATGACGGGATAAGCACAACATGTGTGATAGTCTTTCACGCAATCGCGTGATAAAGACAGGAGTGATCTGCTTTGCTCTCGTATTTTGTATCTGATCATCTCCTGTGTCGCAGAATTTTGAGGGCAGTTTTGCTTGCATGAGAGATTAGAGCTATGGTCCTAACGTTGCTGCAGTCTTCTATGGAGTTGATCAGACAAGGGAAATTGGAAGTATAATCCAATGGCAATCTGAACGCAATCATGGGGTTTCACGTTATTGCGTGATAGACTACCACACGCAATTTCGGGCAATGGCAAGCTATTTTCGGGCAATGGGAAGTCAGTTCGAACGCAATTTGAATTCATGTAAATTAGCTGAACTAGCAAATTCACGTGAATGCGTTCTGGCCCCACTTTCTTTTCATTCGAAATTAAGAGAAATTCCTCCCGTTTGATAAACTCCTATGTCTCCTTTTTTATAGACTGGGATGCATACTGATCGTTTCTATCTGTTGGCCATCATTTTGTTTACATATATTGGTTAGCACTGGTGTTGATTCTGTCACGGTGGACTGAAGCAATTCGATTGGAATATCATTTGTTCCTGGTGATTTCTTTTTCCCAGTTTCTCTAATTGCAGCTTCCAACTCTCTTTTTAGAATTTGGGAGTCATCTTCATATGGTTCTTTGATCCTTTTGTCTTTCATTTTGTTATCCCTTTTTTATAGCTCTTCAGTGTATTATGT
Organism: Sceloporus undulatus; assembly: GCF_019175285.1. Classification (NCBI taxonomy): domain Eukaryota; kingdom Metazoa; phylum Chordata; class Lepidosauria; order Squamata; family Phrynosomatidae; genus Sceloporus; species Sceloporus undulatus. Next base: position 5,919,818 of record NC_056531.1, read on the forward strand.
CCAACATCTTTATATTCCTTCCTGGTCTTGAATTATATTACTTTTATTGTCATAGAGTATCCAGGTCCTTGGTATTTACACTCATGTGTATACCAAGAAAACTGAAAAAATAATAACAATCCTGATACACATGAGTACATCAAGATACTTTTTGTGTATTTTTGTTTAACCATAACACAGGAGCGCATGTGCACAGCAGTGTCCACCTCAACAAAGTATCTGGACGCGAGTATGCATTACAACAAATAACATACGGAAGCATGGATGTGTATGGGAAGAAGCAATGTGTTTAAGCACATAGCTAATACCAATGCAGGGAAGATAATTACAAAACATTGGATCATATGAAAGCTGTGTCCAAAAAAGGCGAAAGATGTATACGATCTGAAGAGAAACCAGAGTATGGAAAATGGAAAATGGATATATTATATGACTTCAGCAGCACGGATTGTTTATGCTGCAAAATGGAAAAGCGATAAGCAAGCAAAATGGGAAGATTGGTTGATGAAATTAGTTGACTACATGGAGATGGACAAACTTACATGTTTAATTAGAGGCTATAAATTGGGAAAAGTGTAAGTTAATATGGGAACCATTCATTACCTTTTTGAAAAAAGAGAAGGAAATTGGGTTTAATTATTAGAAATTGGAAATACGATATTTTAGTTTATACAGGCATATTCAGAACTAATTAGTATATTGTATAAGACAGAGTAAGATACATTTATTAAATTAAACTTTTGGTGTGTGTGTGTGTATTTTTTATTAAATTTTATTAGAATAACATATATGTGGTTATGGATAATGTATTTTATGTTTTTAATCGAATAAAATTTATTTTTTTTTAAAGAAGAAAGAAAGATGTGTCCAAGTGTACATATCCAGTGCTCTGTTTGAAAAGCTAGAAGAAGAAAACAGAACAATGATGATTTCCTAAATGCATCTATTTGAATTCAGGGATAATGTGGGGCTAGCCATGGGGCATTTCAGGAGCATCCCTGCGGGGGACACAAGTGAGAAGTGCACCCTCTGTCTGGCCTTGTGCATTTACCAGACGTGCGCACTCACAATTCCCTTTAACCACCGTGCCCATCCTCGACAAGAAATGACTTCACAAAGGACATGCAAAGATGGATCTCCCATCCTCGGTTAATTCCTCGGTATTTAAAGTTTAACTGTGTTAATGTATCTTGAATTAATTTCTGTGCTATTCAAGTGCAAACTGGACTCATAAAAGTGACAAGTTGACTTTTCCCAGAGAATGATGTGGGGCTTATGAGCAATGGCAGCATAAATGAAAATTAGCCTCAAGACAATGTTAATTATGCTTTATCTATTAGCGGGAGGGTAATTGAGCCACTCAGTTTTCACAGTAAAGGAAAACCTGCCTGGATCTCATAAAAGGGAGTAGTGTGGCATTTAATGCACTAATTAAAGCCTAACATTGCAACAATATGAGAGCGAAAAGAATGTGCACAGGTGCCACTGTGCTGCAAAACAACTGCCACATTGTGCACAATGAACCAGTCATGATATTTTTAAGGGATATAGACAGATCTGGAAATTGGAGTTCAGACTCTGATTTGGTACTATTAATTGTAGTGGTAGTTATGCTGGGTGATGGTGGGAGATGTGAGTGTGGTGTCTCTGGTGCGCGTGCATGCGCACGCAGACACACACACACACACACACACACACACACATATATTCTAATTATTTTGTTGTAAACATTGTTTACATTTCTATCCCGCCTTTCTACTAAGTATAGCACCCAAGGAGTCTAACAATAATTAAAAACAGATTAAAAGCCAATTAAAAAGAGGTTAAAAATAAATTTAAATATAGACTATATAAATAAAACCATTAAAACAGTTGCATTAATCAAGCAATTAAAAAACAACTATTACAAGTAAAGTGATTTTAAAAACCAGCTTGCAGACATTTATTCACACTCTTCCTAAAAGAAATGTGAGTTGGAACTGACTGCAGTTCTAAGGGAGCATTCTATAGTCGGGGAGCAACACAGATGAAAGCCCTCTCTTGCAGGCCTCTGCATGCAACACAGAAGGCATCTCTTTTCAAAATGGAACCCAAAAAGGCATCTCCTGCAAAGTGGCATTCTCAGATGGTTTTACAGCAAAACAAGCACAGCACCGACTTTGAAGCAGGTGACCTCCGTGTCAGTGAGATGGTGAATCTGCTCTAGGTTTCAATCCAACTATTAATGGAGTTACCCAAGAGGCTGGATCCTATCCTCACACAAACTGGTTTATCACTTTGGACAGCTTTTGAAATTTGGACTAAAACCTACAGTAGATCCGCCACCACCACCACCACCACCACCACCACCACCACCACCACCACCACCACCAC